>NC_133653.1:125967462-126567462 GCF_009905375.1 Apium graveolens
TGTAGTGATTACTGATTGCTTGAGGAACTTGTCTCTGTTTCATCAGACTTGGCCATTAGGGCTAGATTGACATAGCTGACATCTTCTCTTCATTCACACCATCTGCTGCCAGTCATTCTCTGTGTAATAAAAGCCTTTCCTTTGTTTGAGTAGATCAAAGTATTTTTGCTTATAATCCACAGACTCAAACCTTTTCTTACTGGAATCTGACTTTCTACACTCATTTGCAAAATGCCATGCCAAGCCATATTTGAAACATTTGAATTTTGACTTATCCACCATGTTCTATTTGGCTTGGCTGCTCCAAAGTTCTTCTTGAACTTGAGCTTGGCAAATCTCCTTGAGAGAAATGTTAGGTGCTCATCAATGTCCTCCATGTCATCTTGGCTCAATGATTCTTCACTTTCTGCAGCTAGCCCCTTACCCTTATTCTCACAGACCTTTGAAGTTGATTCTACAGCTTCCATCTTCATTTCCTTCTCCTTTTCCAAATCAGCAACTAGTGCAATGGATCCTCCTTTCTTCTTTCCTCTCTCCATTCTTTCATCCTGCTCTATCTCAAGCTCATAGGTCTTCAGAATGCCATACAGTCTCTCCAAAGTAAACTCCTTATAATCTTATGAGTTTCTTAATGAGACTGTCATTGGTTTCCATTCCTTTGGAAGAGATTTGAGAAATTTCAGATTGGAGTCTTTAGTCTGATAGACTCTTCCATGCAACTTAAGAGCACTTAGTAGTTTTTGGAATCTACTAAAAATGTCAGTGAGTGACTCACTTTCTTTATTGTGAAAATGCTCATATTGCTGAATCAGGAGCTGCATTTTATTTTCTCTTACTTGTTCAGTGCCATCACAAATTATCTGTATTGTGTCCCAAACTTCCTTGGTAGTTTTGCAGTTGATGATGTTATCAAACATGTCTGCATCAACACCATTGAACAGAATGTTCAGGCCTTTTTATCTTTCCTGACTTGTTCAATGTCAGGATCAGACCATTCATGCCTTGGCTTTGGAATAAATGGCTCGTTTCCTATTGCAGCTCTCATTGGAACATGAGGGCCTCTTTCTATGCAGTCCACATAGGCCTCATCTTGAGAAAGCCTCATCTGAGAAAGCATTTGAAGATGCATCTTTACCTTCCAATGATGGTAAATATCTTTATCAAGAAAAGGAATCTTGACTCCAACATCTTTCTTGTTCATCTTGCTGAATTGTTTTGATCTTTAAACTCTTTGTAGATTAAGAGCTAGCTCTGATACCAATTGTTAGTCCCTTAACAATATAGCAAGAATTACAGAAGGGGGTTGAATGGAATTCTTGAACCTTTTTCTCAAAATAAAAATGTTCAACTCGAATATAGATATAATGTTTTGATTAGCACAATGCGGAATAGAAACTTAATAGAATCAAAACATAAGTAATTAAAAACAAGAGTCTTTAAAAACTTTCTGGTGGATTTAAACAATTTCACCAGTGATATATATAATATATCGAGAGGACTCTGTGTGCAGGAATGCTCACAGCTGCTTACAAATTGAACTACTGAGAATACAGGAAATGCTAATGATTCTGCTTACAAAGATTTCTCTGTTTTTGTGTTTCTCAGCTATCTCAGTTATTCTTCTATTTGCTACACTCTTGGTTTATATAATACCAAGATTACAAAGTCAAAAAGACTGAACAAATATAAAAACTATCAGTCTTAAGCTTTGCTGCTTTTCGTCCTCTATTACCCAGTTAATGGGCTTCCACAGTGTGTTTGTATACATCTCGACGGCTGTGTGTCAGCTTTCACTGTTCAACTGTTGTTTGAATTCTTCATATGATCATCCGTCGACTTTCAGACATCCGTTGATGGTTTAATTGATCATCCGTCGACTGCTATATTAAACATCCGTTGATAGTCATTTGATCATCTGTCGATGGCTTTGTTAATCATCCGTCGGTAGCTATTTGGCACTTGACTCTATTTCACTTATGCAGAATTACAAGACATCATTTATGTACAATTAATAACCTATTCTGCATATCTAGTTAAAGTCAACATGACTTATATGCTACTACAGATTCTATACAAAGGTGCATACATAATTGTTCTACAAACTTATTATTACATAAGCTACTCACTCGATGGATAATAAGTTAATCATCCGTCGGGACTATAATGAGTTATCCGTCGGGACTATAATTCTTATCCGTTGAGTGCTACATAATTTCACTAAGTAAAATCTACTTAGATGTTTTGTTTATGAAATTATCAAGTACACAACATATGCACAACAATCTCCCCCAATTTATGTCTACTGGAATTGTAGCCATAAATTAAGAGATACTTGATGATAACAAAACATCCTGAACATACATCTTTAAAGATAAGTAGATAAACTGAAAGTGCTTCAATTAAACAAATGTACAAGGTTTGTCTCACAGTCAATTCAAGATGCTCCTCTAGCCTGAGCAGATTTTTCTAGTTCCTTGAAGGTCTGGATCTTCTTCCAAGCTTTCTGTTATTTTCCTCAATTTGATTCTGGAGCTGCCTGTGGAATTCCAATTCATCAGATTCTGAGAGATCTAGCTTTTCTTGCATTTCCAAGAGAGTCTCATTGCTAGAGATACTTAGTTGGTCTTCTAATCTGAAGAATCTTCTCACACCCTTGTCATCCATGAATTCCATCAGCCAGTAGGGCCGTGGATGCACTTTTCTCCCTGTATATGGGATGATTAGTGTCTTTGGGAGTGCATCTTTAGCTCTAACACTCCTCAGCTCTTCAATCTTGTTCAATACTAGTCTTCTTGCAGTTACATTGAACCCAAAGTTTTCTTGAAGGATGAATAGACTTTAATCAGCACAGCTTGGCTTTCTTGAAGAATCCTGTGAAGTGGCCACTGAATCTCCCTTCCTCCTTTGTACTTGAACACCAACCTTTCAGGTAGGTTCCTGTATGCATCAATTGCCCTTACTTTATCCAGTTCATCCAGATAAAGATTTAGATCTGAAAATTCTTTGATGTCACACAAGTACAAGTAGTCTCCCCTGTTGACCTTGGGTTGAGCTTGCTTCTTTTCCTGCTTCAATCTGGCTTTTTCTTCTCTCTTTGCTTGAGCAAATTGTGGATGTCCAGCTACCACACAAATTTCCTTTCCATTTCTGAATATCTTAGCAATTCTCCTTTTTGAAGCTGAATCAGCTGGATCTTTATAGAAGACAATGATCTTGACAGAAGCTTCTTCTCATCAGGCTTGGGTGTCTCATACACAGTGTCCAAGGGTTCTTCAAAGATTTTGGATAATTTGCCCTTGGTTTAAGAATTGTTTCAGCCTTTGGAGACTTGATGCAGGAAGATTGTCCTTTTCCAGATAATTCATGCTCATCTCATTCACACTGATTGGCTTGACTTGAGAGTGATGGATGGCTGACTTAACTGGCTCCTTGACAAGTTCAAACTTTTTCTGTATCTCCTCATCAATCTTATTCCAGTTGATCAAACTCAACTTTCCTTTTCAGCAACTTTCAAATTTGCTGCTGCTTGAATTAGATCTATACCATCTGCAACTGTGGCTTGGAGACAGTAATTGAAGGTACAATTACTTTGCTGATTTGTACTTGAAGTTTCTCCCCCTCAGTTGGTCCTTTCTCCCCCTTACTTGATTCTCTCTCCCCCTTTTTGTTATCATCAAGTTGAGGAGTTAGGCCTTGTGCTTTAGCCAGTTGCATGAGAAGATTTGTCTGAGTCTGTTGATTTTGAAGAAGGATAGCCACTGAATTCTCAATAACTTGAACTCTGTCTTCCAGCTTGGCCAGCTTCTTTTCAGAATCTGATTCTCTCCTCAATCTTAGTAATAGATCTTGCATGGTACCATATGGCATGACTGAATCCAGCTTCTCAGAATTGTAGGTCTTCAAGTCAGCTATATCCCTTTTTAGTTCATCCACACTCAGATTCTGTCTTAACTGCTGGATCTTCATGAGATGTAGAGAGTCTAGATGAGCTTGAAGAATAGCCTTGGTACCAGCATCTGAAGTTTCCTGAAGGGCCTTTTGAATAGCCATCACTTGCTTAACCAAGGATACACCAAATTATCTTGGTGTAGATTCCTTTGTCCATGCCCATTCAGGTAAATCTGAAACAAAACTTGGGCCTTCATCTCCCCCTAAGTTCATGCTTCCATCCAAAGAAACAGAGTCATCATCATTAGAATTTACTTAAAATTCTTCAGATGGCTCACCAGCTTGAGAAAGCATCCTATTGACAGCAGCTTTATCTCTTTGAAGAGATTCTGAGGTGTGTACTAAGTTCAAAATCTGTTCTGCCTCCACATTGCCCTGAGCAACCAACAATTGATAGGCTGACACGGGATGAGTAAAAGTGTCAGCATCCAAGGAAATGTTATCAATTACAGCTTTGTAATTTTGCTGAAATTACCTTTCCTTTTCAGCATCATCCACAATCATTGACTCACTAGCAATGGCTGGATCCACCCTTATTTCTCCTGTACCTGCCTTTCTCTCATAATCTCTCTTTTGTTGCATCAGGGTCTCACCCTGGCTCCCCACCCTCACACCCTCACCTTCACCTACTAAGGTGGGACTCCTCTCACTCACTTTTGCCAATCCTAAATAAATGGATTGCTGAGTTTCACTCTTTTCCTCTCCTTTTTCCTGGGAGCAACCCAGCCTCTCACTCAATACACTCTCCTCTCTCAGTCCTAAGAGTGACTGTACAACCACTAAATCTTCTGCACTTGAAATAATTGAAGTTTGAAGTTATGCAGAGATACTCGACGGATAAGTGATATCCGTCGAGTGAGTGGTAATGCTATCCGACAGATAACTGCTGTTAAGCTTATCCGTCGGGATACAATCACTACTCGACGGATGAACAATATCCATCGAGAGAGTAGAAATGAATGATGTGGGAAGAGAAACTATTGTTGACTCTGTGTTGATTGAAGATATTTGAGGCACAGATGTCACAATAGAATCTGAAAGAATTGGCAAGTGAGCCAACAAATCATCTAAAAGATGATGCTCACTTGCACTAGATTTTGGCTTCCCCAACAGAGTTAAAGAAGGGGAATCAGGAATTGAAGTGTTTATCATATCCACTTCCAGAGAGTTTGTTGGTGAGTATGGTATTTCAGATGCTTCTATTATTAGAGATTTTGGTTGTGACTCCATATTTATTGGAGCCACATCAAACTAAATTTGAGAAAGTGTAGGGACTGTGTCTTTAGCACCAGTTTGAACTGTGTGTGTGCCCTGTACATCCCCAGTGGTTTTAGATTTCTTCTTTCTTGTGTAAGTTTGGGGTGAGCTTGTGTCCCTAACCCTTTTGGCCTGTGCTCTTGGCTGAGAGCTTTGTTCAATAACTACATCCTTTTGGGAGGATGCAGCTAGAAGTGAGCTTTTTTCCTTTTTAAGCATTGCAGTTTGTTGAGAAACTGCAGTGTGGCTAGGCTGGGATTCACTCAACTCTCCAACCTTATCCTTGGGATTTCTTTGATGTTCACCCCTTCCCTCACCTAAATTACCCTCCTTCACACTCCCCTCTTTGGTTTTGGTGGATTTTGCAACTGGTACCTTTTGAAAGATACCAGAGGGGGTTTTCTTTGATTTGGATTTAGAAATAACAGTAGTTTTGGCAGCTTTGGTAGACAACTGTTTGGTCATTGTCACAGTTGCCATAGCTGCTCCTAAACTCAAAGAAATTGAGGGGGTTGGAATAGTTGAAGGGATGGATGAACTTACCTCACTTACCTGAGGTGCCTGCATTACAGGAAAGTAGAACATTGGCACATTCTTGTGATGGTTGGCCCTGTTCAAATTTGCAATGATTCTTCTCTCTTGAACCCAACAAGCCAGTTTGTTGTTTGAGTTCTCAAGCACAATCTCTTGACATAGATGATTAGCCAATAACATGAAAAATCTAGCATAATATAAATTCTTTCCCCTTTTAGCTAACTCACCTAATTTGAAACCTAACTCATACAAGACAAGGTCACTGAAATTGTAAAATTTATCTGTAACTAGCATGTATAGCATGTTAAGCATGGAAATGTTCACAGAATCAAAATTACTGATTTTTCCAGAGAAAACCTTAGTAACTACATCACACATGAAACTTCACTCCTTCCTAAGACCCATTCTTCTAATATCACTTAGTTTAGAATTAGGAAGTGCATAATACATGGAATTAAGCATATTGATAAGATCAGTGTCAGTGTGTGGTGAAGTCACATTATTATCAGGAATTTTGAAACATGCTTTTATCACATTACTATTGATACAGAATTCGTTACCTTTGATGGTTAGAGTGATGGTCTTGTCAGTAGAGTTGTAGATTGCAGTGGTCCACATCTCTTCAACAACTTCACAGAAAATTGTGGGTGATTCCAGCATGGCGTAATTTAACTTGCAGTTCTTCACAAAGTCCATCATCTTGTGATAGTCTTATGATTGCTGAATACCCTTATTGACCAAAGCAGTGAAGTTGTTCTTCTCATAAATGAACCCAGTTTGAGACATAATTTTTACCACAGGTGCCATTGTTAGAGAAAGAAAGCTTGAAGAGAGAAAGAGAAGATTTTCTTGAGAGAGAATAAAATAGAAGCAGTTAAATTTGAGAGTGATAAAAGAAAATAATTGGAATGAAATAAGCTTTTATACTATCTCAAAAATAATGGATAAAAATAATAATGAAGAGTAAATTAACCAATAGAAATTGTCTAAAATAGCCGTTTAAAAAATAAACTGTAAAAATTCAACCCATTATCCGTCGTGTAATGCTTACAAACTGTAAGTATACTCGATGGATAATGTTCAGGGAATTAACGGCTGAGATTTAGACAATTCGACGGATGAGGATAAACTGTTATCCGTCGAGTTTTAAAAGATTCCAGAAAGGTAATTGATTTTTATTGGCAAATAGTATATCGACGGATGACTAAACTCGATGGATAAGGGTCATCCGTCGAGATGCAAATTTTGACTTAGCCAAAATTTCATCCAAGACTTAAAAATCAGCTAAATTTCTGGCTACTTTTCAACTTGCAAAATAACTCAGATAAATTAAGAGTAATTAAGCATACCTAAATCACTTACCAACCTTGAAAAGGTGGATTCATCCAGTGGCTTGGTAAAGATATTTGCAAGTTGCTTCTCACTTGGAACAAAATGTAATTCCACAGTACCATTTATCACATGTTCCCTTATGAAATGGTACTTGATGTCTATGTGCTTTGTCCTTGAATGTTGCACTGGATTTTCAGTGATGGAATTGCACTTGTGTTATCACAGAAAATAGGAATCCTTTCAACTTGCAAACCATAGTCCAACAATTGATTTTTCATCCATAAAATCTGTGCACAGCAACTGCCAGCAGCAATATATTCAGCTTCAGCTGTAGAAGTAGAAACTGAATTTTGCTTTTTACTGAACCAGGACACAAGCTTGTTTCCTAGAAATTGAAAGGTTCCTGTTGTGCTCTTTCTGTCAATTCTACAACCTGCATAATCTGCATCTGAATAACCAGTTAGATCAAAACCAGAATCTCTAGCGTACCAAATGCCAAGTTTTGGTGTTCCCTTGAGATATCTGAAAATTCTCTTAATAGCTATCAATGAGATTCTCTAGGATCAGCCTAAAATCTAGCACATAAACATGTAGCAAACTATATATTGACCTACTAGCTGTTAAGTACAGAAGTGAGCCAACCATTGCCTCATAAACTTGAAATATCCCCAGACTTTTCAGTAGTGTTTAATTCAAAGCTTAGTTGCAGTGACCATGGGAGTTTTTGCAGATGTGCAATCCATTAGATCAAATTTCTTTAAAAGATCAAAAATATATTTAGTTGACTAATGAATATTCCATCACTAACTTGCTTAACTTGTAAACCACGAAAGTAAGTTAGTTCTCACATCATACCATTTCATACTTACTTTGCATCAATTTGGCAAACTTTTTGCAAAGTTTCTCATCTGTAGAGCCAAAAATAATATCATCTACATAAATTTGAACAAGTATGCTAGAGCCATTAACATTTCTGAAAAATAAAGTTTTATCTACAGTACCTCTTGTGAAGTGATTTTCCAAAAGGAACTTTGATAAAGTGTCATACCAGGCTCTAGGTGCTTGCTTCAGTCCATAAAGTGCTTTCAGAAGATAATAGACATATTCTGGAAAATTTGGATCTTCAAACCAGGAGGTTGACATATACTTCTTCCTCCAAATCTCCATTCAGAAAGGCACTTTTGACATCCATTTGATAGACCTTGAAATTGGCATGGGCTGCATAGGCTAAGAAGATTCTGATGGCTTCAAGTCTTGCAACAGGAGCAAATGTTTCATCAAAATCTATTCCTTCTTGCTGACAATAGCCTTAGCAACCAATCTAGCTTTGTTCCTGACTACTATGCCATTTTCATCCATCTTGTTTCTGAATACCCACTTGGTGTCTATTGGATTCTTTCCTTTAGGCTTGGGTACCAGCTTCCATACTTTATTCCTTTCAAATTGGTTTAGCTCCTCCTGCATAGCTAAAATCCAATCAGGATCTAACAAAGCTTCTTCTACCTTCTTTGGTTCTTCCTTTGACAGAAAGCTGCTGTATAGACATTCTTCCTGAGTTGCTTCTTGTTTGAACTCTAGAAGAACATCACCAATAATAAGCTCAAAGGGGTGATCTTTTGTCCATTTCCTTGTTGAGGTAGATTAGCTCTAGATGAAGAGCCTCATGATTGTCTTGATGTGTGATTGAGTTTTGATTGCTAGAAACTCCCCCTGAGTTTGTGGATCTTTGATTTGAGAAGGGAGAATTTTCTAGGTGATCTCTTGACTCCTGCTCCTTTTGATAACCCGACGGATGGTGAATTTTGAGTACCGACGGATGAGGCAGGTTGTCTTCCGACGGATAACACAGATTGCCTTCCGACGGATGAAGCATTATGCAACTCGATGTTGAGTTTTGTGCTTCATTGGTGGTAGATTTGTCTGCATTATCCTTAGACACTTTTCTTGATCACTTCATCATCACTTTCATCACTAGCCATCTCCACATTTGTCAAATTTGAGGGCTCTCATGGTAATCTCCATCTTTTAGTCCTTCAATATTTTTATCATCAAACACAATATGTATAGATTCCACAACAATGGTGGTTCTTAGATTGTAGACTCTATATGCTTACCAACAGCATATCCAACAAAAATTCCTTCATCTGCTTTAGCATCAATCTTCCCCATTTTGATCAGTTTGATTTCTCAGAATATAGCATTTACACGCCAAAGACATGAAGAAAGTTAGAGTTGGCTTCTTGTTCTTGAACAATTGATAAGGAGTCATGCATCTTGCTTGATTAATCAGAGAAATGTTCTGAGTGTAGCATGCAGTATTTACAGCTTCATCCCAGAAATATGTTGATAATTTTGATTCTTCAAGCATTGTCCTTGCAGCTTCAATAAGTAATCTGTTCTTCCTTTCCACTACTCCATTCTGTTGTGGAGTCCTTGCTGCTGAGAACTCATGCAGAATCCCATTTTCCTCACAAAATGCTCTCATGACAGAATTCTTGAACTCAGTTTCCATTGTCACTCCTGATTCTTCTAACTTTGAAATCAGGATGATTGTTTGACATTGCCTTATGTGATTGAATGATGATTTCAACTAGCCTCATCTTTAGACTTTAAGAAATATTCCAAGAGAACTTTGAGAAATCATCTACAATTACTAGGCAAAATCTTTTCCTTGAGAATTGACATACATTGACTGGTCCAAACAGATCCATGTGAAGCATTGCAAAGGCTCTTCAATTGCTCGGAATTCAAGTTTCTTTCCATGAATGATGCTTTAATCTGCTTCCCCTTTTGGCAGCATCACACAGTCCATACCTTGTAAAACTCCACTAGAGGAATGCCTCTTACTAGTTCTTTTCTTAACACAGCTCTTCATGTCTTGAAGTTTAAATGGGATAGCTTCTTGTGCCATAGCCAACTTTTCATCTTGACTTGCTTTACTGAGAAGGACAAGTTACAGATTCAGCTTTAGTTGAGTTTAAGGTCAGCTAGGTACACATTTCCTCTTCTCACACCATTGAGAACCACTTTTGTTGCTTTGACTATTAGTCACAACACAAGGCTTCTTTGTTGAAGGTTTACTGAATTGGCCTTTGTCATAAAGCTTGGCTGATACTCAAGCAGATTGTGTTTGAGACCATCCACTAAGGCAACCTCTCAATGATGACATATGTCCTTTGAAATCAAGCCATATCCACAGGTATAACCCTTGCTGTCATCTCCAAAAGTAATACTTGGGCCAGCTTTCTCCTTAAACTCTGTGAGCAGGGTAGAATCACCAGTCATGTGTCTTGAACAACCACTATCCAAGTACCAAAGATTCCTTCTGTTTCCCTGCACACATCAAAATCAAATCAAGTTGATTTTGGTACCCAAGTTTCCTTGGGTCCTGCCTTGTTAGCTTTCTTCTTCTGTTTCTTAGGTCTTATCAGATTTGACTTAGGAATTTCAGATTCTTCCTTAGTCAATTGGGTTGTACCTTTGAAACCACTTAATGCAACAGAATTATCATGGATAGTATGGCTAACAAGAATGGCATGATTGGTGTAAACATGTTATTCCAGTAAGCAACTAAATGGCATTTGAGGCATACTGTATGCAGCATAATATGGATTAGGTGGCAAATGGCATATTAGCAAACTGTGCATTCATATTCTGTGTAGGCACAGCATTAACAGGCATGGAGGCATGGCATTCATGGTGAGAAGTTGAGAATGAACAGATATGGAGTAGGCATGGCAGATTTGCAATAATAGAAAAATGATTTACACTACCACACTTTGACACAGATTTTTCTAGGAGCATATTTATTAGGTGTGTAGTTATTGTGTTTGTTAGTCCCTACTTTACCATTCCTATTGATTTTCTTTTTAGTCTCTATTTTTAACCTCAATTTTCTCAAGTATGTCTACTTAACTGTTTGACAGTTATTGTGACCAACATTAGCCTTGTTTCCCTTTCTTAGCTTGACTTGACTCTCCTGAAACAAAGTTCATGGAAACAGACCCATACTTCTCATTTAACTTAGATAGTTTGGCTTTGCTAATGGGCTTGTTTACAGCCGACGGATGAGAATTTTCATCATTCGACGGATAAGAATTTTTGTTATCCGACGGATAGTCCTCATCATCCGTCGAGTCTAAATCTGTTTAGCAGACCATCTACCAAATTGGGGTTCTATTTTCTCTTTGTTCTTTTTCCAGGCTTCATCATAAAAAGACTCAATTCCTTGAACTTTGGTGATTTGAGCATGGACATCCCTGGATGTTTTCCATGCTTTAATCACCTCTTGTTCATGCTCAAGCTCTTCTTAAATCTCTTCCTTTTTCAAGGACGCAGTTAATTCCTCCTTGGCAATCGTACACGCAATTTTAGTTTCTCAAAATCAACAAACTGAGACTCAAGCACATATTCCTCTCACTTAAAAACAAGTTGTTTTCTTTGATTTTAGCATTTTCTTTAGTAGAGACTTAAGTGTAACACGCAAATGATATAATTCTGTAGACATGTCATTTATGGCATCATTACACTCAGCTTTAGATAAATGTGCAAGGTTTGTAGTGATTACCTGATTGCTTGAAGGAACTTGTCTCTATTTCATCAGACTTGGCCATTAGGGCTAGATTGACATAGCTGACATCTTCATCTTCATCCAACCATCTGCTGCCCAGTCATTCTCGTGTGTAATAAAAAGCCTTTTCCTTTGTTTGAGTAGATCAAAGTAGTTTTGCTTATAATCCACAGACTCAAACCTTTTCTTACTGGAATCTGACTTTCCTACACTCATTTGCAAAATGCCCTGCGAAGCCACATTTGAAACATTTGAATTTTGACTTATCCACCATGTTTCTATTTGGCTTGGCTGCTCCAAAGTTCTTTTTGAACTTGAGCTTGGCAAATCTCCTGGAAAGAAATGCTAGGTGCTCATACAATGTCCTCCATGTCATCGTGGCTCAATGAATCTTCACTTTCTATTGCAAGCCCCTTGCCCTTATTCTCACAGACCTTTGAAGTTGATTCTACAGCTTCCATCTTCACTTCCTTCTCCTTTTCCAATCAGCAACTAGTGCAATGGATCCTCCTTTCTTCTTTCCTCTCTCCATCCTTTCATCCTGCTCTATCTCAAGCTCATAGGTCTTCAGGATGCCATACAGTCTCTCCAAAGTAAACTTTATAATCTTGTGAGTTTCTCAATGAGACTGTCATTGGTTTCCATTCCTTTGGAAGAGATCTGGAATTTCAGATTAGAGTCTTTAGTCTGATAGACTCTTCCATGCAACTTAAGAGCATTTAGGTTTTTGGAATCTACTAAAAATGTCAGTGAGTGACTCACTTTTCATTGTGAAAATGCTCATATTGCTGAATCAAGAGCTGCATTTTATTTTCTCTAACTTGCTCAGTGCCATCACAGATTATCTGTATAGTATCCCAGACTTCCTTGGCAGTTTTGCAGTTATAATGTTGTCAAACATGTCTGCATCAACTCCATTGAACAGAATGTTCATGGCCTTTTTATCTTCCTGACTTGTTCAATGTCAGGATCAGACCATTCATGCCTTGGTTTGGGAACAGATGGCTCGTTTCCTGTTGCAGCTCTCATTGGAACATGGGACCTCTTTCTATGCAGTCCACATAGGCCTCATCTTGAGAAAGCATATGAAGATGCATCTTTACCTTCCAATGATGGTAATTATCTTTATCAAGAAAAGGAATCTTGACCCATCTTTCTTGTTCATCTTGCTGAATTGTTTTGATCTTTAAACTCTTTGTAGATTAAGAGCTTGCTCTGATACCAATTGTTAGTCCCTTAACAATATAGCAAGAATTACAGAAGGGGGGTTGAATGGAATTCTTGAACCTTTTTTCTCGAAATAAGAATGTTCAACTCTGAATATAGATATAATGTTTTGATTAGCACATGCGGAATAGAAACTTAATTGAATCAAAACATAAGTAATTAAAAAAAAAGGTCTTTAAAAAACTTTCTGGTGGATTTAAAAAATTCCACCAGGAATATATATAATATATCGAGAGGACTCTGTGTGCAAGAATGCTCACAGCTGCTTACAAATTGAATTGCTGAGAATACAGGGAAATGCTAATAATTCTGCTTACAAAGATTTCTCTGTTTTTGTGTATCTCAGCTCTCTTTTTCGATTTTGCTACATTCTTTGTTTATATATCACCAAGATTACAAAGTCAAAAAGACTGAACAAATATAAAAATTATCAGTCTTAAGCTTTGCTGCTTTTCATCCTCTATTACCCGTTTAATGGGCTTCCACAGTAGATTTGTATACATCTCGACGGCTGTGCTCAGCTTTCACTGTTCAACTGCTGTTTGAATTCTTATTAGTTGAGTACATGATCATCCGTCGGGGTTGTTTGATCATTCCGCCGGGTTGTTGATCATCCGTTCGGTTGCTTTGTAGGTTATCCGTCGGGTAGCAATCAAACATATGACTTCATTTCACTTATACAGAATTAAAAGACATCATTTATGTACAATTAATCAACCTATTCTACATATCTAGTTAAAGTCAACATGACTTATATGCTACTACAGATTCTATACAAAGGTGTATACATAACTGTGCTACAGACTTATATTACATAAGCTACTCACTCGATGGATAATAAGTTAACATCCGTCGGGACTATAATGAGTTATCCGTCGGGACTATAATTCTTATCTGTCGAGTGCTACATTATTTCACTAAGTAAAATCCACTTAGATGTTTTGTTTATGAAATCATCAAGTACACAACATATGCACAACACCATCAATTATCCGTCGTGTTATGCTTACAAACTGTAAGTATACTCGATGGATAATGTTCAGGGAATCAACGGCTAAGAATAAGACAATTCGACGGATGAGGATAAATCAGTTATCCGTCGAGTCATAAAATATTCCAGAACAGTAATTGATTTATAATAATAGTAATACCGCGGATGATCAAACTCGATGGATAGTGATCATCCGTTTAGATGTAAATTTGACTTAGCCAAAATTTCATCCATGACTGAAAAAAAATCAATTAAATTTCTGGCTGCTTACAAGCTATTGCAAACAATCTATAAAGATTCAAGAGTAATTTAGCATACCTAACTCACTTACCAACCTGAAAAGGTGGATTCATCCAGTGGCTTGGTAAATATATCTGCAAGCTGCTTTTCACTTGGAACAAAATGTAGTTCCACAGTACCATTCATTACATGTTCCCTTATGAAGTGGTACTTGATGTCTATGGTGCGTTGTCCTTGAATGCTGTACTGGAATTTTCAGTGATGGCAATTGCACTTGTGTTACATCAGAAAATGGGAATCCTTTCAACTTGCAAACCATAGTCTAGCAATTGGTTCTTCATCCACAAAATCTGTGCACAGCAACTGCCAGCAACAATATATTCAGCTTCAGCTGTAGAAGTAGAAATGAATTTTGCTTTTTACTGAACCAGGACACAAGCTTATTTCCTAGAAATTGATAGGGCCCTTTTGCACTTTTTCTATCAATTCTACAACCTGCATAATCTGCATCTGAATAACCAATTAGATCAAAACCAGAATATCTAGGGTACCAAATGCCAAGTTTTGATGTTCCCTTGAGATATCTGAAAATTCTCTTAATAGCTACTAAGTGAGATTCTCTAGGATCAGCCTAAAATCTAGCACACAAATATGTAGCAAACATTATATCTGGCCTACTAGCTGTTAAGTACATAAGTGAGCCAACCATGCCCTTATAACTTGAAATATCCACAGACTTTTCAGTAGTGTTTAATTCAAGCTTAGTTGCAGTGGCCATGGGAGTTTTTGCTGATGTGCAATCCATTAGATCAAACTTCTTTAAAAGATCATAAATGTATTTAGTCTGACTAATGAATATTTCATCACTAACTTGCTTAACTTGCAAACCAAGAAAGTAAGTTAGTTATCCATCTACTCATTTCATACTTACTTTGCATCAGTTTGGAAAACTTTTTGCAAAGTTTTTCATTTGTAGAGCCAAAAATAATGTCATCTACAAAATTTCAACAAGTATACTAGAGCCATTAACATTTCTAAAGAAAAGAGTTTTGTCTACAGTACCTCTAGTGAAGTGATTCTCTAAAAGAAACTTTGACAAAGTGTCATACCTGGCTCTAGGTGCTTGCTTCAGTCCATAAAGTGCTTTCAAAAGATAGTAAATATATTCTGGAAAATTTGGATCTTCAAAACCAGGAGGCTAACTGACATAGACTTCCTCCTCCAAATCTCCATTCAGAAAGGCACTTTTGACATTCATTTGATAGACTTTGAAATTGGCATGGGCTGCATATGTCACACCCCCAACTTAAATAGCGAAATAAATATAGCTATTACATCTTTTAATGAAGAATACACAACCAAAATCCAAGATCTTACAGTTTAGGGTTTGGAACAGCCCAACACTACCAACTATTACATTTGATTACAAATACCGAGTCCTCACACAACTATTATTACTTATTCTACCTGAGCTCGAACATAAGCATCAGCATCACAGGTCTTACGGGCAGTCTGCTTGAATCTAACCATAGCTGCTAGCTGTAATATAAGGGTAAAGCAAGAAGTGAGCCAAAAGCTCAACAAGTGCTAATAGTACAACGCAAAACATAAATCGAGATATACCTTTAGGAATGACAATGGAAAGACATAATCAATGATAACGAGAGATTAAACTTATGTGAGTTGGCATCATTTTGCTTGCATCAAAACAAATTTTAAAAATCATTCTTAATCAAAATCATTTTATGACGCTACGGATTACAGCCGGTGATCAGCCGCGAAGTAATCCCGAACCTCGCTGGGTTCTAAAACATTATTGGGAATCCCTAGGCAACTTTTAAGCCTAATATAAGTGTGGAAAGGACTCGCGTCTCAGTCCAGATCCACCATTCAAGAAAACATTTGTCCCCCTTTGGGACTGAAAAATCCACCTTTTATTCATTTCGAAAACTGATGCCGATTTATGACAAAATCTCTTTTGACTGAAATCATTTTTATCAGGGGATTATAGATCAACTTGAAACACTGGAATTCTGACTCTAAATCTCAGGGCCATGATCTACTAGACTTTACTATATTAGGGTAATCGAGAGATTTCCATAAACAAGAATTTTGACAAGGAAATTAAGCAAGGCTATTGGATAATATGAAAGAGTAATGCCAAACTAGGCTTAAAGCAATGGTTGTAGACAAGGTATAGGTATTAGAACATCAAGGAGATAAGCATCACTGGTTCCAATAGGATAGAGGTGCTAAAATATAAAGGAAGTGATCATCAGCTCAAGATATAACAGGGCATCAAGCTTTAGGGTAAGGATAGGGTTATCAAACAATCATGAATGAATTTAAGAAAAGATTGGCTTTTAGATATCAAGATAAAGTTTCTATCGAGGTTATTTCAAGAGTTGAATCAAAGCATCAGGGTGCAACATCAAGATTTCTCAGGGATCAATAGCATGATAATCAAAAGGATCAATAAGGTATTATAACACATCTCTATTTTATCATGGCATTAAACTATCATGAAAGACTTTTGAACTACTTGCAATACGTACTCGAGGGTTCATGGCATCTCTATGTAACTCAAAGATAAACAAAAGATACTCTTGATTTAAATATATCAAAATGACTCAGGATAATTGCATCGATATATATATGAACTGGTTACAGTAAATGCGAAGGTCAAGTTGAATCACTTGCCTTGAGATAGACTGGTCTGGTCTGACTGGTAGGAGCAACAACTGGAGCTTCACTCGACTTTTATGGCAAGTTTTCCCTCGTCTCGAGATCCTACATAAATAATAATAATCCTCATTATAATATATTCTTACCATCTTAACCTATTTACAACCCGAAATTAAACATGGATGGCACTTAGGCCTATACACACTTAATTCATATCCAACATTTATATTTTCAAATGTACACACGTAGCCACATAATCACATATCGTATATTAATACCAAATAACATCATATACACCATAATGCCACACTAGGCTTGGATGATCTCGACTCACCACTTAAGTTACTTGGTCGCTAACTAAACGAAGTCTTCGAATTTGGGCTTCCTAACTCAATGTGCCTTTCCTAAATTATCCAAAACCTATTGACCCTCACTTGTGCCTTTTGTTCTACTGACCTTATACTATCTTACAACTATGGTGGTCGACCTTATACTCACTTCTAAGTGTCCTAAAACTATGTGATAAGTGAAAGTGCTCACTGGTGCAAATTTCAGAATGGTAACTAAGGTTTCTTGAGTGCATTAGACACTCTTAAACTACAAGTTTTTCTTCAAAATTTTTACACAAGACTCTCCTGACCTAAGGGCATCTCACAAGCTTGATGTGGCTCAAAGGCCTGGCTTGGGCCTTCTTGGGCCTAAGCTAAAAGTCCAAGGTTCCCCTGTTTTTCTGGGCAGAAAATGCCCTGACTTGAGTTAACTTGTGACACATGGTTCTAGCTCATATCCTATGAACTATGGTTGGAAAAACTTCTCTGACATACCCTCTAACTAAGGCCCAATTGGGCCTAATGAGGGCCTACCCATGACATGGCCAAATCTCCCTATTTCTAAGTTGCAACAAAACTGTCCCCTGCTGGACAGATTTTGTTATTCTACTTGTGCACCTAACCAAATGACATGCAAACCTCCAACCAACTCCTAAAACCTATTATATACTCCCCATACTAACTTCTGGTGGCTTGGGCCTCAAAGTGCACATCAATGACATGGTCAAAACTCACTCTAAACTCAGGGTACTAAACTGATTTTTCTGCAGAAACTATAACTCTCATTTTCCAAGGTTTTGACTTGACAAACCCAATTATCAACAACTAAATACTTAAACCAAGACCTATACTTGGTGTTCTACTGAACTAACTCCCTTTTTCTCAAAATACCCTTGGTGAGATCATCCTTACCTATGGTGCAACTATGGCAAAATAAAAGAGACTACTCTTAACAAATCATAAACCTTTATGCTTTTGAAACAACAAGATATATATTTTTATAAAAGATAACCACAAATTATTACCATGCAACAAGAAGCATAAATCCATATTATCACATTATTCCTACTGAAATTAAGGCTCACTAACAAAATCTTTTCCAAATGGTCAAAATCTTACAACAAACTAAGAGAATTCCACATGCATGCATGCCTTCGGGTTTTTCAAACCAAAACAACATATTTTCTACATATATTCCATCTTAAAATTGACATGCAAGCCTAGCCTATGGTATACCTAGATGATCACTTAGCATGCAAGGAGTTTTATCAAATTATCACCACAAAATTCAAGTCATTATCACATAAACATGCAAAAATTGATCAAAACAACAAGAATGATTTCAAGGACCATTCATTCGGCTCCCATATGGTCATGGCCGAATGAAATGGATGGAAATGGCCATTAAATCATCAAGATTTTCCTTCTCATGACTTGGCACTTATCCATTCATTGTAGTCCTCTCAAAAACAACCTTAAATCCATAAGAATCAAGATTGTATTTTGAGTTTCACTAAAACCTTTACATGCAACCCTTAAACTTAAACTTTCTACTCAAAACTCTTTGAAATATGAATGATCATGGTATGGGAGATAACATTTACTTGTATAAAGAGTAGAAGCTTGGTGGAGAAATGAAGAAAAATGGGGAGGGGGGGTTCTCGGTCTAAAAACCCGAGAATGAGAGAGAGAGCCGAGAGTGAGGGAGAAGGGGAGGGAGGAGAGAGTGAGTGTGGTGTGGGTGATGAGTAAAATGATCATGACTTTGCTTGTCTTATGGTTTTTGTATTGGCAAAAGTGAGTGGAATTAGGAATTGTCATGATTAACCTTCCACTTAAACTTGGTTGAATTTGCATGCAAGGGTAAAGAAGGTATTTGGCTAGGAAATAAGAGTTAGTGGGGTGGTTATTGACTCTTTAGCCCTTTTGGAATGTATGGAAGGAATTTGCATGCAAGGATAACTATGTAATTTGCTAATTATATTTATAAAGATTTATTTTTATAAAATAAAACACAAGTTCAAAAATTATAAAATTTATACCATAAAATAACTTGGATTTTTAGAGATTTTATAAAATCACTTTCAAAATTTGTGAACAAAATATCTTTTAAAAGAAAATTTCTCCAAGGCTTAGAATATTCCTTATAAATCAAAAATAAAGAAATTAAGTAAACTTTTGCTTTGAAAAATCATATACTACACAAAGCAAATTTATAATGCAGAAATTTTTACTCACACTAGCGCACAATCATTGAATATATTTTTATTTAACTTAATATTATTCACAAATAATATTACATAAAATGCCGGTCGTAACAATCTACATAGATTTGAACAAGTATACTAAAGTCATTAACATTTCTAAAGAATAAAATTTTATCAACAGGACCTCTTGTGAAGTGATTTTCCAAATAAAACTTTGATAAAGTGTCATACCAGGCTCTAGGTGCTTGCTTCAGTCCATAAAGTGCCTTCATAAGATAGTAGACATATTCTGGAAAATTTGGATCTTCAAAACCAGGAGGCTGACTAACATAGACTTCCTCCTCCAAATCACTATTCAGAAAGGCACTTTTGACATCCATTTGATAGACCTTGAAATTGGCATGAGCTTCATAGGCTAAGAAGATTATGATGGCTTCAAGTCTTGCAATAGGAGCAAAGGTTTACTCAAAATCTATTCCTTCTTGTTGATAGTAGCCCTTAGCAACCAATCTAGCTTTGTTCCTGACCACTATGCCATTTTCATCCATCTTGTTTCTAAATACCCACTTGGTGTCAATTGGATTCTTTCCTTTAGGTTTGGGTACCATCTTCCATACCTTGTTCCTTTTAAATTGGTTTAGCTCCTCCTACATCGTTAAAATCCAATCAGGATCCAACAAAGCTTCTTCTACCTTCTTTGTTTCTTCCTTAGATAGGAAGCTGCTATACAGACATTCTTTTTGAGTTTCTCTCCTTGTTTGAACTCTAGAAGATGCATCACCAATGATGAGCTCAAAAGGGTGATCTTTAGTCCATTTCCTTTGTTAAGGTAGATTAGCACTAGATGAAGAGGCCTCATTGTTGTCTTGATGTGTGACTGAGTTTTGATTATGAGAAACTCCCCCTGAGTTTTTGAATCTTTGATTTGAGAAAGGGTAACTTTCTGTAGGTGATCTATTCTGACTTTTAGCTTCTCTTAATGTGCCGACGGATGATGCGCTATGTGTCCTGACAGATGAAGCTGATTGTCTCCCGACGGATAAGGCAGATTATCTCCCGATGGATGAAGCATTTTGTAACTCGACAGATGTTGAATTATGTGCTGCATTAGTTGTAGATTTTTCTGCATTATCCTTATTCACTGTTTCTTGATTACTTTCATCATCACTATCATCACTAACCATCTTCACATTATCAAATTTGAGGCTCTCATGGGAATCTCCATCTTGTAGTCCTTTAACATTTTTATCATCAAACATAACATGTACTGATTCCATAACAATGTTGATTCTTAGATTATAGACTCTATATGCCTTTCCCACAGCATATTCAACAAAAATTCCTTCATCTGCTTTAGCATCAAACTTCCCATATTGATCAGTTTGATTCCTCAAGATATAACATTTGCAGCCAAAGACATGAAGAAAATTTAGAGTTGGCTTTCTATTCTTGAACAATTGGTAGGGTGTCATGCACTTTGCTTGATTAACCAAAGATATATTCTGAGTGTAGCACATAGTATTCACAGCTTCAGCCCAAAAATATGTTGGTAACTTTGATTCTTCAAGAATTGTCCTTGCAGCTTCAATAAGAGATATGTTCTTTCTTTCCGCTACTCAATTTTGTTGTGGAGTTCTTGCTGCAGAAAACTCATGCATAATCGCATTTTCTTCACAAAATGATCTCATCACGAAATTCTTGAACTCAGTTCCATTGTCACTCGTGATTCTTCTTACTTTAAAATCAGGATGATTGTTGACTTGCCTAATGTGATTGATGATGATTTCACTAGCTTCAACTTTAGACTTTAGGAAATTTGTCCAAGAGAAATTTGAGAAATCATCCACAATTACTAGGCAAAATCTTTTCTTTGAGATGGACAACACATTGACTGGTCCAAACAAATCCATGTGTAGCAATTGCAAAGGTTCTTCAATTATTTAATCAAGCTTCTTCTTGAATGATGCTTTGATCTGCTTTCCCTTTTGGCAGCATCACACAATCCATCCTTAGTAAACTCCACTTGAGGAATACCTCTAACCAGTTCTTTCTTGACAAGCTCATTCATGGTCTTAAAGTTTAGATGGGACAGCTTCTTGTGCCATATCCAACTTTCATCTTGACTTGCTTTACTGAGAAAACAAATGACATATTCTGCATTTGATGAGTTGAAGTCAGCTATATACACATTCCCTTTTCTCACTCCAGTGAGAACCACTTTGTTGCTCTATTTGTTTATCATAACACAGGCTTCTGAATTAAAGGTTACTGAATTGCCCTTATCACAAAGCTAACTGATACTCAACAAATTATGCTTGAGACCATCCACTAGGGAAACCTCTTCAATGATGTCATTGTCTTTTGAAATCAAGCCATATCCCAAAGTATAACCCTTGTTGTCATCTCCAAAAGTAATACATGGGTTAGCTCTATCCTTGAACTCAGTGAGCAGGGTAGAATCTCCAATCATGTGCCTTGAGCAACCACTGTCCAGATACCAAAGATTCTTTCTGTTTCTCTGCACACATGAAAATCAAATCAAGTTGATTTTGGTACCCAAGTTTCCTTGGGTCCTGCCTTGTTAGCTTTCTTCTTTGGTTTCTTAGGTTTGATCTCATTTGACTTGGGAATTTCTGATTCATCCTTAGTCATTTGACTTGGACCTTTGAAACCAGTCATTAGAACAGAATTATCATGCACATTTTGATTAACAGGAAAAGGCATGTTGTTTGCAAACATGTTATTCCAATAAGGCATGCTAAATGGCATTTGAGGCATACTAAATGCAGCATAATAAGGATTTGGTGCAAATGGCATATTAGCAAATTGTGCATTCATATTCTGAGTAGACATAGCATTCAATGGCATGGCAGGCATGACAGTCATATTGGGAAAAGAAGATGGTGCAGACATAGGAGTATCTATGGCAAGTTTGCAATTAACAGACAAATGATTAACACTACCACACTTAACACAATTTTTTCTTGGAGCATATTTATCAGGTGTGTAGTTGTTATGTTTGTTAAAGCCTACTTTCCCATTTCTTTTGTTTTTCTTTTTAGCTTCTGTTTTAACCTCAGTCTTTTCTAATTTATCATTCAATTGCTTGATGGACAGATGACCAACATTAACTTTCTTTTCCATCCTGACTTGACTTGATTCTCCTGGAATAAAGTTCTTAGACACTACTAGAATTCTGTCAATAGACATCGGTTGCTCAGATGACCGATGTTAAAGTTATATTTAGACATCGGTTATTTTAAAACCGATGTTACCGATTATTTTAGACATCGGTCCAGAAAATAACCGTTGTCTATAGTTATTTTTCAAAAATGAAAAACGTTAGTTAGACATCGGTTTTTTATGTAACCGATGTCTTTGTTTGATAGACATCGGTTATATTTTACAACCGTTGTCGATGGTTAACTTAAAAAAATTAAAAAAAAACACGCAGAAACTTTCCCCCCTTTATTACCCAAATATTCTCCCCTTAACCAAAAAAAACCCGTTTCCCCTTAATTCTTTTTTTCTCTCTCTCACTTTCACCTCACCCTCTCTGCTCTCTCTCTCTGAGCTCACTCTGCTCTCTCTCATTCTCTTTCCCTCTCTCTTCCATCTCTCTGCTTCTCTCCCTCTCTCTCTTCCATCTCTTTCTCTCACACACACACACACCATATCAATTTATAGTAAGTAGATAGGGTTTTAATTAAACCCCAAATTGAAGAACACCATCAATTAATCAAACTCCATCTACGAGAAACCCTAATTTCTGAACAGGTATGTTTGTTCATTTAGGTTTGTATGTTCGATTAGGTTAAATTTGTTCAATTAGGTTTGTTCATAAATTTTAATGGGTTTTTTCCTTTTTTGAACATGTTTTGAGATTCATTGAGTTTCATAAGGTTTGTACTCTAATTTTCTATTTTTTCTTGAGTTATTTTAAATATGCATTTTTTGAACATAAATTACGATTGTGTTCTTGTGTATATATATTTAGGTTTGCCTAAATATATCAATTAGGTTTGATATTTGCATGTGTTTTTTTTCTGGTTGATATTTTCCGATTTTTGTCCGTTTAAAGTTTTAAATAATATTATGTTTTTACATTCGATTTTGTGTTTCTTTGATTTTATTGTGCGTGTTTTGGATTTTAAGTTCTTATTTTGAATTTTTATGTTTAAGATTTTGTGGGGTATTTTTTACTAGGTTTTCTTGATTTATTTTATGTTTTTTGAATGTATAATGGGATAAATTACTATTTTGATTTCATCAGGCTTCCAACACCTTGGATACATAGTGGAACTATAGAAGAGAATGTACTATTTGGTGAGGAGATGGACAAAGAAAGGTACAAGAAGATTCTTGAAGCATGCTGCCTCCAAAAAGATCTGGAAGTTCTTTCCTTTGGAGATTAAACAGTGATTGGTGAGAGGGGAATCAATTTAAGCGGGTCAGAAGCAGAGAATACAAATTGCTCGCGCTCTCTATCAAGATGCAGATATATATTTATTTGATGATCCATTTAGCGTTGTGGATGCTCATACAGGATCACATCTTTTTAAGGTAGCTGTTTGTGCATCTAAATGTTCTTGTACGTTATAACTGAAACTGTATTACATGACAACATCCCTAATAGTCATCTTTGTTTTATTAGGTAATACCATCTGATAAGTTATTAATCTTTTTGTTGAAGAACATTGTAAGCAACTCTGTTTTATGTATTATTGGTGATTGTATGTTATACTTTTTGAGCATTTATTGTGTTTATTACATCATTTGACAAGTTATGTGTGGCACTGGCAGGAGGCATACAGGGGATTCTAGGGAAAAAAATAGTGATATATGTTACTCATCAAGTAGAGTTTCTACCTACAGCAGACCTCATACTTGTGAGACGTGATCTCATTATCTAACTTTTTTTTTTGCTAAATTTCTCCAACTTCCTTTAAAAAGGGAATGTAAATTTTATGTATAATTTATTTCTAGTATTTTATATATCTATTAACCATGGATCACAATGTACGGGTTTCTTTGTTCGTTGAGTTCATAATGTACAAGTTTTGTTTTGCTTATAGTGTATTTAGCTTATGTTGAATTACCCTTACTTATCTACGCTAAAACTATTGCTCTATAATTCAGAGCTGAATGCTAATAGCATCCATTTGATTACATGGCACTGGGGAATTTTATATTATGATCTTGTACAAGTTTTTAGTTGAGACCTCTTTTTTAAGATTTTTTGAAATTTATCTTGATCACTTATTTTAGGACCCACCAGTATTTGGAAAGAAGGCTATATTCACAGCTCGAGAATCTGGGTAAGTTTCTTTGTTATGCGGAATTTATAGAATTCTAAAAGAAGTAGAGACAGTGGATGAAAATTCTGGGTGAAGTGTTTATCATAGGTAGTCTTAATCTTTTATTTAGAAGAAAGGAAATATGATTGCCTATCAATTTCATTTCTTAATACTGAATTACGGAGACGTCATTAAGCCTGAACATAGTTGTCCAGATGATTATAGGCTTTCATATTTAGTGTAAAGTCATGCTTACAATGTTGCATATTACTTTTTATCCTATATTACTGTATCATTTCAAACTTCCCATACACGTACATCTTTGTAAATAAAGAGTATTCTTGTATTAATGAATATGCCAAGCCTTATTATTCAGGGAGCAGGAACAGTGGGCTCAGTGTGATAATTGCTCCAAATGGCGAAGGCTTCCTGCTGATGTTCTTCTTCCTTCAATTTGGATATGCTCTGACAATATATGGGATTTGAACAGGTTAGTTCTTACCTTACATTTGGCTACTTGATAGTTGATACTATACTCCCTTCTCACTATCAAAATTGCGTCTGCATACTTGTACATATTAGACTTAAGGTTCCAATTCTACTTCATACTTTCTTCTTCAAGAAAGTGATTTTGATATATGATTGATGACATGACAATAGAATTTTGATAATCAAATTTAAGAATTGCATCTTCCTGTACCATCATGATCAGTTTGGTTGTGTTACTCTTTTTGCCAAAAAAATCTACTTTTAATTGAGACTTTCAATGTGATTGAAGGAAGTATGCTTATTTTACCTTCCCAAAATAGATGACCTTTACTGTCACACCCCCAACTTAACGATACATAATATAAAACTATTACAATAGATGAAAGAAAGTAAATATGACTGAATCCAAGATCTTACAGTTTAGGGTTTGGAACAGCCCAACATTACTAACTATTATAATTGGTTTTAATATCGAGTCCTCACACAAACTATCTCTTATTCTACCTGAGCTCGAACATACGCATCGGCATCACAAGTCTTACGTGTTGTCTGCTTGAATCTAAACATAGCTGCTAGCTGTAATATCAGGGTGAAAGCAAGTAGTGAGCCAAATGCTCAACAAGTGCTAAACAATACGGTACAAAACATAAATTGAGATATATTTAAAAGAATAACAATGTGAAGATAGAGCTAATAATAACAAGAGATGAACTTTTGGGTGATGGCATCATTTATTTGTATCAAAACATTTTCAAAATCATTTCTTAATCAAAAACTATTTTATGACGCTACGGATTACAGCCGGTGATCAGCCGCGAAGTAATCCCGAACCTCGCTGGGTTCTAAAACATTAATGGGATCCCTAGGCAACTTTTAAGCCTACAATTTAAGTGTGGAAAGGACTTGTGTCTCAGTCCAGATCCACTATTTAAAGAAAACATTTATCCCCCTTTGGGACTGAAAATCCAAATTTTTAATCATTTCAAAAATTGATGCCAATTGATAATAAATTTTTTAAACAGTAAACATTTTTATCAAGGGATTATAGATCAACTTTGAAACACAGGAAATATGTTCACTAAATCTCAGGTCCATGATCCACTAGACTTTACTCTATCAGGGTAATTGAAAGGTTTCTATTTACAAGGACTTTGACAAAGAGATTTAGCAAGGTTATCGGATAATAAGAAAGAACAAAGCCTTATTAGGCTTAAGGTAATGGTTCCAGATAAGGTATAGGTATTAAAATATCAAGAAGATAAGCATTACTGGTTCCAAGTATGATATAGGTGTTAAAATACAAAGGAAGTGATCATCAACTCAAGGTATAACAGGGTATCAAGCTTTAGGGTAAGGATAGAGTTATCAACAATTATGAATGACTTTAACGAATGACTGGCTTTTAGGTATCAAGATAAAGTTTCTATCGAGGTTCTTACAAGAGTTGAATCAAAGCATCAGGGTGCAATATCAAGATTTCTCAGGAATCAATAGCATGTTAATCAAAAGGATCAATAAAGTATTATAACAAATCTTTATTTTATCATTGCATCACAATTACTTTGGTATACTAGCATGGTATGACTTTTGATCTACTTGCAATAAATACTTGAGGGTTCATGGAATTTCTATATAATACGAAGATAGATTTGAGAATCACTTGGTTCAGGTATAACAAGATAAATCAGGATACTCGCATCATATATATAGGAACTAGTTATCACACATTCGCAGTGTAAATGAAAAATCAGGTTGGTTCACTTGCCTTGAGAAAGGCTGGACTGGACTGGCAGGTAGGAGCAACTGGAAGCTTTACTCGACCTTTATGGCAAGTTTACCCTCGTCTTGAGATCCTACTCTGATTCTTCCAGGTTAACTTAGTCAATGGCGTGGCGATTTTCGAAAAATCCTTGACAAATCTTCTATAATACCCCACCAATCCTAGAAAACTTTGCACTTCCGTAGGTGTCTTTGGCCTCTCCCAACTCATAATCGCCTCAATCTTTGCCGGATCTACTTTAACTCCTTCATCTCCAATGACGTGTCCCAAAAATTGAACTTCCTTTAACCAAAACTCACATTTAGAAAACTTTGCATATAACTTCTCTTGTCAGAGTATCTCCAATGCTATCCATAGATGCTGCTTATGTTCTTCTTCCGACTTTGAATAAATAAGGATGTCTAATGAACACCACTACGAACTTATCCAAATACTTTTTAAATACCCGATTCATCAGATCCATAAATGCTGCCAGGGCGTTAGTCAATCCAAAAGGCATTACTAAGAATTCATAATGTCCGTAGCTGGTCCTGAATGCTGTCTTTGGAATATCTTCTTCTTTGATCATTAATTGATGGTATCCTGATCTCAAGTCAATCTTTGAAAAGCACTTTGCTCCCTTCAACTGATCAAATAGGTCATCTATTCTTGGTAGCGGGTAACGGTTCTTAATCGGCACCTTATTCAACTCCCGATAATCTATACATAACCGCATACTTCCATCTTTCTTCTTTACAAACAGAACAGATGCTCTTCATGGTGACGTACTTGGCCGTATCACTCCTTTGTCCAACAATTCTTGTAGCTGGCTCGCCAGTTCTTTCATTTTCGCTGGTGCCATCCTATATGGGGCCTTCGAAACTGGTTCTATGCCCGGAGCAAGGTTGATCTCGAACTCGATTTATCGATCTGGCGGTAAGCCTGGTAGTTCGTCTGGAAACATATCTGGGAATTCGTTGACTACGGGAATATCTTCTATGATGGGGTTGTCCTTTTCTGAATCCACTACATAAGCTAGGAATGACTCACAACCTTTTCTAAGTAACTTCTTAGCCTGAACGATTGTAAGAAACAGTTGCTCTTGCCTCTATCCCTTAAATACTACTTTCTCTCCACTCTTCATCTTTAAATACACCTTCTTGAACTTACAATTAATTTGGGCGTTATTCTTCCCTAACCAATCCATACCTAAAATTATATCGAACTCTCCCAACTTGAAGAGTATCAAGTCGGCTGAAAATTTATACCCCGAAATATCAATCTCACACTTCGGACAGAGTTGACTCGCAGGAATCTTCTCTTGGTTTACAATTACCACATTTACTACCTCGTTTATAACCATTTTATCACATTGAATTTTATCAACAAAAGTTTTTGATATGAAAGATCTCGTCGCTCCCAAATCAATTAATACTTTAGCTTCGACTTTATTTAGTAAAAGTGTACCTGCTATCACCTCAGAGTTCTGAATAACATCCTTCATTTTTAAATCAAATGTCCTGGCTGTTGCTTGCAGAGTTATTGTAGGTAGTGGAGGTAAGGTCAATACCTCAGCTAGCACGCTTGCACTGGTACTTACCACGTTCATCAGAGCTTTGACTGGTTCGGTTGACTTGCACTCCCTAGCTATGTGTCCAGTCTTTCCACACTTGTAGCATGTAACTCCCAGCTTCGGCATCTTACACTCGTTTACCAAATGTCCCTTCTGGTTGTACCTATAGCATGTCATGCTCATCTTATTACACACTCCGGGGTGCCTTCTTCCACAATGCTTGCATTCTGGTCTCTGAAATATTTTTTCTCCAACTTGTCCTTGGCTTTCCTGGTTGTTCCCCTTTGATTCTTGTCTTCTGCTCAAATTCCCCTTCTTTTGAAAATTTCCGCCTTTATGGAATCCAATCTTCTTCATATTCCTATCTTGTGAATTTCCGGCTTCAGACTTTTCTCCATAAAATGGAACCTTTCTCTTCTTGTTATCCCTTTCCTTCCTTGATTGCATCCCATTACTCTCAATCAGAGCAGCCTTCTATACTACGCCTGCATAAGTATCAAGCTCAAATATAGCCACTCTATCTCTGATCCAAGACTCTAATCCTTGTTGGAATCTCTTTGCTTTTTCATCCTCACTGCTGGTATACTTTGTCACAAACCTTGACAACTATGTGAACTTCTTCTCATACTCCAGTACAAACATACTCCCTTGCTTCAATTCAAGGAATTTAAGCTCCATCTGATTCTGCATATACTTAGGGTAATACTTTTCCAGAAATAACTTCTTAAATCTTTCCCAGGAAACTTGCTGATTCGCTTCCATAGCTTTTACTGAATCCCACCAATAGATGACTTCGCCCTTCAGGAAGTAAGTTGCATATAGTGTCTTCTGATCGTCCCTAACTGTACCAATTCAAAAGCTCTTTCCATTTCCTTAATCCATGTGTTTGCTATTATTGGATCAGTGGTATCATGAAATGCATGTGGATTCACATTCTGAAAAGTCTTGAAAGTAACAACTTGTCGAGGTGGTACTGGTGGATCAGGTGGTTGGTGTGGTTCACGGTTATCTTGGTTTTCAAATTGTTGTTGAAGAGTTAGTTGTTGTTGAGCTATAGCGTTTGTTTACTGTTGTAAGGTTTCCAGTAATCAAAGAATATTTGGATATGTGGTAGATGTGGTTGTTGGGTTCTTCTTTTTGGGTGGCATGATCCTGAAATAAGAGTTATGTCAAAATAGGTATGAATAATGAAATAATTCGAGGGTGTCGCATGGCATTCTTATTCACATATGAGGTCAAGTTTCAAATTAACCAAATAGGGTGATGTATATAAAGGCGTAAAATAAACAATTGAAAGCAAACGGAACGATAGTGCATAATAATTGAAATTTAAGGTCACAATACATCAAGATTAGAATAAGGTCTGAATTTAGGAATAACATGCTTATTTAAAGGAACAACAGGGAGTTCTACATAGTCCGATAATACAACAACATGAAAAGTAGATAATGGAAAGAACTAAGGCTCCACTCCATCAGAACGGGGTTTGGTAGTCTTCTCCTCTCGAAGCATCTTCACAATACTCTGGAGCTCATCCGCCACCATCTAGATGATATAATGGCTGGTACGGTCTCGGTGTGATGGCATCTCCTCAAGTTTAGTGTTCATGTACTGAACCAAAGTCTCAAGTCTCACAGTCATCTGCTCCTTAGGCTTCCCTTTATAGTTTCGGCTGTTCGGATACACATTCTTCAATCGGTCTATCAGTCAGTCATACTTGCCCTGAAGCATGTCAAACTCGCGCCTCAACTCAGCATACACGGAGAAAGTAATAGTATCGTCTGACCCAGAGGATGACGAGGAGTGCGCCCTTTGCTGACAAACCATACATAGATATAAAAGAGGAGTATTAATAATAAATTTACTTAACCTACTCTCTCGCATAATATCTATAACTTATACATATATCCTATAACCTATTTGGGCGATCCAGGGACTTTAAACCATAGCTCTGATACCAAAACCTGTCACACCCCCAACTTAAAAATACATAATATAAAACTATTACAATAGATGAAAGAGAGTAAATATGACAGAATCCAAGATCTTAGAGTTTAGGGTTTGGAACAGCCCAACACTACTAACTATTATAACTGGTTTTAATATCGAGTCCTCATACAAACTATCTCTTATTCTACCTGAGCTCGAACATACGCATCGGCATCACAAGTCTTACGTGTTGTCTGCTTGAATCTAAACATAGCTGCTAGCTGTAATATCAGGGTGAAAGCAAGTAGTGAGCCAAATGCTCAACAAGTGCTAAACAATACGGTACAAAACATAAATCAAGATATATTTAAAAGAATAACAATGTGAAGATAGAGCTAATAATAACAAGAGATGAACTTTTGGGTGATGGCATCATTTATTTGTATCAAAACATTTCCAAAATCATTTCTTACTCAAAAACCATTTTATGATGCTACGGATTACAGCCGGTGATCAGCCGCGAAGTAATCCCGAACCTCGCTGGGTTCCAAAACATTAATGGTATCCCTAGGAAACTTTTAAGCCTACAATTTAAGTGTGGAAAGGACTTGCGTCTCATTCCAGATCCACTATTTAAAGAAAACATTTATCCCCCTTTGGGACTGAAAATCCAAAATTTTAATCATTTCAAAAAATGATGCCAATTGATAATAAATTTCTTAAACAGTAAACATCTTTATCAAGGGATTATAGATCAACTTTGAAACACTGGAAATATGTTCACTAAATCTCAGGGCCATTATCCACTAGACTTTACTCTATCAGAGCAATTGAAAGGTTTCTATTCATAAGGACTTTGACAAGGAGATTTAGAAAGGTTATCGGATAATATGAAAGAACAAGGCCTTATTAAGCTTAAGGTAATGGTTTCAGATAAGGTATAGGTATTAAAATATCAAGAAGATAAGCATTACTGGCTCCAGGTATAATATAGGTGTTAAAATACAAAGTGATCATCAACTCAAGGTATAACAGGGTATCAAGCTTTAGGGTAAGGATAGGGTTATCAACAATCATGAATGACTTTAACGAATGACTGGCTTTTAGGTATCAAGATAAAGTTTCTATCGAGGTTCTTACAAGAGTTGAATCAAAGCATCAGGGTGTAATATCAAGATTTCTCAGGAATCAATACCATGTTAATCCAAAGGATCAATAAAGTATTATAACAAATCTCTATTTTTCATTGCATCACAATTACTTTGGTATACTAGCATGGTATGACTTTTGATCTACTTGCAATAAATACTTGAGGGTTCATGGCATTTCTATATAATACGAAGATAGTTTTGAGAATCACTTGGTTCAGGTATAACAAGATAAATCTGGATACTCGCATCATATATATAGGAACTAGTTATCACACATTTGCAATGTAAACGAAAAAAGCAGGTTGGTTCACTTGCCTTGAGAAAGGCTGGACTGGACTGGCAGGTAGGAGCAACTGGAAGCTTTACTCGACCTTTATGGCAAGTTTACCCTCGTCTCGAGATCCTACACAATTAATAATAACCTCATTATAATATTGTAACACCCCCAAATCCGGGGTCAGGGATCCATGTTGTCACGAGTTCCATTTCTTTTAATAATACTTAATCTTAATAATCAACCAACTACTACGTAGATTGACCCCACAATATACACAAACACCACAAGTTATAGTCTCAGAGATGAATATCCCAAAAATAACACAAGTCATTTTATTCCACAATTATAAGCCATTACACCTCAAAAGGGTTTCTGAATAAATTTACATATTCTTTTCCATTATTACAATTCATAAATATACATAAGTCTGGTATATCAAAAGTTGAAAGCCTAGCATATTGGTAGTTCCTACCTCAGCCACAACGGCATCAACGCCTACAGGAAACTGCGGAACGTTTCCTATCCGCTCACGAATTAAGAGCTGGGTCCTGTTCATCTTGTCTATCTGTTGTTGTGTGATGAAAGAAGAAAGCAAGGGTGAGCAACAAGCCCACCGAAATAATATGTATAATAATTAAAAATATATGAGCATTCTCATAGTACTCATGAAAGTCTTGGTCAAGAAGAAATGAACCAAGTTTGATATCTTAACGCGACCAAGTCGTAAAATATTCAGTATATAAGTATATATACTTTTCAAAATCTTAAAATCCTCTTCCATGCATAATATACATAGAGTTCCAGTTTATAAATGTATAAAAATATCGTTGCAAGGTGATCTCATATATTTAACCTTATCTCAACGTTTTTCTGAAAATCTTTGTCATGCATAAGATAATCAATAACTAGATATAAGTTCAAAAGATGAAGTTACAAGATACTCCAATATACTTATATCTATTCCGAATACTACTTGAACTACCACCGTTCAAGGTATAATCAGTTTTTGAAGGTTCATCACATAGATGAGACTACAAGATAAGATTTAAATAGATTCAATCTTTGAAATATCATTCAAAAGAAATGAAGTTACGAGATACTTCATTAAGTCCCGATATATATATCCATATATATCTCTCATACATTTCCTGAAAACCTCTATCATATAAAGTATGAACAGAGTTGTAATATCCAATGAATTTGGAAAGAAAAGAATTTTGGCATAAACCCGATATCTTGCTGATCAGGAAAATATACCAATAAGTAACATTTTCTACTGTAGATGGATGAATTCCTCGCCGGTCATCACCCTGGCCGCATTAGGACCTCGCGCTAGACCGTTACCCGGCCACTCACGCGTGGATGGACTGTCACCCAGCCTCTTACACCTTCATAGACCGTACCCCGGCCTGTCGCTTATGCCGACTCAATTAGATGGACTTACTTCCCGAACGTTGGGCAAGTAATCAAATTGTTTTCTCAAAACAGCAACCTCGTTGCGAATATAAAATACACCACAGAGCCGGATCCCCAAGATTTTTGATCGAATATTCAAGTCTCCTTCGAAAGGAAGATCTTAAATCTGAAAACGAGTTTTGGGATCCGCTCTAACTTTTAAAATCATTTTGAAGACTCGAAAACATTTTTAAGAATGTTTGAAGTAATGCTGATTTAATGAAATAAATCAGTCCCGATATATTAGAAAATATCTGAATATTATTATTTAAATAATATTCCCAAAAGGATAATCCTTATAAAAATAATTGAAGTAGAAGTTTTAAAACTTATACTTGAAATGAATAGTAAATAACCAAAGATATATTTATACGAAAGTACGATCTTTATTTGAATAATCAAAAATAAGTTTGAATATCGAAACATTATTCTTTAATAAAATAAAGAATATTATTTAATAAATAAGCGGAGTCATAAGTCCTCAAATGAATATTCAAAAATAATATTCATTAAATAAAATAAACGGAGTCTTAAGTCCTCGAATGAATATTCAAAATAATATTCATTAAATAAAGTAAGCGGAGTCATAAGTCCTCGAATGAATATTCAGAATAATAGTGATTAAATAAAATAAAGTTATCGAATAAACCTTATTCAATTAATAGTTTTGAAAGCTATATCAATATATATATATATATTATACTCGGGAACATCGACTCCCGGTTTAGAAAAATGTTCACCTTTGGGTCCCCTATACTAAGGGTATACGCTACTACTGCTTATCTCTAGCATAGGTATTATGCAATTTATAAGCATTTGAATTGATAATAGAATATCAAAATTACGAAACAGGCATGCATATAAATATCATATCACATGCTCCAATATATCGCAAAACTTTTTCTCATAATAATCATGCACTTATCACAAGATAATGCATATACATATAAATCACAACAACAGTATAACGGGTAGAAAACTTGCCTGAGTGCTCCGGGGTAGACTTAAGCTTAGAGTGGGTCCGGTAACCTATGAACAACAACATAAGCCGGAATTAGACCACGGACGCTTAAGAAACTAGTTTTTAACCACTTAGACCCTAACGTTCGCTTTTGCGCTTAGCGATTTACATAAGTCGCTCGAGTACCCTCGGCTCCACCATCTTTAATAAATTAACTGTTACGAATTTTAAGGCGATTCTTTCGCGAGTACTCTACCAACTGCCTAATCCACTTTACATAATTGTTTCATACTCCAATTAGTCATTTAAGGGCCTTAACCAAGGTTTCAAAGTAAGGCGAGGGGTAATGGTTCGTTCGCGAAATACCGTTACTTAAAACAGTCGTTTCTCCTAAACCGTACATCGGATTCAAGCGAACCACATATCAAAACGAATCTTACGACATAATCTAACTAAACATGGAAAAGTCACAGATTCAATAGTTAGCTCTCTGTCCCGAACACTAAGAACAAACAGTTGTATGAAATTGGGCATTACAACAGCTATGTTTACGCGATTACCAAGTTTTAAACCACTCCAAACAACCACCATTCAACTCACAACCAACAATACAACCAACCCTCATCCAAACCTTACTACATCAGTCCCCAAACCTCAAGATTTTCCAATTTATAAAACCCCACACATGAACTACTAGCTATACTTAAGTTTCATTAACTATAAACAAGATTTCAACATCCAAATCACTACAAATCCAATCCAAACTCTAAACACACAAGCTTCATGCTTCTCATTTATTATAACCATCAAAACCATCGTAATACTCAAAGTAAAGTTAGTGTTTGGAGGTTTTATACCTTCCTTGGAGTGATTAGAGTAGCTAGGAAGTCTTAGGGAGCCTCCTACAAGCTTGATCTTTCCAAAGAAATCAAGAACACAAAGTTAGGTTTTGAAGTTTCTAAAAGTCAGATTGAAAGAACTTTCAAAACGAGGATCTTACCATGCTTATGTGGACGAGACTTGTGAACAAGAGTTGTAGACCATCTCAATACCTTTCCAAAGAGCTATAGAACATACTATTTGAGTGAGTATTGAAGGAGATATGGTAGTTTGAAGTTGCTGCTCTGATTTTGGCCGAGAGCTTCTTCATGAAATGGGGAAAGTCAACTTGTGTTTTGTGTTTTTGATTTGTTTTGCTTGGTTGTTTCCTTTTGTTTTGCTTAATTACCTTTTAACCATGGTAAAATTTGTGTGGCTTGTAATCAACCAACAACCCCTCCATTTGTCATCCATTTGCCACATGTCTCTTCCTTATGGTTTGATGATGTCACAATCATTGGCTTCTTGTATAAGCTTGTCTCTTGGTCGCTTATTTGTTTTACGGTTCGCTTAACTTTCGTTCTCGTTTATCGTTTGAGAGATCATACCCGGGATCTTATTACTTGGGTTCCCCTAAACACTTCTTAATAATTTATATTCCTTTTATGATCCTCTCTTATAATCCTTGAATTTAAATCCTTTTAATCATGTTACTTTATACTCAATTATTTCGGTATCTGGTGGATTTTCGGGAAAAAATCAAAGTGTTCGGATTTGGATTCTGACGATCTTTACATACACTTATATACCATATAGAGTATTAATAAGACCCCAGAATATCAATAAAAGAACTGCTACATTGTGTGGCATGAAAAGTTTTCTTATTCAGCATAATCAGCAAAATCACTATTCATAAGGTTTACAAAAAGTCCAAAATTTTTGGGGTTATTACAAATATATTCTCACCAACTCAACCTATTTACAACTCGAAATTAAACACAAATGGCACTTAGGCCTATATGCACGCAATTATAATCACCTTATAAACATAATAGTACACATAGCCACATATGCTCTCATACCATATTTAAGTACCAAATAATATCACAGACACCATATTGCAACACTAGGCTTGGATGATCTCGCTCCACAACTTAAGTCACTTGATCGCTAAACTAGACAAAATCTCCAAATTTCGGCCACCTAACTCGATGTGCCTTTATTAAAACATCCAAATCCTATTGACCCTCACTTGGGCCTTTCACTCTACTGGCTTTATGCTACCTTGCAACTATAGTGGTCAGCCTAGGCCTCACTTATAAGTGCTCTAATACTATGTGGTAAGTGAAGGTGCTTACTATGGTAAATTTCAGAATGACATCTATGGTTTATTGGGTGTATTAGACACTCTTACACTACAAGTTTACCTCCAAAACTTTTACAATAGACTCATCTGATCATAAGGCAACTCCCAAACTAGATGTGGTTCAAGGGCCTAGCTTGGGCCTCCCTAGGCCTAAGCTTAAAGTCCATGGTTCCCGTATTTTTCTGGGCAGAAAAGGTCCTGACTTGAACTAACTTGTGACACATTATTCTAACTCAAATCCTATGAACTATGGCTGGAAAAATTCCTCTGACACTCCCTCTAACTAAGGCCCAACAGGGCCTAATGAGGGCCTACCTATGACATGGTCAAAACTTCCCATTTCTACAGATTTTGTGATTCCACTCGTGCACCTAACCAAACGTTTTACAAACCTCCAACAAACACTTAAAACCTATTGTATACTCCTAGTGCTAGCTTCTGGTGGCTTGGGCCTCAAAGTGCAGAACAAATGTCCAATCAAAACTTCCCCACAAACTAGTGCAAAATTCTGGAAAAATACAAACACTAAATAAACCCTTTCCACCTTAACTCCCACTTATTAACCAAACATCCAACCTTTACCAAAGAAAACCTAGTGCATCAACATCCTAAAATAGTGCATCAACAGGAGTGGAGATCATCCATGCCCTAGAACACCGACATGCAAATAAAAATACAACATGCAACTCATGGAAAACACTTAACAAGGTTTCGACTAAACACGGAGTTTAAATTCTTGAAAATTCGACTTGAACCTTACTCAACCTTAATAATCATGAAATGTATCTTCTCTTAACTATTATTAAGCAATATATCATGGAAACAATCTATTTCAAGCACGAATAATTCAAATTTATAAAAGTTTAAACTAGAAAATATGATTTGGAGAAGAGTAGCATACACAACATGGTTGATCATCATATTAACATCTTAAAACTAGCATGCATGGATAAACATGATTATATAGTGAAATTTCAGTAGCATGCAAAGGTTTTTAAGGCATGGTTTCTCCATAAAATACTTGGTTAAAACATATATAAAATGTATCTCATAGAGAGCTCTTAAATTCACAAGAATCAAGAGTTCCTCTTTGGAGATCACATAAAAGCTACACATGCAACCATAAAACTTCATCTCCCATTCACAAAACTCTTGGGAAGTATATAAAATAAATGTAGGTAGGGGAATTACACTAGGTAAGATGAGAAATGGGATGGAAAAATGGAAGGGAGTGGGGAATGGGGGTTTCGGCCGAGAGCAATGAGAGGGAGGGGGAAGAAGAGAGAAAAAGAGAGAGATGAGTTGGAGTGAAGTGAATGTGGTTGAGTGTGAGTTTGATTGAGGTTAAATCATTATACTTATGCAAATTGGTGAGTGGAGTGTGCTTTTACCCTTTCCTCCCTTCTCTTCTTGAAAACAAATTTACATGCAAGGGCATTCTAGTAAAGTGGCCTTGGTAGGAATGGTTAGTGGGGTGGTTATTGACTCTAGTGCCCTTGAGTTGAATTAGAAGTGATTTGCATGCATGGGCAAAAGAGTAAAATGCAAATTAAATAAACAATTATTTGCAAAGAATAATTTTTATAAATAAAATTAATATTTCGAAAATTATAAAAGTTATACCACAAAATAACTTAGATTTTTAAAAATTTTATGAGATCACTATTGAAATTTGTGAATGAAATAATTTTTAAAAGAAAATTTTCCAAGGTATAGAATATTCCTTATAAATCAAAAATAAAGGCAAATAATAAAACTCTTGCTTTGAAAAAATTTATATTCTACATAAAGCAACTTATAACGCAGCAAATTCCATTCACACAAAGTGCAGTCATTAAGTATATTTATAATCGGCTCTAATATTATACAAAGTTCACAAATAATATTACACAAAATGTTGGTCGTAACATTTACTTCTTCCTTTTTTTAAGAAAATAATTATAAAATGGTGTATTATATCTCTTGTATTTCACAGATGTTCATGTTCTTCTCCTGATGAGATGGATCCGAAGAAGCTGGAAAGCTGTTTTAGAGGTACCATGATAAAACAAATATCTAAGAATTACTATACTCCATCCATCTTCATTACATGGCATATTCCTATTTTTAATTTGTACAAAAAAAAGTTGTATTTATTAGCTAACTGTTATATGCCCGTTCCAGGGTAAAAGGAGAAACTCACGGAAGTTGAACAACAGATGAAGAAAGCTGAGAATGTTGAGAGGCGCATACTGCAATGTGAGAAGGCGGCTTGGGAGTTGGAGGTTTGCCTTTTTTATCTTTTTTTCTTGAGGTTGTTACAAGGTCTTCATTGGAAACTCAATTTTTGTCCATATAAGCTTTCCAATTTTATATCCTTTGTTTGCTTTGAATTCCATTTTTTTGTTGGAAAAGTGAAACCAATTACTTTTTTTTTACCTACAGGTTCTTCTCTCTTTAATAAAGCAATATTCTGATTTCACTGAATTTGATAGCTTATTTCTGTTGGAACATCACGTTCATGTTCTTCTATAAGTGTCACATTATAACTAAATTCATAATTATCATTTATTTTATATAACTACATCTTGAGATAATGTTCTCTTGAGGTATTGTACGCCTTAACCATTCTGGTTTGTTTATATAAATATATAAAGATCTGTTTATGTCAATTTGGATATAGCATAATATGGTCAGGGTATTTGGTTATGCAGCTTAGGCTATCAGGTATTATAAGCAATTCACGGTACATTTTAGCTATGACTTAGAGGAATGTATGAAGTAACATTGTTCGGGATACTTTGTCATTATTATTTACAGTTAAAATGGACTGGAATTGATGGACTCATAGGACCATTGATGTCTGGTACATGCTATTACATAGAGAGAAAGGCCGTTACGGAAATGGTCTAGAAGAAAAAAGGGTAAGGTCTACACTTCCATTTTCTACAAATTTTTAATGCAAATAAAGTTCATCCTTCCAAGTAAAGAAGCCGTAATTTGCAAATCTAATACCATGTGAAGTACTGGTACCTTGAATTTGTATTCAGGCACAAAAATATTCGAGCTCAAGTGCACTCTTGGTATGTCTAACGAGTTCCTTAAATCACTTGGAAAGGTCGTCTACAAATGCAAGGACATATACAATGATTTGACAAAGTATAGTAGTAGTAGTCTAATAGAAACTATGTAGTAGCTCTTGTATTATTCATCTGACCAAATGTAATTCATTTAAAATTGTTAATATTTACTTGAGTAAATGTAATAACGGCTAGAGATATTCATGTACATGCATTATAAAATTTATTGCAGGAGGGATTTTTGTATCAATCTATCGTAGAAGATTACTTCACTCGATTCATGTATATGTATTGTAAAACTTATTGTAGGAGGGTTGTTTCCAGTTTTTAGAACCGATGTTAAAAACCATAAATACACATCAATTTACACATATAAAAATAATGTCTTAAAATCACAAAGACATCAGTCAAAACAAAATATTCGATGTTAATAAAGGAATATTAGCACATGAAAATAGGGTAATAACATCGATTCAAAAATAAATACCCAATATCTATTTATCATATTAACATCATTTATTAGAAAACAACTGATGTCTATTGTCAACATTGATATCGGGTACTTAGAAAATAATCGATGTCTAATAAGATAGAGACATCGGTTCTTTTTCAAAGACCGATGTCTAAGAAGATAGAGACATCGGTTTTTTATTTTTAATCGATGTTAATTTATAAATATTGCTTGTGTGTTATAGTTTTAAATATGCCTAATCGTCCTAATATTACATTTCTGAACTTGACATTACACAATTATATAACAAGAATGTGAATTAGACATCAGAAATTTTCATGAAATGATGTGTAATATTACATAGACATCAGTTTTTAACCGATGTCTATGAGAAAATACATTTAACATCAGTCGCGGAGACATCATAAACCGATGTCTAAGGTCTTTTTTCTAGTAGTGAGAGACTGAGCCATATTTCTCATTTAACTTGGCTAGCTTGGCTTTGCTCACAGGTTTACTCACAGCCGACGGATGTGGCTCTTTGTCATTCGACGGATAATCCTTTTGATTATCCGACGGATGATTTTCATCATTCGTTGAGTCCACATCTGTAAGCAATCCTTCAACCAAAGTGGACTCAAGCTTCTCTTTACTCTTCTTCCAGGCTGCATCACAAAAGGACTCAATACCTTGAACTTTAGTGATTTGTGCATGGACATCTCTGGATAATTTCCATGCCTTAATCACTTCCTATTCTCGTTCAAGCTACTTCTTTAAAATCTCTTCTTTCTTTAAAGACTCAGTTAATTCATCCTTAGCAATCTTACACTCAATTCTCAATTTTTCAAATTCAATAAACTGAGACTCTAGCACATTATTCCTCTCACTTAAAAACAAATTATTTTCTTTAATTTTAGCATTTTCCTTAATGAGGGACTTAAGTGTAACACGCAAGTGATATAATTATGTGGATGTGTCATTGATTGCATCATTACATCAACTTTAGATAAATGTGCTAGGTTAGTGGTAATTACCTGATTGCTTAAAGAACTTGTTTCTGTTTCATCAGATTTGGCCATTAGGGCTAGATTGACATAGTTTGTTTCTTCATCTTCATTCAAACCATCTGCGGCCCAGTCATTCTCCTGTGTGATGAAAGCCCTTTCCTTTTGTTTGAGCAACTCAAAGAATTTTTGTTTATAATCAACAGGCTCAAACTTCTTCTTGCTAGAATCAGACTTTCTACATTCACTTGCAAAATGCTCTGCCAAGCCACATTTGAAACATTTGAATTTGGATTTATCCACCATGTTTCTACTTGGCTTGGCTGCTCCAAAATTCTTTTTGAATTTGAGCTTGGAAAATCTTCTGGATAGGAATGCTAGATATTCATCAATATCATCCATGTCATCTTGGTTCAACTAATCTTCATTTTCAGCTACCATCCCTTTACCTTTACTTTCACAGACCTTTGATGTAGACTCAACAGCTTCTACCTTCATCTCTTTCTCTTTCTCTAACTCAGCAACTAGTGCTATGGACCCTCCTTTCTTCCTTCCTTTCTCCATCCTCTCATCTTGCTCAATTTCAAGCTCATAAGTTTTTAGGATGCCATAAAGTCTCTCCAAGGTGAACTCCTTGTAATCCTGAGAATTTCTCAATGAGACTGTCATTGGCTTCCACTCTTTTGGAAGAAATCTAAGGAACTTGAGATTAGAGTCTTTTGTTTGATAGACTATTCCATGCAACTTCAGAGCATTTAGTATCTTTTGAAATCTACTAAAAATATCAGTGAGATACTCACTTTCTTCACAGTAGAAATGCTCATATTGCTGAATCAGTAGCTGCATCTGGTTCTCCCTTACTTGCTCAGTACCATCAAAAATAATCTGGATTGTGTCCCAAACCTCTTCGGCTGTTTTACAGTTAATGATGTTATCAAACATATCACCATCAACTGCATTGAACAAAATGTCCATGGCCTTCTTATTTTTCCTGACTTGCTCAATATCAGGATCTGACCATTCTTGCCTAGGTTTGGGAACAGATGGTTCATTGCCAATTGCAGCTCTCATTGGTAAATGAGGACCTCTCTCTATGAAATCCACATAGGCCTCATCTTGGGAAAGAAGATGTATGTGCATTTTTACCTTCCAGTGATGATAATTATCTTTGTCCAGAAATGGAATTTTAACTCCAACATCCTTCTTGTTCATCTTGCTATTTGTTGTGATCTTTACACTCTTTGTATTTCAAGAGCTTGCTCTAATGCCAATTGTTATTCCCTAACAATACAACAAGAATTACAGAAGGGGGTTGAATGTAATTATGACTACTTTTTTAATATTTTAAAATTGTTCTAACTGAATATATATGAGTGTTTGATTTTTAGAGTGCAAAATGAAAGGATTATATAAATCAAAACACAAAGTAATAAAAATACAAGCTTTTAAAATTTTTCGGTGAATTTGAATGTATCCACCACACATATATATATATATATGTTTGAGAACTCTGTGTAGCTTAAAATGGCTCACAGCTGCTTTACAAGTAGAACAAACGAACTACAGAGAAATTCTTGACAAGTACAACTTTTTTTATCTCTCTTTGAAATGTCTTTGCTTAGTTGAATGTTCTACTAGCTACACTTGGTTTATATATCACCAAGTTTACATGAAAATAAGACAAGATAAAAAAACAAACATATCTAGTCCAACTCCATGCTGCTTCACTACTCTATTCCAGCATCTTTGAATATCTTCACAATTGCATGGAAATGGTAATGCTTCTTTGTTCTCAAATTCTTGCTTAACAGGCTGCCACATTCCTTTTCCAAACACCCAACGCATGTGACTGTGTTGTCACTGTCAACAGATATTTAAATTTGATCATCCATCCGGTACATGTTTGTCATCCATCGGGTAGCTTTGTTGATCATCCGTCGGGTAGCTTTGTTGATCATCCGTCGGGTAGCTATTTGTCACTTGACTCCATTTCACTTATACAGAATTACAAGACATCTCAGATTTACAATTAATCAACCTATTCTGCATATCCACTAGTAGTCAACATGACTTATATACTCCTACAGAATCTACACAAAGTTTTTTGCATAAATGTGTTACAATACTTATTTATTGCATAAGCTGCCCACCCGGTGGATGTCAAATTGTCATCCGTTGGGACTATACTAAATCATCCGTTGGGACTATATTTGATTATCCATCGAGTGCTAGAAAATTCACTAAGTTAAATCTACTAAGGTGTTTTGTTTAATTTATCATCAAGTTCACAACATATTCCTAACAGTTCAAAACGTATTATCCCCTCATTACATAATTTTACCCATCAATATGTTTTAATGGCACCGTCATAGCACTAAGATTTCAATCTCATATTACAACAATCTGTTCTCAACTATGCCTCTCTTTGTTCGGAAGGAAATCAGCCTTGGAAGAATGATTTTCACGATATCGATGTAATTTAGAAAATCTTAACAAGATTTCAAAATCGAATATCTCAAGAAATATTGAGCTCTGAATAAAAGACTCGCAATACTCAAAATATATATAAATTGGAAGAAAGAATACAACAAGGATTATTCTTCCATGTCCTTAGAATTTTATATTATGATATTATAGAGAATATCCCTTGAAAGCAATGATTGTTGAATAATAACTGTTAGGAATATGTTGTGTACTTGATGATAAGCTAAACAAAACACCTTAGTAGATTTAACTTGGTGAATTTTGTAGCACCCGATGGATGATCAATTATAGTCCCGACGAATGATTCAATATAGTCCTGACGGATGACTAATTGATATCCATCGGGTGAGTAGCTTATGTAACAATAAGTCATGTAGCACATTTCTGCAAACAACTTTGTATAGATTCTTTAGTAGCTTATGAATCATGTAGACTGCTAGTAGATGTACATAATAGATTGATTAAATGTAAATATAAGATGTTTTGTAATTCTGCAGAAATGAAATGGAGTCAAGTGATAAATGGCTACCCGACGGATGATCAACAAAGCTACCTGACGGATGATCAACAAGGCTACCCGACGGATAACAAGCATGTACCCGATAAATGATAAATTTAAATATCTGTTGACAGTGACAATATAGTCACATGCGTCGAGTGTTTGTAAAAGGAATGTGGCAGCCTATTTTGCAGGGTTTTGAGAACAAAAAAACATTACCATTTCCATGCAAGTTATATAGATTTTCAAAGATACTGGAATAGAGTAGTGAAGCAGCATGAAGTTAGACTTGATAGGTTTTGTTTTATTATCTTGTCTTATTCTATGTAAACTTGGTGATATATAAACCAAGTGTAGCAAGTAGAACAACAACAACAATAGACTAAGCAAAAACACATTTTCAGAGAAATATTTGTAAGCTGTATCCTGTAGCATTTCTCTACAAGTTTAGTTGTTCACTTGTAAAGCAGCTGTGAGCTATTCAAGCTTCACAGGGTTCTCTTGATATATATATGGTGGATACATTCAGATCTACCAGAAAGTTTTAAAGACTTGAGTTTTTATTACTTTATGTTTGATTAACTTAACTCTGTATTCCGAACTTTGCAAATCAAACAGTTAGATATAAATTGAGTTAGAACCATTTTTCATAAATCTCTAAAAGTAGCCAGAATTACATTCAACCCCCCTTTCTGTAATTCTTGTTGTATTTTTAGGGAATAACAATTGGTATCAGAGCAAGCTCTTGAAGTACAAAGAGTTTAAAGATCACAACAAAACAACAAGATGAACAAGAAGGATGTTGGAGTCAAGATTCCATTTCTGGACAAAGATAATTATCACCACTGGAAGGTGAAGATGCACCTACATCTTCTTTCTCAAGATGAGGCCTATGTGGATTGAATAGAGAGAGGTCCTCATGTACCAATGAGAGCTGCAACAGGCAATGAACCATATGTTCCCAAACCTAGGCATGAATGGTCAGATCCTCATATTGAGCAAGTCAGGAAAGACAAGAAGGCCATGAATATATTATTCAATGGAGTTGATGGTGATATGTTTGATAACATCATTAACTGCAAAACACCCAAGAAGGTTTGGGACACAATTCAGATTATTTGTGATGGTACTGTGCAAGTAAGGGAGAATAAGATGCAGCTGCTAATTCAGCAATATGAGCACTTTCATTGTGAAGTTAGTGAGTCTCTCACTGACATTTTCAGTAGATTTTAAAAACTACTAAATGCTCTGAAGTTGCATGGAAGAGTCTATCAGACAAAATACTCCAATCTCAAGTTCCTGAGATATCTTCCAAAGGAATGGAAACCAATGACAGTCTCATTGAGAAACTCTCAAGATTACAAAAAGTTTACTCTGGAGAGACTGTATGGCATCCTGAAAACTTATGAGCTTGAAATAGAGCAAGATGAGAGGATAGAGAAAAGAAGGAAGAAAGGATGGTCCATAGCACTGGTTGCTGAGTTGGAGAAAGAGAAAGAGGTGAAGGTAGAAGCTGTTGAGTCTACTACAAAGGTCTGTGAAAATAAGGGCAAGGGGCTGGTAGCTTAAAATGAAGATTCATTGAGCCAAGATGACATGGATGATATTGATGAACATCTTGCATTCCTTTCCAGAAGATTTGCCAAGCTCAAGTTCAAGAAGAACTTTGGAGCAGCTAAGACAAATAGAAACATGGTGGATAAATCAAAATTTAAATGGTTCAAATGTGGCTTGGCAGAGCATTTTTCCAGTGAGTGTAGAAAGTCAGATTCCAGCAAGAAGAAGTTTGAGCCTGTGGATTATAAACAGAAGTACTTTGAATTGCTCAAACAAAAGGAAAGGGCGTTTATTACATAAGAAAATGACTGGGCAGCAGATGGTCTGGATGTAGATGAAGATGTCAGCTATGTCAATCTAGCCCTAATGGCCAAGTCTGATGAAACAGAAACAAGTTCTTTAAGTAATCAGGTAATCACCACTAACCTAGCATATTTATCTAAAGCTGAGTGTAATGATGCAATTAATGACATATCTATAGAATTATATCATTTGCGTGTTACACTTAAGTCTCTCACTAAAAAAATGCTAAAATTAAAGAAAACAATCTATTTTTAAGTGAAAGGAATAATGTGCTAGAGTCTCAGTTTATTGAATTTGAGAAATTGAAACTAGAATGTAAGATTGCTAAGGAGGAATTAACTGAGTCCTTGAAGAAAAAAGAGGTTTTGAAGAAGCAACTTGAACGAGAACAGGAGGTGATTAAGGCATGGAAATCATCCAGAGATGTTCATGCTTAAATCACCAAAGTTCAAGGTATTGAGTCCTTTTGTGATGCAGCCTGGATAAAGAGTTAGGAGAAGCTAGAATCCAATTTGGTTGAAGGATTGCTAACAGATGTGGACTCGACGGATGATGAGAGTCCTTCGTCGGATAATCAAAAGGATTATCCGTCGAGTGACATAAATCCTCATCCGTCAGCTGTGAGCAAACCTGTGAGCAAAGTCAAACTTGCCAAGTTAATTAAAAAATATAGATCAGTTTTCAAAAACTTTGTTTCAAGAGAATCAAGTCAAGTGAAGGAGAAGAAAGTGAATGTTGGTCATCTTTCTATCAAGAAATTGAATGACAGATTAGAAAAGATTGAGGTTAAATCAGAAACTAAAAAGAAAAACAATAGAAATGGGAAAGTAGGGATTAACAAACATAACTACACATCTGATAAATATGCTCCAAGAAAAATCTGTGTTAATTGTGGTAGTATTAATCATCTTTCTGTTAATTGTAAGCTTGCTATGCCTACTCCCATATCTGTACCATCTTCTTTTCCCAACATAAATGTTATGCCTTCTATGCCTATGAATGCTATGTCTGCACATAATATGAATGCACAATTTGCTAATATACCATTTGCACATAATTCTTATTATGCTGCATTTAGTATGCCTCAATTGCCATTTAGCATGCCCTACTAGAATAACATGTTTGCAAATAACATGCATTTTCCTGTTATTCAAAATGTGCATGATAATTCTGTTTCAATGACTGGTTGCAAAGGTTCAACTCAGATGACTAAGGATGAATCAGATATCCCCAAGTCAAATTAGATCAAACCTAAGAAACAAAAGAAGAAAGCTAATAAGGCAGGACCCAAGGAAACTTGGGTACCAAAATCCACTTGATTTGGTTTTGATGTGTGCAGGGAAATAGAAAGAATCTGTGGTACTTGGATAGTGGTTGTTCAAGATACATGACTGGAGATTCTACCCTGCTCACAGAGTTCAAGGAGAGAGCTGGCCCAGTATTAATTTTGGAGATGACAACAAGGGTTATACTGTGGGATATGGCTTGATTTCAAAAGACAATGTCAATATTGAGGAGGTTGCCTTAGTGGATGGTCTCAAGCACAATTTGTTGAGTATCAGCCAGCTTTGTGATAAAGGCAATTCAGTAACCTTCAATTCAGAAGCCTTTTTGTGACAAACAAAAGGAGCAACAAAGTGGTTCTCACTGGAGTGAGAAAAGGAATTGTGTACCTAGCTGACTTCAACTCATCAAATGCAGAATCTGTCACTTACCTTCCCAGTAAAGCAAGTCAAGATGAAAGTTGGCTGTAGCACAAGAAGCTGTCCCATCTAAACTTCAAGACCATGAATGAGCTTGTCAAGAAAGAATTGGTTAGAGGTATTCCTCAAGTGGAATTTTCTAAGGATGGTCTATGTGATGCCGGCCAGAAAGGAAAGCAGATTAAAGCATCATTTAGAAAGAAGCTTGATTCTACAATTGAAGAACCTCTACAGTTGCTACACATGGATTTGTTTGGACCAGTCAATGTGTTGTCCATCTCAAGGAAAAGATTTTGCCTAGTAATTGTAGATGATTTCTCAAAGTTCTCTTGGACATATTTCCTGAAGTCTAAAGATGAGGCTAGTGAAATCATCATCAATCACATAAGGCAATTCAACAATCATCCATATTTCAAAGTTAGAAGAATCAAGAGTGACGATGGAACTGAGTTCAAGAATTATGTTATGAGAGCATTTTGTGAAGAGAATGGGATCATGCATGAGTTTTCAGCAGCAAGAACTCCATAAAAAATGGAATAGTGGAAAAAAAGAACAGATCACTTATTGAAGCTGCAAGGACAATTCTTGAAGAATCAAAATTACCAACATATTTATGGGCTGAAGCTGTAAATACTGCATGCTACACTCAGAATATCTCTTTGGTTAATCAAGCAAAGTGTATGACACCCTATCAATTGTTTAAGAACAAGAAGCCAACTCTAAATTTTCTTCATGTTTTTGGCTGCAAATGTTATATCTTGAGAAATTAAATTGATCAAAATGGAATGTTTGATCCTAAAGCAGATGAAGGAATTTTTGTTGGATATACTTTTGATAAAGCATATAGAGTCTACAATCTAAGAACCAACATTGTTATGGAATCAATACATGTTGTGTTTGATGATAAGAATATTGAAGGACTGCAAGATGGAGATTACAAATTTGATAATGTTGAGATGGTTAGTGATGATAGTGATGATGAAAGTGATCAGGAAAAAATGACAAAGGATATTGCGGAAAAATCCCCTACCAATGAAGCACAAAATTCAACATCTGTCGAGTTACAAAATGATTCATCCGTCGGGAGATAATCTGCTTTATCCGTCGGGAGATAATCAGCTTCATCCGTCGGAACTCAAAATGCACCATCCGTCGGGTCATCAAAAGAAGCTGAAAGTCAGAATAAATCACTTACAGAAAGTTTCCCTTTCTCAAATCAAAGATCCATAAACTCAGGGGGAGTTTCTAATAATCAAAACTCAGTTACACATCAAGATAACAATGAGGCCTCTTCATCTAGAGCTAATCTACCTCAACAAACAAAATGGACAAAAGATCACCCCTTTGAGCTCGTCATTGGTGATGTATCTTCTAGAGTTCAAACAAGGAGAGCAACTCAAGAAGAATGTCTATATAGCAGCTTCCTATCTAAGGAAGAACCAAAGAAGGTAGAAGAAGCTTTGTTGGATCCTGATTGGATTTTAGCTATGCAGAAGGAGCTAAACCAATTTGAAAGGAATAAAGTATGAAAGCCGGTACCCAAGCCTAAAGGAAAGAATCCAATTGATACCAAATGGGTATTCAGAAACAAGATGGATGAAAATGGCATAGTGGTCAGGAATAAAGCTAGATTGGTTGCTAAGGGCTATTGCCAACAAGAAGGAATAGATTTTGATGAAAATTTTGCTCCTGTTGCAAGACTTGAAGCCATCATCATTTTCTTATCATGTGCAGCCCATGCCAATTTTAAGGTCTATCAAATGGATGTCAAGAGTGCTTTTCTAAATGGAGATTTGGAGGAGGAAGTCTATGTTAGTCAGCCTCCTGGTTTTGAAGATCCAAATTTCCCAAATCATGTCTACTATCTTTTGAAAGCACTCTATGGACTGAAGCAAGCACCTAGAGCCTGGTATGACACTTTATCAAAGTTCCTTTAAGAAAATCACTTCATAAGAGGTACTGTGGATAAAACTTTGTTCTTTAGAAATGTTAATGGCTCTAGTATACTTGTTCAAATTTATGTAGATGATATTATATTTGGCTCTACAGATGAAAAACTTTGCAAAAAGTTTGCCAAATTGATGCAAAGTAAGTATGAAATGAGCATGATGTGAGAACTAACTTACTTTCTTGGTTTACAAGTTAAGCAAGTTAGTGATGGAATATTCATTAGTCAAACTAAATACATTCATGATCTTTTAAAGAAGTTTGATCTAATGGATTGCACATCTGCAAAAACTCCCATGGCCACTGCAACTAAGCTTGAATTAAACACTACTGAAAAGTCTGTGGATATTTAAAGTTATATGGGCATGGTGGGTTCACTTCTGTACTTAACAGCTAGTAGGCCAGATATAATGTTTTCTACTTGTCTTTGTGCTAGATTCAGGCTAATCCTAGAGAATCTCACTTGGTAGCTATTAAGAGAATTTTCAGATATCTCAAGGGAACAACAAAACTTGGCATTTGGTACCCTAGAGATTCTAGTTTTGATCTAACTGGTTATTCAGATGCAGATTATGCAGGGTGTAAAATAGATAGAAAAAGTAAAACATGAACCTGTCAATTTCTAGGAAACAAGCTTGTGTCCTGGTTCAGTAAAAAGCAAAATTCAGTTTCTACTTCCACAACTGAAGCTGAATATATTGCTGCTAGTAGTTGCTGTGCACAGATTTTGTGGATGAAAAACCAATAATTGGACTATGGTCTACAAGTGGATAGGATTCCTATTCTCTGTGATAACACAAGTGCAATTGCCATTACTGAAAATCCAGTACAGCATTCAAGAACAAAACACATAGACATCAAGTACCACTTCATAAGAGAACATGTGATGAATGGTACTGTGGAACTGCATTTTGTTCCAAGTGAAAAACAGCTTGCAGATATATTTACCAAGCCACTGGATGAATCCACCTTCTCAAGGTTGGTAAGTGAGTTAGATATTCTTAATTACCGTTGAATCATTTCAGATATTTTGCAACTTGTTATGTAGCCAGAAATTTGATTGATTTTTCTGTTTTGGATGAAATTTTGGCTAAATTAAAATTTACATCCCGACGGATGATCATTATCCATCGAGTTTGATCATCCGTTGGAATAAAATTTGTCAATAAAATCATTTATTTTATGGAATATTTTATAACTCGACGGATAACCGATTTATCCTCATCCGTCGAATTGTCTCAATCCTAGCCGTTAATTCTCTGAACATTATCCATCGAGTATACTTATAGTTTGTAAGCATGACATTGCAGATAAGTGACAAAATTTTTACATTTTATTTATATTTAAACGGCTATTTTGGGCAATTTTTATGGGTTATTTTATTTTACTTTATTATCTTTGACAGTTATTTTCTGAGATAGTGTAAAAGCAATTTCACTTTTATTCATTTCATTTATCATTCTCAAGATTCAATTGCTCTAATTTCTTTCTTCTCAAAAGCAAACTCTCTCTCTGCAAATTCCAAACCTCTAATAATGGCACCTGTAGTGAAAATCATGTCTCAAACCGGTTTGATCTATGAAAAAAACAACTTCTCAGCCTTGGTGAACAAGGAGATTCAACAGTTTGGTTACTATCACAAAATGATGGATTTTGGGAAGAACTGCAAACTCAACTATGCCATGCTGGAATCACCCACCATTTACTGTGAGGTTGTTGAAGAGATATAGACAACTATAGTATACAACTCGAAAGACAAGACCATCACATTCACTCTGAAAGGTAAGCAGTTTTGCATAAATAGTGATATTGTTAAAGCATGCTTCAAGATTCCTAATAATACTGTAACTGCTTCACACACAGACACTGACATTGTTAATATGCTTAATTCCATGGGCTATGCACTCACTACTACTAAGTTAAGTGAAATTAGGAGGTTGGGTCTTAGGAAAGAATGGAGTTACCTGTGTGATGTAGTAACAAAGGTATTTTCTGGTAAAATTAGTAACTTTGACTCTATAAACATCTCTATGCTTAACATGCTTTACATGCTAGTTACTGATAAGTATTTCAATTCCAGTGACATGATTTTGTTTGAGTTAGGCTTTAAGTTAGGAGAGGTCAACAAAAGAGGTAGAAGTGTTTATTATGCTAGATTTTTTATGATGCTTTCTAACTACCTTGTTGAGGAAATTGTAATTGAGAACCCAACTAACAAGCTGAATTGTTGGGTTCAAGAAAGAAGGATCATTGCAGATTTAAACAGAGCAAACCATCACAAGGAGGTTCCCTTATTCTATTTTCCAGTAATTGAGAGACCTGAGGTAAGTGAGGTAATTTCTTCTGTATCTACCTTTCCAACCTCACAAATTTCTTTGCTTCCTAGTGTAGCTATGGCAACTGTGTCAATGACCCAACAATTGTCTACCCAAGTTACCAAACCAACAAAAGTTTCTAAATCCAAAGCTAAGAAAGCCCCCTCTGATTTCTTTCAAAAGAAATCATTTGTAAAATCCACCAAACCTAAAGAAGGGAGTGTGAAGGTGGGTAAGAAAGGTGAGGGACAGGGTGAAAATCAAAGAAGCCCTAAGAATAAGGATGGAGAGGTGAGAGTTTCCCAGCCTAGCCACACTGCAGTTTCTCAACAAACTGCAGTGCTTAATAAGAATACTAGCTCATTACTGGTTTCATCCTCCTAAAAGGATGTTACCATTGAAACAAGCTCTCAACCAAGAGCACAGGCCAAAAGGATAAGGGACACAAGCTCACCCTAAACTTATACTAGAAAGAAGAAACCAAAAAGCCTTATAAATGCACAGGGCTCACACACTGTGCAAACTGGTGCAAAAGACCCAGTCACTACACCTTCTCAAAGTCAGGTTGATGTGGCTCCAATAAATGTGGAGTCACAGCCAAAATCCCTTATAATTGAAGCACCTGAAACTCCAAATTCTCCCACACACTCATTGGATGTTGACATTGTAACGACCGAGAAATTACGCTTGTATTATATCATAATAAAGATAAATTGTGTGTATTATTATGTGATTAACTGTGTTGAGTCATTAAACCCTAATCGTTATGTGCTACGTGTTGTCTGTTATGATCCGAATGTGTTTTGGATATTTATTGAATGTTTTATCGCAAGTTATATATCTTATATCAAAACCCGTACAGCTCAAACAGTGTTTTAAAAGCCCGTATTTCAAATAAAATTATTGGTCCTATTTTACCAAAAATGCCCTATACCATATCACTATTTTGAACCCCTAGACGTTTTACAAATTGACCTTTTTCGCGAAAAACGACTTTTCCGGACCCCTTCGGGTACCAAAAACCCCCACAAAAATCACATTTTTATTTTTATATGATCATGAAATTATCATATATCATTTTTCTTTGTATTTTTGTATTTTTCACAATTTTTGGGAATTTTTAGTATTTATTTTGTATTTATTGGATATTTAAAAATTCATTATTAATACCCAAAAATTATAAAAATTGGGGCCAAATATTTTTATTAGGAGTGTAATTAGACCCTTAATTTTACTTAGGGGTATTATTTTCATAAATATAAATACACGATTTATTAGTAATTAAATCAGTTAATTATTCAGAAAAATCAGAAAATAAAAAGAAAAAGAAAAAGAAATTAGGGTTAGGGTTTTGTGAAGAACAGAGCAGGAGAATCAAAGGCGATTTTCATCGTGATTCCGGAGTCCAAATCGTTAGTGTAAGTATCCGTTTTGAAGCCCAAGAATCGTAGTTTTTGATTATGTAATTAGTTTTAATGTTTGATTATCTGATTTTACTTTCATATTTTCGGGTTTTAATCGCGAATTCGGGTTTGAATTTCTGTTGATTGTTTAATGATTTCGTTGCCATGAGGTTGTAGATCGTCGAATAGGGAGTAGTTTGGTACCGGATTCGTGGTGTTTGGCTTTGGTTTTGGGTTCGTCGGAAAAACGGCGACGCCGCCGTTGTTCTTCGTCTCCGGCGGTGTTCGACGAGGAAGGAGGACGGGGAAAGGCCAGGAAGCAGAAGGGGAGATGTCGTTGTGTTGTTATGCTTCGAGAAGAACCTGGAATCGAGCGTTTGGTTCGCCGGAAAATCTCCGCCGGCGTCGGATTCTGGGAATGCGGGCGGTGTTCTTCCCGAACCGATCGGGTCGGGGACGACCCGGTTTGCAACCCGGTTTCGACCCGGTTTCAATCCTAAAAACCCTAAATCCTGTTATGTTTTTGTGTTTCTAAATAAATTAATTATTTATTTATATTTTAGTAAGTAAAAATCAGTTTTAATAATTCTAATAATTAATTAAAAATTAGTTTTATATTATGAAAAATAGTATTTATAATTTCTGAATTATTTTATTTAATTATAAATTTGAATTTATTTATTTAATTAATTATTTAATAATTCATCTAATTATTTATTAATTATCTAATTAATTAATAATTGGGTAATTAATTAATAATTAGGTAATTAATTAGTGAATAAAGATTAGAAATAATTAAGTGAGGTAATTAATAATCTAATAATTAGTTAATAGTGCGAATAATGATTCGATAATTAGAATTATTATTGGAGCGTTAGTTATTCGAATAATATTGTAATAATTATTCGTACCATATAAATAGTTATAGGTAATTATCTGTTTAGCGAATCGTACAGGTTTTAATAATAATAGAATAATTCGATAATTAGGCGAGAATTGCGAGTAGCTCATAATTATACGAGTGATTAATCGTTAAGTGATTTATAATTCGAGTAATTCGTAGTTATTTGATAAATAATGTATCAGTTAATTGTATCGATTGATTATTTGTAAATAATCGATCTGATCGGGTAAGCGTTAATAATTAGTAAATTAGTGTAGTAAATTGTAATTAATCCTAATAATTAGGGATTAATTATTTTAAAATGCAATAATTATTAAATAATTATCTAAAAATATAATTAAGGATTATTTAATTATAATTAATTATTTATAATTAGTTATTAATTAATTAAATCTTGTTTAATTCATAATAATTAAACCGTTAGTCCGATTTGAGCAAAACGAAGACCCCTAGACTCAGAAAAATGAGACGAATCCAATAAAAATAATTGTGAGTCATAAATTCTCCCGGAAGAGAGTGATCTTGTGATAATTAATAGTTCGTAGGCCCTAATAGGGGATAACTGAGTTGAATAAATCCCGAAAAATTATAATAAAATCAGATACGACTAGTAATGTAGGTATAAGCCCAGAATTGATTCTAAAAATAATTATAAATCTAAAAATTAATTATGTGCCTTACGTGCTACGTGCTTTATGTGATTATGTGAATAGATGTGTTGTATAAATGTATATATATATATGCGAGTCAGATAGAAACGCATGGGTAGACTAATAAGGTTGCGTGATATCAATTCAAGATACGTGTATATAGTAAATTATCTAAACGCCTATCTTTCCATGAATTGTTCAGTGTTAGCAAGGCAGAGCAAGCTAGGGTCAGAAGATAGTGAGTTAAACCAGGTTAAGTACGCGCAAGGCAAGTTTTTCCCCTATTCTAAATTCAGAATAGTGATTTATATTTCTTTTCTATCATATCAATTCTCTTTTATAATCATTGTTCATATACACTGTTATCCATTTATTATTACTTGTTCCAGTTTCATTTCAATTCTTGATTTACCCAATTTATTGAATTCCCTGTTCATATTTCAATTCTTTTACCCTACATATACTCTGGTATATCCTGGTGTTGGGATATATCAATAGCATACCGATTGTTCCGGATGCTCAGCCTTGGACTGGATGGTTACTATAAAGGCTGGGTTTTTCCCAGACCATTAATTAATAGGCCATAGTTGCCTGAGTACTGCTTATGTTGGTTGGGTCTATGCAGTTGGGTATAGATCCGCACTATATTCTGACTGATCAGCAGATTATAGTGCATATGTTGGTTCTTGTTTCCAGTCTTGTTCATTTGGCACTCACCATCATTGGCAAATTATTATCATATACAGATACAGATGGTTGTTCAAACCAGCAGCTTATTGGTTCATTTATTTCTCTCTCTTTATAATATATATATATATTGTTGCAGGCTTGTTGAGCAATTTTGGCTCATTTCTTTTATTGTCACTCCTATTGTTTTACAGTTAAGGTAGAGAATGAAATCCCATCAGGACCCGCATAGTCAAGAAGCGAGTCAAGCAGCGGGACCCTCTTATACCAAGAGTGTTCCTTCCTATTCTCGAAGAGAGTTTTGAATTGCCAGATCAGGTGTAGCAAGATAAGTAGTAATGTTGGGTTGAATAAAAGTTTTATGTAGTTTGAATAAAAGATTGTGTAGTGAAACTGTAGATAGAATAAAGTTTGTAATAAAGAGAGTTATTGAGACAGGTTTTATTTAGTTGGGTTTGTAATAAAGTGTAGTGCATGATTCTTGTTTTCAAACTCAACCCTTAAAAGATCCTGAGTAGTGATAGTTCGGGGTAATTATTATATTTATATTCCGCTTGTGCAGGTATAGTTGGTAATTGTTGTTAATAATGCCCCAAATCTATACCCCGGATTTGGAGGGTGTTATAGTTGGCATCAGAGCTTAGGTTTGACCTTTGAAAACAAGAACGTTAGGGCTAAGATAAGATAGGAAAATGAGATAGGATGAGATTAAGAGTGTTAGGATTGTTTGTCTATGTGATTAGAAGTTATGAGTTTAGGATTGTGATTTGATTGTTTTTGTGTTATTATTTTTATGTATATTAGATGGCTTCTTTATCATCGTCTACGGAGAGGACCGAGACAGATCCCGTGGATGCACCGGTAGTAGCCCCAGTGTCAGAGCAGATCTTACCTCCATTGCCACCTGAGCCAGCACCAGAGATACCACTTCCCCCAGAGGTACCAGGTTTTGCAGATTATTTTCCATATTTTGAGCCAGAGATACCAGATTTTCCACCATTAGAGTTCCCGAGGTTTGATATTCCTGATATGGTTGATCTTCCACAGTGGGAGGATTTAGAGCCTCAGATTCCTATGCCACCAGTCGAGATTCCAGAGCTGCCACATATGGAGCCAGAGGCAGAGCCGCCAGTGTATGCGCCTATGGAACAGCCTGTCTTATTTCCTGCCCCATTAGCCATTTATGCACCTGTTCCAGGAGTTTATCAGTTTCCTCAGCCGGAGTTTATAAATGAGATCGTGGTAGATGGACCATTACCTTCTCGAGGTTCCAGCACTGATCTTCATGAGCATCATACAGTGACTTACCAGCGCTTTCAGGCAGAGAGGGAGGAGAGGATTAGATGGCAGAACCAGTGTAGAGAGATCCTTGGATTGTATGAGACGCAGACAGATGGTCCTGTCAGAGCATTACGACCAGATTATATACTGAGAGAGAGACTACATCAGATTCGTCAGAATAGTTTTCAGCAGCTTACTGATTTGAGACAACAGGATTTTAGCGCGGAGACAGCATATCGCAGAGCATTAGGACTTACCGAGGCAGTGCTAGAGGCATTGCAGGAGGAGTTGAGCCACGTACCACCAGGATTTTGAGATTAGCAGATCGATGAGTGTTGTATGATGTATATTTTGTAGATAGAGGCAGTATAGTATTGTATGAGTGTAGCTACTGACTCTGACTGATAGTAGTAGCAGTACGACTGTTATATCATAGGTTTTTGTATCAAGCATTGACACCTGTAGCTGGTGTTCTACCTATATATATATATGAGATAATCTTTTGCACGTTTTCTTTATTTTATTCCCAGTCATTTAAGCATTTACATTTATTTCAGTACCATTGCATATTTACAAATGTAGTTTTATTCACGATCATGTTGTAAAAAAAAAAATTAATTATTAATTAAATTTAAAACATATCATACTGTTTTATCTATTCAGTTATTTAATAAGTTATTTTATTTTCTCAAATCGACTGTTTTAATATATGTTTAATATACTGTTATTAAATAAGATCCATTATTTATTTACCAGAAAAATGGCACCTAAGAGAAAAGCGCAGCCCGACTCATCGAATGGAAACATCGATGGCCAAAACAATAATAAACAGATGGATCAGATGTTTAATCTTATGCAACAGCAGATGTTGATGATGCAACAACAAATGCAGCAGCAGCAACAGCAGTTCCAGCAACAGATGTTATAGCAAGCCGCTCATCCAGGACATCAAATACCACCAGCAGCACCTACGACTACTTTCAAGCAATTTCAGTCGGTGAAGCCACCGGAATTTATGGGTTCCACAGATCCCACAAAAGCGAGAGCTTGGCTGAAAGAGATGGAAAAGGCTTTTTCATTGGTAAAGGTTGAGGAAGAGCAGAAGACAGATTTCGCTAGCTATTTTCTAAAAGGCGAAGCTAATTACTGGTGGGAATCAAAGAAAGCTTTGGAAGAAGGTGTGGTGACCTGGAACATATTCACTAATCTTTTCTTGGAGAAATATTTTCCTCGTTTTATGAAGAACCAGATGGAGATCAAGTTCCTGGAGCTGAAACAAGACAACTTATCGGTTGCGGATTATGAGACCAAGTTTACTGAATTGGCAAGGTTTGTTCCAGAGCAGGTGGATACGGACGAGAAGCGGGCCAAGAGATTTCAGCAAGGACTGAAACCATGGATTCGTAACAGGGTAGCTGTGTTTGAATTGACAACTTATATGGCTATTGTTCAGAAGGCTATGATTATTGAAGGAGAAAGCGAAGCAGCTCAGAAAGAGAAAGGACCAGGGAATTTTCAGAATCGTTTCAACAAAAGGCCGGGATTTCAAGCTCGGGGAAAAGTAAATTTCAAAAGGCCAGAGCAGAACAATCAGAGGATGGGAAATCGACTTCCAGCCCCAATTCAGCAGAGACTTATCCGACCGCTTATACCTGACTGCAGAACGTGTGGTAGAAAGCATACAGGAGTTTGCAACAAGCTAAATGTTACGTGTTTTAAGTGCAAGCAAAGGGGACACTATTCTGGAGAATGTCCAATGGGAAAGGCAGAAGTTACTTGTTTCCAATGTGGGAGAAAAGGACATATCGCCAAAGACTGCAGAGGAATTGCAATGGCTGCCAGTATTCCAAGAATTTTAGCATTACCTCCACCTCCACTACCACAGCAAAATCAGCCCAGAGCAAGGACTTTCAACATGTCAATGAAGGAAGCGGTACAGAGTCCGAATGTGGTTGCAGGTACACTCCCTGTAAATTCCGTAAATGCTTTGGTATTGATTGATTCAGGAGCTACTAGATCTTTTATTTCTGAAGCTTTTATCTCTAAGATAGATTGTGAGATTCAGTGGTTGGATGAAGTGTTAGTCTTAAAATTAGCAAATAATGATCAGATTGCAGTAGATCGAGTATGTCCGAGCTGTGATATTGAGATAGGGAGATGTCATTTTTCAGTTGATTTGATACCTTTTAGGTTAGGGGAGTTTGATATTATTTTAGGAATGGATTGGCTGTCTAGTAATAATGCTCAAATTGATTGTGCGAATAAGAGAGTGAAATTGCAAACTGAAGAAAATGAAACGGTAATATTTAAAGGTGAGAAGCAAAAGCAGAAATTCCTATCAATAATGCAGACGAGAAGATTGCTACGTCAAGGATGTCAAGCTTATTTAGCCTATGTACGGGATGTTGAAAAGGGAAATTTGAAGATTGAAGATATTCCTGTAGTTTGTGAATTTCTTGATGTTTTTCCAGACGAATTACCAGGACTTCCACCAGATCGAGAAATCGAATTCAATATTGACTTGACGCCAGGGACTGAACCAATTTCGAAAGCTCCATATCGAATGGCACCTGTTGAAATGAGAGAATTAGCAAAGCAGTTGCAAGAACTTCTTGACAAAGGAATTATAAGGCCAAGTGTATCCCCATGGGGTGCGCCAGTATTGTTCGTGAAAAAGAAGGATGTTAGTATGCGACTGTGTATTGATTATCGTGAGCTGAACAAGTTAACTATCAAGAATAAATATCCTTTACCTCGCATTGATGATTTATTTGATCAACTAAAAGGAGCAGCATGGTTTTCGAAAATCGACTTACGATCAGGCTATCATCAGTTAAAGATCAAGGCCGAAGATATTCCAAAGACAGCGTTTAGAACAAGGTACGGACACTATGAATTTCTTGTAATGGCTTTTGGATTGACGAATGCACCTGCAGTGTTTATGGATTTGATGAATCGAATATTCAAGAAGTATTTGGATAAGTTTATCATTATATTTATTGATGACATCTTGATCTATTCAAAGACGGAAGAAGAGCATGCAGCGCATTTAAGAACGATATTGGAGATATTACGGAAGGAGCAGCTTTATGCAAAATTTTCCAAATGCGAATTTTGGTTGAAAGAAGTGCAGTTTCTAGGGCACATCATCAGCAGAGAAGGCATTCAAGTTGATCCAGCAAAGATTGAAGCTGTGTTGGATTGGGAAAGACCAAAGACGCCGACAGAGGTTCGAAGTTTCTTAGGTTTGGCAGGATATTATCGAAGATTTGTCAAAGATTTTGCGAAGATAGCAACACCACTGACCAAGTTAACTCGACAAAGTGAAAAGTTCGAATGGAATAGTAAGTGTGAAGAAAGTTTTCAAGAGTTGAAGAATCGGTTGGTGACGGCACCAGTATTAGTACTGCCAGACGAGCAAGGAAATTTTGTTATTTACAGTGACGCTTCATATCGTGGTTTAGGATGTGTGTTGATGCAACATGGTAACGTCATTGCATATGCGTCGAGACAACTTAAACCTCATGAGCAGAAATATCCTACGCATGATCTGGAATTGGCAGCAATTGTATTTGCATTGAAGCTTTGGAGACATTATCTGTACGGTGAAAAATGTGAAATCTACACGGATCATAAAAGTCTGAAGTATATCTTCACGCAAAAGGAACTAAACATGCGACAACGTCGATGGCTGGAATTGATTAAAGATTACGATGTTACAATCAGTTATCATCCAGGAAAAGCAAATGTTGTAGCAGATGCACTAAGCAGAAAAGAAAGATTGAATCGGTTAACTTCATGCGAAGAATTGGCCAAGGAATTTGACAAATTGGAAATCGAAATTCGTATTCCCAATGAATCTGCAGAAACTATCTACGCTATGACTTTCCAACCAGAATTGCTGGAAAAGATTCGCCGTTGTCAAGAAGAAGTGATGAGTCAAGACGACAACTTAACAGGGGAAGAGATTACAACTCAGAAAGATAATGAAGGAATTTTACGTTTTGCGTCAAGAATCTGGATCCCTAACGTGGCAGAATTAAAAGAAGAAATTATGCGAGATGCGCACAATTCGAAGTATTCCATTCATCCAGGAAGCACGAAAATGTATCGCGATTTGAAGGAAAACTTTTGGTGGCCGAATATGAAGAAGGAGATAGCAGAATGGGTGAGTAAATGCTACACATGCCAGCGAGTTAAAGCAGAACACCAACGTCCGAGTGGGTTATTGCAACCATTAGACATTCCAGAATGGAAATGGGAACATCTAGCGATGGATTTTGTGGTAGGACTACCGAGGACTAGGGCAAATCATGATGCGATATGGGTAATCATTGACAGACTTACGAAGTCGGCACATTTTCTACCAATTAATGAAAGATTTTCGCTTGACAAATTAGTGCACATGTATCTCAAAGAAATTGTGATGCGTCATGGAGTACCAGTATCAATTGTATCGGATCGAGATCCTCGTTTCAATTCAAGATTTTGGAGACAATTCCAAGAATGTCTAGGAACGAAGTTGAATATGAGTACAGCCTATCATCCGCAAACTGACGGTCAAAGTGAAAGGACAATTCAAACGATTGAAGACATGTTACGAGTTTGTGCGATCGATTTTGAAGGTAGTTGGGATGAACATTTACCCCTAGTGGAATTTTCTTATAATAACAGCTATCACGCCAGTATTGGAATGCCACCGTATGAAGCATTATATGGAAGGAAATGCAGATCACCAGTGCATTGGGATGAAGTTGGAGAACGCAAGATTTTGGGTCCAGAATTAATTCAGCAGACAAAAGAAAAGATTAAACTCATTCGAAAACGAATCGAGACAGCACAAAACAGGCAAAGCAGATATGCAGACCAAGCAAGGAAGAATATGGACTATCAGGAGGGAGAACGCATATTGCTCAAAATATCGCCATGGAAAGGATTGACCAGATTTGGCAATAAAGGAAAATTGAAGCCACGATATATTGGACCATTTGAGATTTTGAAGAAAATTGGGAAGGTTGCGTACGAGTTAGCTCTACCACCCCATATGCAGCATGTTCATAACGTATTTCATGTATCTATGCTTAAGAAGTATAATCCTGATACAAGGCATGTAATAGAGTATGAGCCAATAGAACTTCAGGCAGATTTATCATATGTAGAGCAGCCGATAAGAATTCTAGATAGACAAAAGAGGGTATTAAGAAATAAGTCTGTGTCATTAGTGAGAGTTTTATGGAGAAACCCAGTGGTTGAAGAATCAACCTGGGAGCTTGAGAGTGAAATGTTAGAAAGGTATCCTCAGTTATTTGCATAATATGATTCTGAGGACAGAATCCTGTTAAGGGAGGGAAAATGTAACGACCGAGAAATTACGCTTGTATTATATCATAATAAAGATAAATTGTGTGTATTATTATGTGATTAACTGTGTTGAGTCATTAAACCCTAATCGTTATGTGCTACGTGTTGTCTGTTATGATCCGAATGTGTTTTGGATATTTATTGAATGTTTTATCGCAAGTTATATATCTTATATCAAAACCCGTACAGCTCAAACAGTGTTTTAAAAGCCCGTATTTCAAATAAAATTATTGGTCCTATTTTACCAAAAATGCCCTATACCATATCACTATTTTGAACCCCTAGACGTTTTACAAATTGACCTTTTTCGCGAAAAACGACTTTTCCGGACCCCTTCGGGTACCAAAAACCCCACAAAAATCACATTTTTATTTTTATATGATCATGAAATTATCATATATCATTTTTCTTTGTATTTTTGTATTTTTCACAATTTTTGGGAATTTTTAGTATTTATTTTGTATTTATTGGATATTTAAAAATTCATTATTAATACCCAAAAATTATAAAAATTGGGGCCAAATATTTTTATTAGGAGTGTAATTAGACCCTTAATTTTACTTAGGGGTATTATTTTCATAAATATAAATACACGATTTATTAGTAATTAAATCAGTTAATTATTCAGAAAAATCAGAAAATAAAAAGAAAAAGAAAAAGAAATTAGGGTTAGGGTTTTGTGAAGAACAGAGCAGGAGAATCAAAGGCGATTTTCATCGTGATTCCGGAGTCCAAATCGTTAGTGTAAGTATCCGTTTTGAAGCCCAAGAATCGTAGTTTTTGATTCTGTAATTAGTTTTAATGTTTGATTATCTGATTTTACTTTCATATTTTCGGGTTTTAATCGCGAATTCGGGTTTGAATTTTTGTTGATTGTTTAATGATTTCGTTGCCATGAGGTTGTAGATCGTCGAATAGGGAGTAGTTTAGTACCGGATTCGTGGTGTTTGGCTTTGGTTTTGGGTTCGTCGGAAAAACGGCGACGCCGCCGTTGTTCTTCGTCTCCGACGGTGTTCGACGAGGAAGGAGGACGGGGAAAGGCCAGGAAGCAGAAGGGGAGATGTCGTTGTGTTGTTATGCTTCGAGAAGAACCTGGAATCGAGCGTTTGGTTCGCCGGAAAATCTCCGCCGGCGTCGGATTCTGGGAATGCGGGCGGTGTTCTTCCCGACCCGATCAGGTCGGGGACGACCCGGTTTGCAACCCGGTTTCGACCCGGTTTCAATCCTAAAAACCCTAAATCCTGTTATGTTTTTGTGTTTCTAAATAAATTAATTATTTATTTATATTTTAGTAAGTAAAAATCAGTTTTAATAATTCTAATAATTAATTAAAAATTAGTTTTATATTATGAAAAATAGTATTTATAATTTCTGAATTATTTTATTTAATTATAAATTTGAATTTATTTATTTAATTAATTATTTAATAATTCATCTAATTATTTATTAATTATCTAATTAATTAATAATTGGGTAATTAATTAATAATTAGGTAATTAATTAGTGAATAAAGATTAGAAATAATTAAGTGAGGTAATTAATAATCTAATAATTAGTTAATAGTGCGAATAATGATTCGATAATTAGAATTATTATTGGAGCGTTAGTTATTCGAATAATATTGTAATAATTATTCGTACCATATAAATAGTTATAGGTAATTATCTGTTTAGCGAATCGTACAGGTTTTAATAATAATAGAATAATTCGATAATTAGGCGAGAATTGCGAGTAGCTCATAATTATACGAGTGATTAATCGTTAAGTGATTTATAATTCGAGTAATTCGTAGTTATTTGATAAATAACGTATCAGTTAATTGTATCGATTGATTATTTGTAAATAATCGATCTGATCGGGTAAGCGTTAATAATTAGTAAATTAGTGTAGTAAATTGTAATTAATCCTAATAATTAGGGATTAATTATTTTAAAATGCAATAATTATTAAATAATTATCTAAAAATATAATTAAGGATTATTTAATTATAATTAATTATTTATAATTAGTTATTAATTAATTAAATCTTGTTTAATTCATAATAATTAAACCGTTAGTCCGATTTGAGCAAAACGAAGACCCCTAGACTCGGAAAAATGAGACGAATCCAATAAAAATAATTGTGAGTCATAAATTCTCCCGGAAGAGAGTGATCTTGTGATAATTAATAGTTCGTAGGCCCTAATAGGGGTATAACTGAGTTGAATAAATCCCGAAAAATTATAATAAAATCAGATACGACTAGTAATGTAGGTATAAGCCCAGAATTGATTCTAAAAATAATTATAAATCTAAAAATTAATTATGTGCCTTACGTGCTACGTGCTTTATGTGATTATGTGAATAGATGTGTTATATAAATATATATATATATGCGAGTCAGATAGAAACGCATGGGTAGACTGATAAGGTTGCGTGATATCAATTCAAGATACGCGTATATAGTAAATTATCTAAACACCTATCTTTTCATGAATTGTTCAGTGTTAGCAAGGCAGAGCAAGCTAGGGTCAGAAGACAGTGAGTTAAACCAGGTTAAGTACGCGCAAGGCAAGTTTTTCCCCTATTCTAAATTCAGAATAGTGATTTATATTTCTTTTCTATCGTATCAATTCTCTTTGATAATCATTGTTCATATACACTGTTATCCATTTATTATTACTTGTTCCAGTTTCATTTCAATTCTTGATTTACCCAATTTATTGAATTCCCTGTTCATATTTCAATTCTTTTACCCTACATATACTCTGGTATATCCTGGTGTTGGGATATATCAATAGCATACCGATTGTTCCGGATGCTCAGCCTTGGACTGGATGGTTACTATAAAGGCTGGGTTTTTCCCAGACCATTAATTAATAGGCCATAGTTACCTGAGTACTCCTTATGTTGGTTGGGTCTATGCAGTTGGGTATAGATCCGCACTATATTCTGACTGATCAGCAGATTATAGTGCATATGTTGGTTCTTGTTTCCAGTCTTGTTCATTTGGCACTCGCCATCATTGGCAAATTATTATCATATACAGATATAGATGGTTGTTCAAACCAGCAGCTTATTGGTTCATTTATTTCTCTCTCTTTATAATATATATATATATATTGTTGCAGGCTTGTTGAGCAATTTTGGCTCATTTCTTTTATTGTCACTCCTATTGTTTTACAGTTAAGGTAGAGAATGAAATCCCATCAGGACCCGCATAGTCAAGAAGCGAGTCAAGCAGCGGGACCCTCTTATACCAAAAGTGTTCCTTCCTATTCTCGAAGAGAGTTTTGAATTGCCAGATCAGGTGTAGCAGGATAAGTAGTAATGTTGGGTTGAATAAAAGTTTTGTGTAGTTTGAATAAAAGATTGTGTAGTGAAACTGTAGATAGAATAAAGTTTGTAATAAAGAGAGTTATTGAGACAGGTTTTATTTAGTTGGGTTTGTAATAAAATGTAGTGCATGATTCTTGTTTTCAAACTCAACCCTTAAAAGATCCTGAGTAGTGATAGTTCGGGGTAATTATTATATTTATATTCCGCTTGTGCAGGTATAGTTGGTAATTGTTGTTAATAATGCCCCAAATCTATACCCCGGATTTGGAGGGTGTTATAGACATGATAAACACATCACTTCCAAATTCTCCATCTTTAACTCTCTTGGAGAAGCCAAAAATCCATGCAAGTGAGCATCATCTTCTAGATGATTTGTTGGCTCACTTACCATTTCTTTCTGAGAATGTTGAGACATCTGTGCCAATATTCTCATCAATCTGCACAGAGTCTACAATAGTCTCCACTTCAAAATCAATTATTTTTTCTATCCCGATGGATATCTTTCATCCGTCGAGTAGTGATTGTATCCCGACGGATAAGCCTAACAGTAGTCATCCGTCGGATAGTCAAACTGCTAACCCGATGGATATTCCTCATCCGTCAGGGGTCTCTGCACAGCTTCAAGTTTCATCTATTCTTACAAGTGCAGAAGACTTAGTAGTAGTGCAATCACTCCTAGGACTGAGGGAAGGGAGTGATTTAAGTAAGAGTCTGGTTTGCTCCCAGGAAAAAGGAGAGGAAAAGAGTGATCAAATGCAGTCTATTTCTTCAGGACTGAAAAAAGTGAGTGAGAGGAGTCCCACCTTAGAAGGTGAAGGTGAGGGTGTGAGGGTGGGGAGCCAAGGTAAGACCTTGATGCAAGAAAAGAGAGATAATGAGAGAAATGCAGGTACAAGAGATATAAGTGTGGATGTCATTGCAAGTGAGTTAATGAATGTCCAGGATGCTAACAGGGAGGGACTATTTCAGCAAATTCAAGCTGTTATAGATTCTACCTCCTTGGATGTTGAGACATTTACTCACCCTATTCCAGCATATCAACTTCTAGCTGGACAGGACAATGACAATGCAGAAATGATGCTCAATTTGGTGTACACCACACAGTCTATGCAAAGAGCAAAGGATGCAATCACAGTTCTGCCCTCTACAGCTAGTGATATTGACTATAAGACTGGTGGTTCAGAAGATTTTTTTGGTGATGAGGATGCAGAAAGTGAAGAAGAGTCATTGGACATAGGGGGAAGTAGGCCCTAGTTCCAAATCAGGCATGCCATCATGGGCCTTCTCCAAGCAATGTGATGAACACCATTTCAAGACCACACTTATTCAACTTATCAGTCAAACACACTCTCCTCTTCAATCAACAACAAATGCCAGCACCAAGAAGCTTCTGCAAGCACATCTTGCTTCGCTCCAACTACAACAAATCCAAGGTTTCCAACACTGTCACACCCCGAATTAATAATATATTATACAAATTATTATAATAGATAACAAAAGAAAGTAAATACAACTGAATCCAAGATCTTACAGTTTAGGGTTTGGAACAGCCCAACACTATTAACTATTTCAACCCAATTTCTAATATCGAGTCCTCACACAAAACGATCACTAATCTACCTGAGCTCGAACATATGCATCGGCATCACAAGTCTTCAACAAAACCATTTTATAATGCTACGGATTACAGCCGGTGATCAGCCGCGAAGTAATCCCGAACCTCGCTGGGTTCAAGAACATTAATGGGATCCCTAGGCAACTTTTAAGTCTACAAATTAAGAGCAGAAAGGACTTGCGTCTCAGTCCAGATCCACTATTTAAAGAAAATATTTGTCCCCCTTTGGGACTGGAAATCCAAATTTTAACTTTTTATTTTATTAAAAACTGATGCCAGGTGACGGTTAATTTCTTAAACAGTGAGCATCCTTATCAAGGGTTCTAGATCAACTTTGAAGCACAAGGAAAAGGTCCACTAAATTTCAAGGCCATGATCAACTAGGCTATACTTCATCAAGGGAATTATAAGGTTTCTATATACAAGGATTTTGACAGTGAGATTTAGCAAGGTTATCGGATAGTATGAAGGAACAAGGTCAAACGAGGTTCTAGGTAATATTTCCACGTAAGACATAGGTATTTAAAAATATAGAGAATGTAAGCATTAATGGTTCCAAATGAGGTATAGGTATTAAAATATAGAGAAGGTGAGCATTAATGGTTCCAAATAAGATATAGGTATAAAATTATAGAGAAGGTGAGCATTAACTCAAGGTATAACAGAGTGTCATGCTTTAGGATAAAGATAGGGTTATCAAACAATCATGGATAATCGTTAAGGAATGACTGACTTTTAGGTATTAAGATAAGTTTACTGAGTATAACTTGCACATGGTTCAACATCACAATTACTTGGGTATACTAGCATGATAGGACTTTTGATTTATTTGCATAACAATCTTCAAGTAAAGTTAAACTACTTGAAATAAATACTTGAGGGTTCATGTCATTTTCATATACTACGGATATAGATTCAAAACCACTTGGTTCATGTATATCAAGGTGAATTAAAATACTCGCATCATATATATGAACTAGTTATCACATACTTGCAGTGTAAACGAAAAAGGCAGGTTGAATCACTTGCCTTGAGAAAGGCTGGACTTGACTGGCAGGTAGGAGCAACTAGAAGCTTTACTCAACCTTAATGGAAAGTTTACCCTCGTCTCGTGATCCTACACAAATAATAATAACCTTATTATAATATATTCTTACCAACTCAACCTATTTGTAAACCAAAATTTAAACACAATGGCACTTATGCCTAAATACACACAATTTACAATCACCTTATAATCATAATAGTACACATAGTCACATATGCTCACATACCATATTTAAGTACCAAATAATATCACACACACCATATTGCATCACTAGGCTTGGATGATCTCACTCCACTTACTTAAGTCACTTGGTCGCTAAACTAGACAAAATCTCCAAATGTTGGCCTCCTAACTCGAATTGCCTTTACTAAACCATCCAATTCCTATTGACCCTGACTTGGGCCTTTCACTCTACTAACTTTATACTATCTTGAAACTATGGTGGTCAACCAACACTTCACTCCTAAGTGCTCTAAAGCTATGTGATAAGTGAATGTGCTCATTATGGTAAATTTCAGAATGACATCTAAGGTTTTTTTGGGTGCATTTGACACTCTTACGCTTCAATTTTACCTCCAAAACTTTTACACTAGACTCTCCTGATCATAAGCCAACTCCCAAACTTGATGTGGCTCAAGGGCCTAGCTTGGGCCTCCCTAGGCCTAAGCTTAAAGTCTATGCTTCCCCTGTTTTTCCGGGCAGAAAAAGGGTCCTGATTTGAACTAACCTATGACACATGATTCTAACTCAAATCCTATGAACTATGGCTGAAAAAACTCCTCTGACACTCCCTATAACTAAGGCCCAACAGGGCCTAATTAGGGCCTACCTATGACATGGTCAAAACTTCCCATTTCTAAGTTACAACAAAACTGTCCCTTGCTAGACAGATTTGGTATTTCCATTTGTGCACCTAACCAAACGTCTTACAAACCTCCAAAAAACACCTAAAACCTATTGTATACTCCTAGTGCTAGCGTCTGGTGACTTGGGCCTCAAAGTGCACAACAATGACAAGGTCAAATCTCACTCTAAACCTCAGGGTACCAAACTGATTTTCTGCAGAAACTAATACTCTCCTTTCACCAAGATTCTTACTTGACAAACCCAACCAACAACAACCAAAAACCCAAACAAAACCTCAACCAAGGTGATCTACTGAACTAACTCTCCTACACTCAATATTGACTTAGTGGAGATCATCCTTACCTAAGGTGCAACATAGCAAAACAAAAGTTAACATACTACACTAATTACAAGTCATCAAGTTTTTAAAAACAACAAGTTATATCTTCTTTATAAATATATACGAATTAACATCACATATCAAGGATCACATATCAAGGATCACAAATTAAGATCATTATCTTAACTCAAATGAAATTAAAGCCTACTAACAATTATCAATCCAAATGATAAGAAAAACTTCTGAAAATCATGAGTTGTTTACATGAATGCATGCCTTTGAATTTTACAAGTCAAAACCATATGATTTCCACAATAATTTTTATGATAAAATCAACATGCAAGCCTAACATAGACTAATACTAAATGGTCACTTAGCATGCAAAGGGTTTCATCAAGTTTTTACTACAAAATTCATGCCATTATCACAAAAACATACAAGAAAAGACACCACTAAGAACCATTCATTCAGCTCCCTTATGGTCATGGCCGAGTGAAATGGAAGGGAAATGGCCATTAAAAACAAGAGCTTAACTCTCTTGAATTGGAATTTCAACATTCCTTGTAGTTCCCTCAACAATACAACCTTAAATCCATGAGAATCAAGATTGTATTTTGAGTTCTAGTTAAACTATGACATGCAAGATCAAAACTTAAACTTCTCACTCTAAACTTTATGAAATATATAAGAACAACAGGTAGGGAGTAAGATTACTTGAATATAAGATGAATGTTTGAGTGAAAGAATGAAGAAAAGAAGGGGATGGGGGCCTCGGCTATGGAAATTGCCGAGAGGGAGGAGGAGCCGAGAGGGGAGGGAGGAGAAAAAGGGAGCGTGGAGTGGGGTGAATGATCACAACACCTTGCATTTTGGTTTTTATGATTTTGATTGACTAAAAGAAGTGAGTGGAAATGAGAATTGACAAGAATAATCTTCCAACATACTTAGGTCATTTTGCATGCAAGGACAAAGAGGTAATTTGGCTAGCAAAATGAGAGTTAGATAGGGTTAGAATTGTCTTTTTAACCCTTTAGTTGAATGGGAGGGTATTTGCATGCAAGGATATTCATGTAATTTGCTAATTGCTTAACAACTAATTTTCAAAGATCTATTTTTATAAAATAAAATAGAAGTTCAAAAATTATAAAATTTATACCATAAAATAACTTGGATTTTTAGAAATTTTATGAGATCACTTTTGAAATTTGTGAATGAAATAATTTTTAAAAGATAATTTTCATGGTAAATAATATTCTTTATAAAACAAAAATAGGAGCAATTAATAAAACATCGCTTTGAAAAATTCATATTCTGAGTAAAGCAATTTATAATGTAGTAACTCCATTCACATAAGTGTACGATCAATAAGTATATTTATAATCGACTCAAATATTATACAGAGTTCACAAATAATATTACATAAAACGCCGGTCGTAACAAACACAATCAGGATATCACTTCTATCAAAATAGAGATCACTCAAGTGAAGAAGGATATAGCTGATAGATTGGATTTCGAACTTCCAGAAGCTACAATGCTTGATATTAAGAGACAACTCAGGAAGAATTCTGATCTTGCCACAAAGATAGATTCCTTGGATATCAGAATGACAGCAATGGAAGCCTATCTAACATCAATTCACCTACACCAAGCACAACAAACAGACTTGCTTCAAAGGCTAGTGGCAGCACAAACCTCCTCTTCTACTCAACTTGAGACATAACAAAAAGGGGAGAAAGAAACCTCATCTAAAGGGGAGAAAGAAAGCTTAATTGTCTTATTCAGTCAAGGGGAATCAAGAAGTAAGGGGGGGTAAAAAGTGCTCAACATTCAAGTAAGTAAAGCAATTGTGCCAACAATTGTTTTCACAAAGCCACCTGCTAAAGATAGCATAGATCTAATCAAAGAAGCAGTAGCCAATTTGAGAGCAACTGAGAAGAAGCAATTGAGTCCAATCAATTGGGAGAAAATTGATGAGAACATCCAGAAGATATTTGGCCCTACACAAAAGCCAGACAAAGTTTTCAATCATCACTGTAAAGTCATGAAAATCTATGTGAATGATATAAGTATGAACTATCTGGAAAGGGGTCAAACTTCCTGTGTCAAATCTCCAAATAAAGTGTTATTCCCAAGGAACTAACAATGAGATTTACAGAAGGGGGGTTGAATGTAAATCTCAAAACTTTTTCAAGTTTTGAGCAGTTTCAAAAGCTAAGTGTATGATGAACATATGTGTGTGAATTGCTTTGAGTAGGTGCAGACAGATGTATATTCAAGACACAAATGTAAAGAACACAAAGGTTTTAAAAACTATTCTGGTGGATTTGTTGTTCCATCAGAGATGTGTATTTCAGAAAATCTGTGATACAAAGAATTGATCACAACTGCTTCCTAGTACAAACTAGATGATTTTCTCTCTATGTTTTTCTAAACAGCTCTGGAAAATTCACATCTAATTACTAGCTACAACTTGGTTTATATATCACCAAGTTTACAAGTGAAGACAAAGATAAAATACAATTATAAAATAGTTCTTCACATGTTTCTTCTTCATTTCTCTATCCAATGCAATCTAAGATAATCTGTGAATCTTTGAATACTTCCTTGTTTGCACCAGAATGGAAATGCTATTTTTTCTTAATTCCTCCAAGAGGCTACCACATTCCAATTATCTCTGTCAACCCATGTGCCTCTGTCAGCTTATGAATTGTCATTATCAACTGCTATGGAACTGAGCATCTGTTGAAGCTTTCATTCGTTGATGGCTTTATCTGTTGATGCTTTAGTGACATTCGTTGATGCTTTAACAGTTGAAGCTATATCCGTTGATGCACTCATCCGTTGATGGATGTTATCCGTTAAAGCTTTAGAGACATCCGTTGAAGCTTTGTTTCTCATCCGTTGAAGCTTTGTTTCTCATCCGTTGAGGGCCTTTAATCTATCAGTTGATACTACTTCATTTATACCAAATTACAAGGCATGAAATATTTACAATTAGCCCTCCTATTTGCATATCCACTAGTAGTCAACATGACTTATAAATTCCCACAACTTCTAAGAATTATAACTTAAATGCAGAGACTGAAATGTGCTACAATACTAAACTTATTTCTAAGTAAAGCTACTCCATCAATGGATAGCCAAAGTGGTCTTATTCGTTGAGGCTACAAACACTAGATTTTTACTTAAGTGTTTTGTTTAACTTATCATCAAACTAATACAAATATTCCTAACAATCTCCCCCTATTTATGTCTACTAGAATTGTAGGCATAAATTCAGTGTTAACTTGATGATAACAAAACACTTAACAAATATATGAATTGAAACCAAGTAGAAATTCAAAAGTGCTGCAAAAGTGTATGTACTGAGATAAAATTGAAGATTTACAGTGTTTCCAAGGGTGCTCCTTTAGTCTGAGCAAATCATTTTCTTTTCCTTTCTTCCCTTGTTTTCTTCCCTAGCCTCCTGTCATTTTCCTCTACTTGGAGTTGGAGTTGTCTGTAGAATTCAGCTTCATCTTCTTCACTGATATCCAACTCAGATTGCATCTTCTTGAGAATTCATTACTGGCAATTTTAAGCTGGTCTTCAAGTCTGAAAAATCTTCTGACTCCTTTATTGTCTCTGAACTCCATCAACCAATGAGGTGATTTATGAATTGTGATTCAATGCTCAGGGATGAGTAATGTTCTAGGCAAGGAATTTGACTCCCACCAATTCTTCCTTATGCTGGCAATCTTATTGAGAATCTCAGTTTTGGAAGTCCTGGTAAAGCCAATGTCCCTTTTGATAGCTGAGTAGACTCTAATCAAGGTAGAATAGCCCTCACTTAGAATTCTTTGAAGAGGCCAAGTCTTTTCCATATTTTCTTTATATTTGAACACTAGCCTTTCTGGTAGCTGTCTATAGGCATTTATTCCCCTTACTTCCTCCAGCTCATCCAGGAAGAGTTTAATATCTGTATGTTCTTTTATGTCACAATGTGAACATAATCATCCTTTGAGGCTTGTGGTTTAGGCTTAGGTTTATGTTTCTGAGTGAATTTACTTGAGGTTAGAGGAGGTGTTGATTTGGATTTTCTGTTCAGTTTCTTTGGTGGTGGAGAAGTAGTTAGGAAGGTAGGCAATTTGATGGTGTCCCAATCAGTAGGTTCCTCTTTGGGGATGATTGTTTCACCATGAATATTTATACTGGGATCAGCCACAACAGGTTCATGAATAGAAGGTAGTGGTTTAGATTTTGATTGGGTTTCCTCAGTGTCATCTTCACTCTTCCTTTTTGCCTTGGCCTTCTTTCTGTTCCCTTTCTGCCATTCATTTCTTTCCTCACTTCTTTCCTTCACACTCTCACCAACCATATTCCCCATATCCACATTTATGCTTTCAGTCTTGTCTCCTTCACTCTTGTCTTCAATCTCCTTCTTTTCTTCAATTTGACTTGACTTTATCTGTTTTTCAAGCTTTGCTTGTGTTCTTTTGTCAGCCTTCAGCTTTTTAGCTTCTTCCTTTAGCCTCTTGGTCTCTTCCCTCTTGGCTATTGAGAATTTGGGATGTCTTGCATCACACAGATGCTCTTTCCCTCTCTATAGATGATAGCCATATTCATTCTTTCCACTACATCCTTGGTCTCTTTGTGCTTTATGATATTACCACCAAAAACTTTGTCTTCATCAGGCTTTGGAAGAGGAAAATCCACCTCTTTTAGTTGAGCAAAGCTTAGAGAGTTCTTTATAAAGTCCTTGTTGAATCTAGTGGTTGGCTTGACTACCATGGGCTTCAGGTTCCTAAAAGAAGTTTCTCCAACCTTATTCCTCCTTATTGGCTTGTGCTCTATAATGATTGGCTCAACTTTTGTGCTATGTTTCATAGATAAGGATTTTGTAGTTGAAGAGCCAAACACTTGTTGCATCCTTTCATCAATTTTTCTCATTTGCTCTTTCACCTTCATCTCAGCTGCAGCTAGCTGGATTAGATCAATTCCATCAAGCTTTCCTTTGATTTGAAGTGTTGGAGAAGTAGTGATGGCTGGAACTAGCACTTTTGATATTTGTATATGTGTAGATGGCTAGGAGAGGGGTCAAGCCCTGTGCTTTAGCTAGTTGCATTAGAAGACTAGTCTGAGACCGTTGATTGTGAAGAATGGTGACCACAGAGTTTTCAATAGCTTAAACTCTTTCCTCCAATTTGGCCATCTTCTTTTCGGCATCTGATTCTCTTCTCAGTCTCAGTAATAGTTTATGCATGGTACCAAATGGCATGATTGAATCCAGCTTCTCAGAATTGTAGGACTTCAAGTCAGCTATATCCTTCTTGAGTTCATCCACACTTAGATTCTATCTTAATTGTTGTAGCTTCATGAGATGTAGAGAATCTAGGTGGGCTTAAAGAATAGCCTTGGTACCAGTATTTGAAGTTTCCTGAATGGCCTTTTGGATAGACATGACTTGTTTGACTAAGGATACATTGAAATGCCCTGGTGTAGACTCCTTTGTCAATGCCCATTCAGGTAATTCTGGAATAGAACTTGGGCCTTCATCTCCCCCTAAGTTCATGCTTCCATCAAAAGAATCAGAGTCATCATCATTAGAATTTACTTCAAATTCTTCAGATGGCTCACCAGCTGTAGAAGGCATCATATTGACAGCAGCTTTATCCCTTTGTAGAGATTCTAAAGTATGTACTAGATTTAAAGTCTTTTATGCTTCCTCATTGGCCTGAATAGCCAACAGTTGATAGGCTGGCACAGGATGAGTAAAAGTGTCAGCATCCAAGGAAATGTTATCAATTATAGCTTTGTAATGTTGCTGAAATTGTCTTTCCTTTTCAGCATCATCCACAATCATTGACTCACTAGCAATGGCTGGATCCACCCTTGTACCTCCTGTACCTGCTTTTATCTCAATTTCTCTCTTTTCTTGCATTAGGGGCTCCCCTGGCTCACACTCCTCACACCCTCACCTTCACCTACTAAGGTGGTACTCCTCTCACTTTCTTTTGCCATGCTAGAAGAAATAGCATGCATATTTAGACTCTCAAACTCTCCTTTTGCCTGGGAGCAACCCAGCCTTTCACTCAAGTTTTCACTCCCTTCCCTCAATCCTAGAAGTGATTGTATAGTAACCATGTCTTCTACACTTGGAATTAATTCAGTTGTTTGTGTAGAGACCATCAACGGATAGGGAATATCTGTTGAAGTTGAAACTGAAGGTATCAACGGATAATTGTTGTTAAGCTTATCCGTTGAAGAACAACCACTTGTCAACGGATGAGGAATATCCGTTGAAGAAGGAAAAGAAGTAGAAATTGAAAGTGACATAATTGTTGAATCTGTGTGGATTAATTTTAATTTAGGTGACACAGATTCTTTAACTAAGTCTGAAAGAATTGGCTGATGATCCAACAAATCATCTAAAATATGATGATCACCAGTATTTGAGTGGGGCTCCTCCCTGAGTTATAAAGAGGGAGAATCAAGAATTGATGTGAATATCATGTCCACATCCAGAGATGGTGATGGAGAATTTGGTGATTGATGTGTGTCAATTTTGAGAGAATGGGCTTGTGACTCCAAATTTGTTGGAGTCACATCAAGCTGAATTTGAGAAGGCATAGATACAGGTGGTTGTATATGTGCAGTGTGTGCACCCTATGTGGAAACTAGGGTTTTGACCTTCTTTCTTCTTGTGAAGGCTTTTATAGGTGAGTGTGTGGCTTCAGTGTCCCTCCCTCTTTTGTTCTGTGTCCCTGGTTGGGGACTATTTTCAATAGCTGCACCCTTTTGGGAGGATGCAACTAGGGATGAGTTTGAATCATTTTCAACCACCACAGTCTTTTGAGAAACTGTGGCTTGGCTAGCCTGGGTACCACTCACCTCTCCTACCTTATTCTGGGGGTTTTCTTGATGTTTACCCCTCCCCTCACCACTAACACCCTGTTCACTCCCCTCAAAGTTTATGGTAGATTTTACAACTGTTGTCTTTTGAGAGACAACAGAGGTGGCTTTCTTTGACTTGGATTTTGAAACTTTAGGTTTGGTGGCCTTGGTAGGAATCTGTTGGGGCATTGACACAGATCCCATGACCACACTTGAAGGCAAAGAAATGATGGGGTTGGAAGTAGTAGGAGTTGAAGAAGTATTTACCTCACTTACCTGAGGTGCATCCATGATTGGTAAGTATACCAATGGCACCTGACTGTTGAGGTTAATTCTTAAAAGGTCTGCAAGGACTCTCTTCTCTTGTTCCCAACATTTGAGTTTATTATTCTCATTATTTATGACCAAACCTTCAGCTACATGGTTAGCCAATAACATAAAGAATCTAGCATAGTAGATGTTATGAGGTCTATTAGCCTTGTTACCTAACCTAGTACCCAATTCTAGCATAACATAATTGCTAAAGTTAAAGTACCTATCAGAAACCAGCATATAGAGCATATTAACAAGAGATGAAGTTATTGCATCAAAATTACTAATTTTTCCAGAGAAAACCTTGATAAAGGCATCACTAAGAAAACTCCATTCTTTCCTAAGGCCTTTTCTCTTAATACTGCCTAAACTAGTAGAATCAAGGGAATAGCCTATGGAATCTAACATGTTAGATACATCATTATCAGTGTGTGGTGTCATGGAATTATTTTCAGGTAATTTAAAACAGGACTGTAAATCATCACAGTTAATACAGTAATCCTTACTTTTGAAACAGAAAGAGATGGTCATATCAGTGGGGTTGAACTCTGCAGTTGTCTACATTTCCTCAACTACCTCACAGTAAATCATTGGGGCTTCCAGCATTGCATAACTCAGTTTGCAGTTTTTGATGAAGTCCATCATCTTGTGATAATCTGAGTGGGCTTCATTCTTTTCCACCAAAGCTACGAAATTGTTTTTCTCATAGACAAACCCAGATTGGGACATTATCTTTACTACTGATGCCATTGTTGTGAGTAGAAGTTGCAGAGAAAGGTTGAGAGTTTTGGGAGAGAAAGAGAGTAAAAGCTTTTGAAAATTGCAAGAAAGCATTAAGTGAAAATAAGAATTCAAAGGGGCTTTTATACTTTCTAAAATTAAAACATAAAGAGAATGATTAAACAATATTTTTAAGTGAATTACAACCATTTAAGAATAAAAGAAAACTGCATTTAATACAAATACATACAACTGTGTATATATATATCTATCAACAGTTAAGTAAATAGAATCAACGGCTGTGACTCACTCAAAACGACTGATGTGACACTTCAACGGATTAGGTAAATAGTTATCCGTTGAAGATTAACATAGTTTTATCCGTTGAAGGATAAAATTACCAGAAATGTATTTTTCTTTCAACGGATAATGGACATCCATTGATAGAGCAACTTTGGATTTCAACGGATAGGGAATATCCATTGATAGAATAAACTTTACTTAAAGTCAACTTTGTTCTTGCAACAAATTCATTTCAGGCTACAAGACAAATTACAATTAGAACATGAATTTAGGAATAATTAAGCATACCTAGCTCACTTACTAATCTTGTGAATGTTGATTCATCAAGTGGCTTGGTAAATATGTCTGCAATTTGTTTTTCACTTGGAACAAAATGAAATTCCACTATACCATTCATCACATGTTCCCTTATGAAGTGGTACTTGATGTCAATGTGCTTGGTCCTTGAATGCTGTACTGGATTTTCAGTAATGGTAATGGCACTTGTGTTATCACAGAATATTGGAATTTTGTCAACATTTAGCCCATAGTCAAATAGTTGATTCCTCATCCATAATATCTGTGCACAGCAACTACCAGCAGCAATGTACTCAGCCTCAGCTGTTGATGTAGAAACATAATTTTGCTTCTTACTAAACCATGACATAAGCTTATTCCCTAGAAATTGACAGGTGCCAGTTGTACTTTTCCTGTCTATTTTGCAACCTGCATAATCTGCATCTGAGTAGCCAATTAGATCAAAAACAGACTCTCTAGGGTACCAAATTCCTAGATTTGGAGTCCCTTTGAGATATCTGAAAATTCTTTTAATAGCAACTATGTGAGATTCTTTAGGATCAGCTTGAAATTTAGCACAAAGACATGTAGAAAATATTATATCAGGTATACTGTCAGTTAAATATAGAAGTGAACCAACCATGCCTCTATAGCTTGTAATGTCCACAGACTTTTCAGCCTTGTTTAATTCAAGCTTAGTGGCAGTGGCCATGGGAGTTTTTGCAGATGAACATTCCATTAAGTCAAACTTCTTTAAAAGATTATAAATATATTTCGTTTGACTAATGAAAATTCCACCATTAACTTGTTTAACTTGTAAACCAAGAAAATAAGTTAGCTCTCCCGTCATGCTCATTTCATATTAACTTTGCAGTAACTTAGCAAACTTTTTACAAAGTTTATCATCTGTAGACCCAAATATAATATCATCTACATAAATTTGAACAAGTATTGTAGATCCATTAACATTTCTAAAGAAAATAGTTTTGTCAACAGTACCTCTTGTGAAGTGATTATCTAGGAGAAATTTTGACAAAGTCTCATACCAGGCTCTAGGTGCTTTCTTTAGTCCATAGAGTGCTTTCAACAGATAATACACATGGTCTGGAAAATTTGGATCTTCAAACCCTGGAGGTTGGCTCACATAAACTTCTTCCTCCAATTCTCCATTTAAAAATGCACTCTTGACATCCATTTGATAGACTTTGAAATCGGCATGGGCTGCATAGGCTAGAAAAATTCTTATGGCTTCAAGTCTTGCAACAGGAGAAAATGTCTCAACAAAATCTATTCCCTCTTGTTGAGAGTAGCCCTTGGCAACCAATCTAGCGTTATTCCTTATGACAATGCCATTTTCATCCATCTTGTTTCTGAATACCCATTTTGTGTCAATAGAACTCTTGTTCTTTGGCTTGGGTACCAGCTTCCATACTTTGTTCCTCTCAAATTGGTTTAGCTCCTCTTACATTGCTAAAATCCAATCTGGATCCAATAGAGCTTCTTCCACTCTCTTAGGTTCCTCTTGTGATAGAAAACTACTGTATAGACATTCATCTTGAGTAGCCCTTCTAGTTTGCACCTTAGATGTTGCATCACCAATGATCAGTTCAAAAGGATGATTCTTGGTCCATTTCCTTTGAGGTGCTAGATTAGCTCTGGATGAGGTTGCCTCAGTATTGTCATGTTGTGAGATAGAGTGTTGATTGGTTGAAACTCCCCCCGAGTTATTGGTCCTTTGCAAGGAACTGGGAGTTCTATCAACTGATGATGTAAATTGATTATCTGTTGATGAGCTGTGATAAATGGATGCTCCATTATGTACTTCAACGGATGATGCACTTTGTCTTTCAACGGATGTTGCATTACTTCTGTCAACGGATGTTGAATTATGACTTTCAACTGATGCAAGATTTTGTGCATTATCCAAAGGCAGATTTTGAATCCTTTTTGAAGTGTCTTCTTCATCATTCTCATCTTCACTATCATCATAATATATCTCAATGTTGTCAAATTTGATTCCTTCATGATGCCCCTCATCTGTTAGTCCATCAATCTTTTTATCATCAAACACAACATGCACAGATTCCATAACAATGTTGGTTCTTAGATTGTAGACCCTATATGATTTTCCAGCAGAATAACCAACAAAAATCCCTTCATCAGCCTTTGCATCAAACTTTCCTTTGTGATCAGGTTGGTTCCTTAGAATGTAGCATTTACAACCAAAGACATGAAGGAAGTTTAAGGTTGGTTTTCTTCTCTTGAACAATTGATAGGGAGTCATGCCTTTTGCCTGATTGATTAGAGAAATATTCTGAGTGTAACATGCACAGTTAACAACCTCAGCCCAAAAGTATGTTGGGAGTTTTGACTCTTCAAGCATTGTTCTTGCAGCTTCAATTAGTGATATGTTCTTCCTTTCCACCACACCATTTTGTTATGGAGTCCTTGGAGCTGAGAACTCATGCATGATCCCATTTTCTTCACAGAACAACCTCATGGTAGTATTCCTGAACTCAGTTCCATTATCACTCCTGATATTCCTTACTTTGAAATCTGGATGGTTGTTGACTTGCTTGATATGATTGATAATACTTTCACTAGCTTCATCCTTTGATCCAAGAAAATAGGTCCATGAAAACTTTGAGAAATCATCTACAATCACTAGGCAATATCTTTTCCTTGAAATTGACAATACATTGACTGGTCCAAAAAGATCCATGTGTAGCAGTTGTAATGGTTAATCAATTGTTGATTCAAGCTTCTTACTGAATGATGTTCTCTTTTTCTTTCCTTTCTGACAAGCATCACACAGTCCATCCCTTGAGAATTCCACTAGAGGCATTCCTCTAACTAAGTCCTTTTTTACTAGATCATTCCTTGTTTTGAAATTCAAATGGGACAGCTTCTTGTGCCATAGCCAACTTTCATCTTGACTTGCTTTGCTGAAAAGACAAGTAATTGATTCTGCATCTGTAGAGTTGAAGTCAGCCAAGTACACATTCCCTTTTCTAACTCCAGTTAGAACCACTTTGTTGTCCTTTTTACTGGTGACAACACAGGCTTCAGAATTGAAGGAAATAGTATTCCCTCTATCACATAGTTGACTAATGCTCAATAGATTGTGTTTGAGACCATCAACTAATGCAACTTCATCAATGATGACATTTTCTTTTGAAATCAAGCCATATCCCATAGTGAACCCTTTGTTGTCATCTCCAAAGATTATGCTACGGCCAGCTCTCTCCTTGAACTCTGTGAGCAGGGTGAAATCTCCTGTCATGTGTCTTGAACAACCACTATCCAAGTACCATAGATTCCTTCTTTTTCCTTGCACACAACAAAATCAAATCAAGTTGATTTTGGTACCCAAGTTTCCTTGGGTCCAGCCTTGTTAGTCTTTTTCCTAGACTTCACACTTCCTGCACCTTTTGACTTAGGTAACTTTGAGTCAACCTTGATCTCAGATGTAGTTGGTTGAAGTGTAGGGTTAGTCACAGAATCATTTAGCACATTTGATTGAATTTGATAAGGCATAAATTATGCAAACATATTATTCCACATAGGCATGTTATATGGCATTTGAGGCATACTAAATGCAGCAAAATAAGGATTATTAACATATGGCATGTTTGCAAAATGTGCATGTGGATTCTGTTGAGACATAACAGGCATAGCATGTAGTGGTGACATAGACATGTTAGGCATGGAAGGAGTTAAAGGCATGGGAGCATTCTTAACAGATTTGCAATTAGCAGATAGATGATTAATACTACTACAATGCACACAACTTTTTCTATGAGCATACTTATCAGGTGTGTAGTTATTGTGTTTGTTAATCCCTACCTTCCCATTTCTATTAGATTTTCTTTTAGTTTCCTTTTTATCCTCAACCAACTTAAGTCTATTTTTCAACTGATCTAAAGTCATGTGTCCTATATTCACCTTACTGGCATCTTTAGATGTGCTAGCTTCTTCTTTGACAAAGTTCTTGGAAGTTGAACCAAACTTCTTATTGAGATTTCTCAAATTATCCCTTTTAGAATCATTTTCCTGTTTTGATTGATAAGCCTTCAATGGATGCTCCTTTACTTCCTTCAACGGATGACTTTCATCATCCGTTAATTCCACATCCGTTGACAGTCCATCAATTAATTCCATTTCCTTTTTATTTTTCTTCCAGGATTTCTCACAGAGTGATTCAATTCCTTGAACCTTGACAATTTGAGCACTAACATCCCTAGATGTTTTCCAGGCCTTGATTACCTCTTGCTCACGTTCTAGTTGTTTAGAAATAACTTCTACTTTCTTAACAGACTCTTCTAGTTCACTCTCAACTAGAAAGGCATTTGATTTTAATCTTTTCAAGCTCAATTTCCTTACCCTCTAACACAGCATTCCTATCACTTAAAAACAAATTATTCTCTTTAATCCTCGTGTTCTCTTTAGCCAGTGATTTAAGGGAAACACGTAAATGATATAGTTCATTGGACATATCATTTATAGCTTCATTGCATTCATTTTTAGAAAGCTGAGAGAGGACAGTAGTGATTACCTGGTTGCTTGATGAACTAGTCTCATTTTCATCAGAATTAGCCATCAGGGCTAAGTTGACATACTCCATATCATCATCTTCATTGGCTCCATCAGCTGCCCAGTCATTTTCCTGAGTTAGAAAAGCCCTTTCCTTTTGTTTGAGCAGTTCGAAATATTTCTTTTTGTAATCCACTTGCTCAAATTTCTTCTTTTCAGAAGTTGGCTTTCTGCACTCACTTGCAAAGTGTCCACTTATGCCACAGTTATAACACTTGAACTTAGATTTGTCCACCATGTTCTTGTTTGGCTTAGTGGCTCTAGTGTTTTTCTTGAATTTCATCTTTGCAAACCTTCTGGACAGAAAGGCCAGATGTTCATCAACATCATCAGAGTCATCTTGACTGGAATTGTCTTCAACCTCAACTGCTTGCTCCTTTCCCTTACTTGATTCTGATTTGCTTATGCTAATTTTATGACTTGGCATTGTCTTTTCTTCATTCATGGCTTCAATTCTCTCATTTTCAGCTACAAGTGCAACTGATCCACCTTTTCTCTTTCCCTTCTCCAACAGCTCATCTTGCTCTATCTCAAGTTCATTAGTCTTCAAAATTCCATATAATCTTTCAAGTGTGAAGTCCTTATAATCTTGAGAATTCCGTAGTGAAACAGTCATAGGTTTCCATTCCTTTGGTAGAGACCTCAGAAATTTTAAGTTGGAATCCTTGACTTGGTACACTCTGCCGTACAGCTTCAATCCATTCAACAGTTTCTAAAATCTATTGAAGGTATTATTCAATGATTCTCCTTCTTCAGAGTGAAAACATTCATATTGTTGAATGATAAGCTGTATTTTGTTTTCTCTAACGTGTTCAGTACCTTCACAGATAAGTTGTACAGTATCCCAAATTTCCTTAGCAGTTCGGCTGTTAATGACATTATCAAACATATCTTTGTCTAGGCCATTAAACAGAATGTTCATGGCCTTCTTGTCCTTGTGAACCTCTTCAATATCTTCATCAGTCCGTTCTGCTTTTGGCTTGGGAATAGACTGTCCAACAGCAACTGTGGCAGTGGCAGCTGTGGCCACTTTGTGAGGGATGTGAGGACCATTCTCAATACAGTTGATGTAGCTTTCATCTTGAGAGAGAAGATGTAGATGCATCTTCACTTTCCAGTGATGATAATTATCTCTTTCCAGGATTGGAATCTTTACTCCAATATCATTCTTAATCATGATGTTAGTAGAATAGATCTTTAAACTCTTTGTATGTCAAGAGCTTGCTCTGATACCAATTGTTATTCCCAAGGAACTAACAATGAGATTTACAGAAGGGGAATTGAATGTAAATCTCAAAACTTTTTCAAGTTTTGAGCAGTTTCAAAAGCTAAGTGTATGATGAACATATGTGTGTGAATTGCTTTGAGCAGGTGCAGACAGATGTATATTCAAGACACAAATATAAAGAACACAAAGGCTTTAAAAACTTTTCTGGTGGATTTGTTGTTCCACCAGAGATGTATATTTCAGAAAATTTGTGATACAAAGAATTGATCACAGCTGCTTCCTAGTACAAACTAGATGATTTTCTCTCTATGTTTTTCTAAACAACTTCGGAAAATTCACATCTAATTACTAGCTGCAACTTGGTTTATATATCACCAAGTTTACAAGTGAAGACAAAGATAAAATACAATTATAAAATAGTTCATCACATGTTTTTTCTTCATTTCTCTATCCAATGCAATCTAAGATAATCTGTGAATCTTTAAATACTTCCTTGTTTGCACCAGAATGGAAATGTGCCTTTTTCTTGATTCCTCCAAGAGGCTACCACATTCCAATTGTCTCTGTCAACCAATGTGCCTCTGTCAGCTTATGAATTGTCACTATCAACTGCTATGGAACTGAGCATCAGTTGAAGCTTTCATCCGTTGATGGCTTTATCCGTTGATGCTTTAGTGACATCCGTTGATGCTTTAACAGTTGAAGCTTTATCCGTTGATGCACTCATCCGTTGATGGATGTTATCCGTTGAAGCTTTAGAGACATCCGTTGAAGCTTTGTTTCTATCCGTTGAGGGCCTTTAGTCTATCAGTTGATACTACTTCATTTATACAAAATTACAAGGCTTGAAATATTTATAATTAGCCCTCCTATTTGCATATCCACTAGTAGTCAACATGACTTATAATTTCCCACAACTTCTAAGAATTATAACTTAAATGCAGAGACTGAAATGTGCCACAATACTAAACTTATTTCTAAGTAAAGCTACTCCATCAACGGATAGCCAAAGTGGTCTTATCCGTTGAGGCTACAAATACTAGATTTTTACTTAAGTGTTTTGTTTAACTTATCATCAAACTAATACAAATATTCCTAACAGAAAGATCTCATCATGAAGGCCAAATGGAACTATCCTAAGGTTTCAGACAAGAATCCTATGGATACAGTGTTTGAGACACCAAAGCCTGATGAAAAGAAACTGTTGTCAAGATCTATTGTATTCTACAAGGATCCAGATGATTCAGCATTGAAAAGAAGAATTGCCAAAATTTACAGAAATGGTAAGGAGATTTGTGTGGTGGTTGGACACCCACTATTTTTGGAAGCTAAGAAGGAAGAGAAAGAAAGAATCAGGCTAGAAAAGAAGCAAGCTGCTTTGGATGCTAAGAAGCAAAAGCAAAAGAAAGAACAAGCTATTATCTTGACCAAGCTTCAAGATGTAAAAACCACAACAGAGCTTCCTGTACAACCAACTGTAATTACTGAACCTAAGGATCTGAAAATGCAAGAAGAATCACAGCAGAAAAGGAGATTCAGATACAAACTCCATTCTAAGAGGAAAGTGAACTTTAATGATAAAGAATTGGAAGATCAGTTTTCCAAAAAGTCTACAACTACAACTCAGACATCAAAATCCTCAGTGGTATTTGAAGAATTTAAAGTGAAGAAACATTCATGGTGAACCAATTGTTCCTAAGGATGAACCAGTAGACTGGGATAGTTTACCAAAACCTGAGCTAAATTTACCCATCTTAAAGACAAAGAAGACAAAGACTAGAGCCATCAAGAAAGTGAAGCCTGTATCTCTCAAATCGAAAGCTCTAACCAAATCCCAACCCACAATTAACAAGAAAGATCTCATGTACATCTGTGGTATCAGGGAATTTTCAGACTTGAATCTCTACTTGAATGAATTGGAAGAAGTAAGAGGAATTGATGTTTACAGACATCTTCCTGAAAGACTGGTATTTAAATACAAGGGAGGGAAAGAGATGACATGGCCTCTTCACAGGATTCTCCAAGAAATCCAATCTGTTCTGATTAAAGTCTACTCATCCTTCAAGAAGAACTTTGGATACAATGTGATTGCAAGAAGAATAGTTCTAAAGAGGATTGAGGAACTAAGGAGTATTAGAGCCAAAGATGCACTTCCAAAAACTCTATCTATCCCCTTTACAGGAAAGAGAGTGCATCTAAGGCCCTATTGGCTGATGGAGTTCATGGATGACAAAGGTTTCAGAATATTCTTCAGATTTGAGGACCAATTGAGTATCTCTAGCAATGAGACTCTTTTGGAAATGCAGGAAATGCTAAATCTCTCAGAAGCTGATGAACTTGAATTCCACAGACAACTTTAGAATCAAATTGAAGAAAACAACAGAAGGCTTGGGAAGAAATCCAAACAATCAAGGAAATAGATCTATCTACTCAGACTAGAGGAGCATCTTGATAATAATTGTGAGCAATTTCTTTGTGTACTTTGCATTGTTCAAATTTCAGCATTATTGTAGCACTTATTAGTTTTATCTAATATTTTTCAATCTTTATTTTCTTTTTGGGTGTTTTGTTATCATCAAGTTTCTCTTAATTTATGGCTACAATTCCAGTAGACATAAATTGGGGGAGATTGTTAGGAATATGTTGTGTACTTGATGATAAGCTAAACAAAACACCTTAGTAGATTTAACCTAGTGAATTTTGTAGCACACGATGGATGATCAATTATAGTCCCGATGGATGATTCAATATAGTCCCGACGGATGACTAATTGATATCCATCGGGTGAGTAGCTTATGTAATAATAAGTCATGTAGCACATTTCTGCAAACAACTTTGTATAGATTCTGTAGTAGCTTATAAATCATGTAGACTACTAGTAGATGTGCAGAATAGGTTGATTAAATGTAAATATAAGATGTCTTGTAATTTTGCATAAATGAAATGGAGTCAAGTGATAAATGGCTACCCGACAGATGATCAATAAAGCTACCCGACGGATGATCAACAAGGCTACCCGACGGATAACAAGTATGTACCCGATGGATGATCAATTCAAATATTTGTTGACAGTGACAACACAATCACATGCATCGAGTGTTTGTAAAAGGAATGTGGCAGCCTGTTTAGCAGGGTTTTGAGAACAAAGAAGCATTACCATTTCCATGCAAGTTATGAAGATTTTCAAAGATACTAGAATAGAGTAGTGAAGCAGCATGGAGTTAGAATTGATAGGTTTTGTTTTATTATCTTGTCTTATTCTATGTAAAATTGGTGATATATAAACCAAGTGTAGCAAGTAGAACAACAACAATAATAGACTAAGCAAAAACACATTTTCAGAGAAATATTTGTAAGTTATATCCTGTAGCATTTCTCTGCAAGTTTAGTTGTTCACTTGTAAAGCAGTTGTGAGCTATTCAAGCTTCACAGGGTTCTCTTGATATATATATATATATATATATATATCTGGTGGATACATTCAGATCCACCATAAAGTTTTAAAGACTTGAGTTTTTATTATTTTATGTTTGATTAACTTAACTCTGTATTCTACACTTTGCAAATCAAACAGTTAGATATAAATTGAGTTAGAACCATTTCTCATAAATCTCAAAAAGTAGCCTGAATTACATTTAACCCCCCCTTCTGTAATTCTTGTTGTATTGTTAGGGAATAACAATAACATCATATGAATGATATTTGTAAGACTTCCCCATTGAAAGAATACTTTTCTTTTCGAATAATGAAAGGAATCTCAAATAACCTCATCAACCAAAGGTTAACCATTAAGGTCTCAAAATGATGTTATTTTGAAAGAAGAAATTATATCCAATGATTAACAAATAAGGAAGTATATTATTCTTCAATCACTTTATGATTTTAAATGGATATTCATTTTATAAACGAAAGAATAGAACATTTCATGAACAAAATATTTCATAAAACTGGGTATGAATCTTCGTTTGAGTGGGCGACCTAGTTAGGTATCAATTAAATCATTCTTTAAAAATTTCATCAACAATTAATTTTGCATATATAATGCATTGTGTAATATAAAATTTGATTGAAAGTGGAACTAGAAAAATAATAACTAGTCCATATCAAGCAATATTATCAACCGGCTAAGAAAATGGCCAGCTCAATTGGTTTGGCACATAGCAACTAGCTAGGACGATTAGCTAGCTTTCCATCGTATTAATTGAAATTTTGACTAGTTAGGACATTTAACTAGTCTTTCATGAGAACATATGCAACTAAGCATATTTTAGTTTGTTTATAAAAAGCTCAACATCATAATCATTGAAGAAATTTGTGGCTACCTGGATGACGATTTTGAAATAAAAAGTTTTCAAATTTAGGCCGAGAAAGGCAATTATAACTGTGAATCGAGTGGTCATGGCTTCGGAATAATTGATAGCCCCTATCAAATATTTCTTGCCAATAAAATGGTACACTCAGAGGTGCCCTCGTTCACATACTTTATCAGATTCTCAAATAGAATTGAATTCGAAATGCCAGTATCAAATTAATACCCTTACTATGATTTCAAAGTTCAATATACAATCTCATCCCGAATAGAAAAAAAGGATTTCTGAGGAATCTATGGATATTAGATGATCAATGCCCTTAAATAGATAATAAATACAGGCTCAAGTGAAGAGTGTAAGTATGAAGGAAATCAAATGTTAATATTCTCAAAGGAAAATTTGTCGATAACTCAAGAAGTTAATTAAATAAATTTCTTGGATAATTTAAAAGAAAGTATAACAGGTCTGAGCCTGAACAAGATAATCATAAACTTTAAATAGAAGTTCATAACTCAAATAAAGAATTGAACAAGTCATGATGCGGAGAAGACTATTCAAGTTGTTGATCATATAAAAAGTTCAAAGTAGAGAACTAAAAAGATTGCCAGATATGACTTATCAAGGCAATGCAAATGAAAAACAGTTTGGAGAGAGTAGTGTGACGGTGAGTAGATGCCAAAATAATTCATTGATTATCCTAACTCTGGTCACTATCCGTCCGAGGATGATCCCATTTCTTCATCTTTGTAATTCCATGTTTCAACTAGTGTCTCTCTTATTCATTATTTTAAATCGCTTACTAACTTGACTCTCACAAGTATATCTGTCATTTCAGTGTTTTATCTTGAAGATCTTACTCAGAATTATTCCAAAAGCATTCGTTAAGCCGATATAGGCCTGCTACACACATCTGTTACTAATTACAGGGGGTAGTTCCCCCTGGGAACAGATGAAAGAGATCCCTCAGGGATCTCAATATAGTCCATAAGTTTGGTGGCATGTGGGTGTAAGTGAACATACGTTACCGAATATATAGAGGTCTACGAGTATATATACGTCGTCTCTAACAACATTTTTACCGAATAAATTTCATTCTAGACTCACTAGTCTCTTCTTAGTCCTTGTAGTTGATTCTAAGATCGAACCATCGCTTGTTATAATCATATGCCATTTAATTATAGACATGCCTAAATTCTCGACGCTCTTGATCTCTGAGCTAAACCATCATAACCTTACACATTGAGCGCACTAATAATATCATGTAGTGTACTCGCCTTATGATGTCATTCGTATATTACGTTAAAACCTTCCTTAATAGAAATAAAACCTCAAGGGTATATTGGACACTATCTCTGCTGAATTCGTTATTCATATGGTATTCAAATCCTCATTGATAAAATGATACCTTCAACTAATTTGGGTCAATAACCTCAACTGTATATTAATAATGAGACTTCATGGTTCTCATATTTGATGCCTTCTCATGGGCAACCTATAAAGAACTACGAGTAACCCATGTTATCCTAACGAACATATGGTGCTGTTAATATTGTCTTTACCTCAAATGTGCTGGAGGCTCATCTCCGCATTTTATATCAAATTATTTCCCAAAGCATATACAATTATAAATTATCATCTTCCATTTTGATTATCTCTAGTGATTCCAGTGGTTTTAGTATAATACCTCAAGTAAACATCTCAACATAACTTACTTATTGGTACTACTTCCAGTAGTCCAATGATGAACTCTATATGAGCTCTTACACAATCTCGTATCTAGACAAACTCCTAACACTCTCATCTTTGAGAACTATAACTTATTGCTCTGATACCATTTCTGTAATGCCCCAAATACGGGGTCAGGAATCTGGGTCATCATGTTATCCTTCAATCATGTATAACCTATATTGATTCAATAATCCAACAAACCCCAATCTCATACACACACACATAAGTTATAGCCTTAGAAAAGATATACAACAAGTATCATGTGTTATTATAACTCCAATGTATTTTAGATGATGTCAAACTATTTTTTTGTAACCTCTACATGAAGTTACAATAATCTTACAATCATCTAAAGCCTCTCTAAATGTTCTGGCTTTCCTAAAGGAATGCTGCAAGGACTTCTCCTCACGAATTCAGTTGACTAGATCTCATACTGGCATGCTGGTTATCTGTTGTGTTGTGACATTTAAAAGAAGCAAGAGTGAGAAATAATGCCCAGTCATAATGTATAAAATAGTTTAGAAATAACTGTTAAAAATAATACTTCATTGTATTATAGGACGATTTGAAAACTTGGTGGTATACACCTTTTCCTTTTAAAATCAAATTAGATATTTTATATAGGTCAAAATATCTAGACAATGCTCTCAATATATATACTCAGGAGAATCATTTTCTTGGTGATATACACCTCTTTTCGAAGTAATGTTTTTTATTGACTTATTTAGTCTACACATACCTTAATGGTAAACCCAACACCTAGGCTTGGGTTACGGTATTGCATCTCAATTCCAATTGGAAGAATAGGACATTTATCGGAGGCCCCGAGATATGATGATCAGTCGTATAACGATAAATATTTATTATTCTCTACATGTAGAAGGAGGACTTCCATACATCCAGTTTTCACCCATTCCACATTAGGGCATATTATGTGTGGCCCATACATACAGGCTTTCCACATACTTCACATCGACATGTGGCACACCAGTAGTCGCTCCAGTATACAAAGTACTAGAGTCTACCCCTCCTTGTCCTTTAAAGAATCTTATTATAAATCTGGAACTCGAATTATATCGGAGTTCCTAAAGCATTTTTGCTTGTTGATAGACACAACTCATCTCATATATGTATATATGCCCTTCCGAGAATTTTCGGAGGAAGTACTAAGATAATGTGAGCTGACCGTTTTCAACAAATTAATGAATAAGAGGAAGTTTCTTTTGATACCATAGTCAAAATATTTAAAATACGCCGATATAATACTTTTCAATGATCCGAAAGTATTAGAATGATTTTCTGGATTTCAGAAAATATTTTAAAATAGGTTTTATGATTTTTAAATAATATTCAATCATTTAGTAAATATTTAATAATTATATAATAATTATTAAATAATTAAACCTCTAATAATTCTATTTTTAAAAGATTATTTGAAATAATATTCCTCAACTAATTTATGTTTAAGTAATTAAATTAATCTTTAATAAATATAAAATAATTGGCTTTAGAATAAAATAACCGTTGGAGAATACTTCTCCCTTCTTAAACGAATATCTGAAATAATATTCTTCGTTTGAGTAATTAAATATAGTTGAGGGAATACGATCTTTGGAAATCGTTTTAAAATAAATTCGAGGTAATTAATACTTCGCAAGAGGACATCGAGTCCCTTCGAATAAAATAATTATGGACTTTAATTGTCCAAAACATCCTCGGGATGATTCTCGAGTATATACTTTATAACTTATACATTACGTTATTCAATAGCGTTAATATATTCTATGATAAAACACCTCCGAAATACTTCCAGGTTTTCACCAAATTATACTGACCGACTCTCGGTCTAAATATACACCTCATATATATATAATGCTACCCTCTAGCGTTATCAATTGAAATCCGATGATATTTTTATACCAAAATCATCAACATATCGTATGATATTTATATATATCGTAATATGTAAAACATCGTAATTGCAATCATGGAATTATATGAAAATGCAGTAAATCATTTCCACAACACAACAATATAATGGAGTATTGTTTCTAAACTTTCCTGGGTGTTTTTTGAGGCGGAGGGAGCTCTCGAGTTAATCCGATAATCTAAAATTAAGAACATTAATGTTCCGTTAGATTCTAGTCATATTTATCGTCACTTGGTAAAGACGCAAGTGCTTAAAATCAATTACATGACTCACATTATTCTCGTCATTTTACTAAAGTACGAGTAGTCATTAACTTTGTTTTCATTTCACAATCCTTTATGTCCATTGTTCTCATTTTCTTTTAACATTCGGCTCCTCTCGCGATTCTTAAGGATTTCTACTCGCGCGACCTCAGCTCCGACATTTTTATAAAAGTGAACAATTTATTTTTCACTTGAACTCTTTATGGCCGTTAATATACTCCATTTATTACTCTCTGTAAATTTTTCATGATTTTTGAATAATATTAAGTTGATCATTTATACTTCCCAAGTTCATATTTTGTAGCAGTTTTTATCGCGAAATCGTCTTCACTAAAACGGACCTAACTTTTGAACCGTAAATGAAATCAAGCGATTCAAGCGCCTAAACGATCCTTAAAACAAGCTCTGTAATTTTCATGTCTTACTTTTCAAGAAATCACAGTTTATACTTTCTGTATTTCTGCAGAAAACTTATTGTTACAATTCGTTCGTTTTATCGACGTTACGCTTACGATTCGAGTTACGTTTTTGTTTTAAATTACTAATCACTAACCAACAATAATCATACCAATATTTAAATACTTAATCATCCCAAGAACATCAAGTTCTTGAGGCCACAATATCAACCTTAGCATCTAACTAACTAATCATCAAGAAATCACAAAACAACCATCAAAACTAGGTTTACATCCAAGATCCTTACTTTTTCTTGAAACTTAAAACTTAAACAAAGTTTGTATGAAGGTTATACTTTTCTTGGTATCTTGGGAGGTTCTCTTCGCGATTTATAATGCTTGGTGAGGCTTGGGCGTGCTTAAGAATCTTAGATCTTTCCATGAAAATTAAGAAATCAAGAAAGTCACTATTTGACACTATTCATCATCACTTTCTTCATTTTATTTAACTAACAAAACCTTAAAGAAATGCTATGAAAGATTTATCTTACCTTAGTTTGATATTGAGGAATCTTAGGAATTAATTGTAGCATTTATCCATGGCTAGATCTTGAAATTTGAATTTGTATTCTTCCTTTTTAAGAAAAGGTTGAATGGAGCTTGTAAGGGAGAGAAAAGACAAATGTTTGCTTGCTTGCTTGGTTTCTTCTTGAATAAGTGTTGGATTATTTGTGTATATAATCTAGATTTGCATATCTTTGATCATATCTTATAGCTTGGTCATTTTTCAAAGCCTAAATCACTAGCCAAGTACTACAACCTACAAGCTTGCTTACTACTCATCGCACTAGGTTACTATGCTCCTTAGTTAGTTACTATTTTATTACCAATCTTTGGTTGCAATCTTACTAATTAGTTTACATGGCTTGCATGGGAAGTTGCATGGGCTTGATACGTTTATTTATTCGTGTACGTATTCACTTGGTCGCTTATTCGTTTGCGATTCACGGGGTAAATCCTTTTCTTATAAATCCTTTATGCTTTGGAATCTTGTACTTGGGTTTTAATTTGTAGAACTCTAGATTTGTGATTGTAACTTGATTATCATATTCCTTGATGCTTCGTAAGATAAGATCATTTTACAAAGTTCATTTTCTTCAAAAACTAATGGCTTTTACATACACTCATTTGGTACGTATAATCGCAATATTGACTTGGAAACTAAATTTTCCATGCATAACATAGTGTGGGCTAAAAAGTTTTCCGATCATCAGGGTTACTATTCATCGAATATTTTACAAATTCCCAAAAATTTTAGTTATTATAATACTGATACTGGCATAATAACTATTATTATAGGAAAACACTATCAACGATAGATGATCGTCCCAATTTCCATTGAAATCCAAAGTACATACCCTTAACATATCCTCTATCATTTGGATTTATCATTCACTCTGACCATCTGTTTGAGGATGATAAGCGGTACTCATTTTCTACTTGGTTCCTAAACATTCTTGAAACTTGGTCCAGAACCTCGAATTGAATCTTGGGTCTCTGTCTGATATAATGGAAACTGGAACTCGGTGTCTAGATACAATCTCATTTAAATACAGTTTGACTAACTTTACTAAAGAATATCTTTCGTTGATTGGAAGGAAATGTGCTGACTTTGTTAATCTATCAATAATAACCCATATATCATTGTGATTCAATTTAGTCCTTGTCAGTCCAACCACAAAGTCCATTGTAATGTCTACCCACTTCCATTGAGGAATTTCTAATGGTTGCAATAATCCACTTGGTCTTTGGTGTTCGGCTTTTACTCGCTCGAATGTATGATACTTGCTAACCCAATCAAATACTTCCTTCTTCATTCCTGGCCACCAAAAATTCCTCTTTAAATCCTGATACATTTTAGTACTCCCCCGATGAAGATAAATATGGAACTATGGGCTTCTCGCGGTATCTCATTCTTTAACTCAAGCACATAATCCATATTCGAGATAAAAATCTTAATACACCTTTGTTATCCTTCTGCGTGCAAATCTCTTCTCTAGTTAAGTTATCTAATCCTTGATTCATTACTTCCTTCATTACTTAGGCCTATATGCACTTAATTTATATTCACTTTTAAATTACAATTGCACACACATAGCCATATAATCACATATCATATATTAATACCAAATAACACCATATATACCATAATGCAACACTAGGCTTGGATGATCTCGACTCACAACTTAAGTCACTTGTCGCTAAACTAGACATAGTCCTCTAATTTTGGCTTCCTAACTCGATGTGCCTTTCCTAAATTATCCAACACCTATTGACCCTCACTTGTGCCTTTTGCTCTATTGACCATATACTATCTTACAAATGTGGTGGTCGACCTAATACTCACTTCTAAGTGTTCTAAAACTATGTGTTAAGTGATAGTGCTCACTGGTGCAAATTTCAGAATAGCAACTATGGTTTCTTGAGTGCATTAGACACTCTTAAACTACAAGTTTTCCTTCAAAACTTTTACACAAGACTCTCCTGACCTAAGGGCATCTCACAAACTTGATGTGGCTCAAGGGCCTGGCTTGGGCCTTCTTGGACCTAAGCTAAAAGTCCAAGGTTCCCCTGTTTTTCTGGGCAGAAAATGCCCTGACTTGAATTAACTTGTGACACATGGTTCTAACTCATATCCTATGAACTATGGTTGGAAAAACTTCTCTGACACTCCCTCTAACTAAGGCCCAATAGGGCCTGATGAGGGCATACCCATAACATGGTCAAATCTCCCTATTTCTAAGTTGCAACAAAACTGTCCCCTGCTGGACAGATTTTGTTATTCTACTTGTGCACCTAACCAAATGACATGCAAACCTCCAACCAACTCCTAAAACCTTTTATATACCCCCAATACTAACTTCTGGTGGCTTTGGCCTCAAAGTGCACATCAATGACATGGTCAAAACTCACTCTAAACCTCAGGGTACTAAACTGATTTTCTGCAGAAACTATAACTCTCATTTTCCAAGGTTTTGACTTGACAAACTCAACTAACAACAACTCAATACTTAAGCCAAAACTTATACATGGTAATCTACTGAACTAACTCCCTTATTCTCAAAATAATCCTTGGGTGAGATCATCCATGCCCAAAAACAACAACATGCAACTAAATATATAACATGCAACTCATGGAAAACACATAACAAGATTTCGGCTAGGCATAAAGTTTTAAATGCTTGCAAAATCGACTTGCACCTAATACTCATCCTTAATAATCATGAAATATAACTTCTTTTAAGTATTAATAAGAAATTTATCATGGAAACAATCTATTTTAAGCACACCTATTTCGCATTTACAGATTTTTAATCATAACAACATGATTTTGAAAAGAATAACATGCAAAACATGGTTGATCATCATTTTAATGTCTTAAAACTAGCATGCATGGCTAAACATAAATATATAATGAAATTTCAGTAGCATGAAAAGGATTTTAAAGCATGATATCTCCATAAAACACTTAGTTAGCACATATACATAATATATCTCATAGAGAGCTCTTGAATTCACAAGAATCAATAGTTTCTCTTTGGAGATCACATAAGAACTACACATGCATCCATGGAACTTCAACTTCCAAGTCTCAAAACACTTGGAAAGGATATAAGATGAATGTAGGTAAAAGATTTACACTTGGGAAGATGAAGAATGAATTGAAAAATGGAAGGGGGGTGGGGGATTTGGCCTTCGGCCGAGAGCAAGGTGGGAGGGGGAAAAGAGAGAAAATTTATGGTGTGTTGGAGTGTGAAATGAGTGGAATGATTTCTCCCACTTTGATTTTTTTTGTTTTATGCTTTTTGGTTGACAAATAATGAGTGGAAGTGAGAACTTACAAAAATGTCCTTTAGCTAAAGTTAGGCCATTTTGCATGCAAGGCTAATGTAGTAATTTGGTAATAATCAAATGAGTTAGTGGGGTTGGAAAAGTCTTATTTGCCCTTTGAGAGAATAGAAGGGTGATTTGCATGCATGGTCTCTTATGTAATTTGATAAATATGACAACTAAAATTTATAATGATTTATTTTTATAAAATAAAATACAAGTTCAAAAATTATAAAATTTATACTATAAAATAACTTGGATTTTTAGAGACTTTATAAAATCATTTTCAAAATTTGTGAACAAAATACCTTTTAAAAGAAAATTTTTCCAAAGCTTAGAATATTCCTTATAAATCAAAAATAAAGAAATTAAATAAACTCTTGCTTTGAAAAATCATATACTACACAAAGCAAATTTATAATGCAGAAATTTTCACTCACACTAGCGTACAATCATTGAATATATTTTCATTTGACTTTAATATTATACCAAATCCATAAATAATATTACATAAAATGCCGGTCGTAACAATAACAGTGCCAAAACTTAATGTAAAGAAAAGTCAACGTCCATAATCTACATATATGAAATTTAAATACAATAACTGACATCTGGTCATCCAACCACAACTACTACAATACAACAATACCCTAGCCGAATATGCAACAAAATTTGACTGTCATAGCAGCCACTAACTACACAAGCACCTAAAAAACTGAATCAAATCTAAGGAACTCAAGACTCTATCAGGCACACTAGTCCGAGCTCTAGCAACAACCATCCTCTATAAGCAGTCTCTAACCACTGCCTCCGATCACTCCCAACTCGAATACCAACCAGTCAACCAAACCCTGGTACAGTGCGGCTCGAGCATCTACACTGATAAAAGGCCCAATGTATCTAGCTCTCTCCACTATAGTCTGCGTAAGAGCTCTTACCCTAGCTTGGATATCTGGTGAGGGCAGAGCAACTCCCTGGTAAGGTCTAATAGGCACCCGGTCAAGATGTGCGACTAGCTCAAGACTTTGCTCATTAATCATTGCTCAGTTAACAGCCTGGTGGACATGATATGGTATGGGTGACGAGGTACCTAAGATAGGAGTTGGTGGAACTGGTGGTCTGGCATAAGTTTCTCAAGGTCCACAACCAAGTGGGAAGTCATGGACAACAGACACTGATATGGGAACCCAACGGGGTTGAATAGTAGTCTCAGCAGTATAGCTAGGCATGGTAGAGGTGACAAGTGGAGGTACAAGTGTCTCCTCAGCTATAACATCTATGGTCGGCTCATCAGAATCTGAATCCTCTCGGTGAGAAGCATAACCACAAGATGGGGACTCAGACAGAGGCGGGGCCTCAGAATCACTGGATACCTCTATAGGACATTGCCAAATATATATACACACCAGGAAGATATAATAAAGCTTAGGGATAATTACTATTAAAACATCCACAGATGCCAGGGTTGTCACCTTGAAACCCTCGACTAGACTCGGTTTCTCGATCCTCTATATGAGTTGCTTGACTCAAACCCTTATAATACTCCAAACCTTACCTAATCAGGGACTTAAACCTGTAGCTCTGGTACCAACTGTGACGACCTCAACTCCGGGGTCTAGAGTTCACGTCAGTAATAATAATAATAATAATAATAATAATAATAATAATAATAATAATAATAATAATAACAATAATAATAATAATAATAATAATAATACAGAATTATACTACCACAGAACTGAAATTAAACATACAACTACAATACTACGACCCCTGATCAAGATCTTGCAAGGTTTAAGTATGAACTAGGTTACATAATTATTACACCACTGAATATTCAAATAAGTTCGATACAACCATAATTTTATTATAACCCAACAGACCTAACATATGGTCTGACTAGTACTACCTCATAAGCTTCAAATATAGGAGGAGCTGACACATGGCCCTGACTACGGCTACCAAGGGTTCTTCTAGCGGGCACTCTGTCTTTAGGCATCTGAAATAGGTTAATATAGAGTTTGCAAGGGTGAGCTATAATCGCTGATCAGTACCAATATATATATATAGATAAACAGGATACGTAAATTTCTTTTTAAACAATATCAAAAGCAAAATATTTGAATGTCATATGAATCAAGAACTGGAATCACCATAACTAACATGCTCTTTTAAAACGTAACACCAACATAGATTTAAAATTCACAGTTCAAATATTTAGCATGATATCATTTAATGGAATACACCAACTGCAAACAATTCAAAAACTTATAGATTAATCATAATAATTAGATACATTGGACGTTCAACAGGTGAAGATAGCTGATCAGTCTATCAATCACCAGAAACCTCTAAGCGGACATGCAGAATAGGTGTTCCGGAACTTAAAGACTAGCTAGGTCTTTAATACGCTGGACTAATCGGTTAAACTTAGCTTCTTACGCCTCCATGCTGGGTCATTATCGAATAACGGACCTCTTACACAACTCCAATAGAATATCTGATTCATTTTATTCCAGTTCAAAGATTCAATTGATTTTACCTATCTCTTTCCAAATTTGACAACATAGGTGAATAGAATGAAGTCACAACTTGACTTTAAATCACAATTTAGTAACGAGAGATTACTAAATACTTTTCAGATCAAACACAATTTAGAGATAGGTAATCCAAAGTTATTGTCCCTTAAAACAACATTTAATAAAATAGAATTTCTAAACAAGGGGATACATAACTTAAATCATTTTGATCAAGTATGAATACGTTAATTAAACAATGCAACCATGTTTATTCCAAATATTGAACCATAAAAGATATGGTCAAAGGTACTTTCCTTGCAGAGCTTTTTCTACAGAACGCTAGATTATCCTTAATTTGGTTTCGCAACTCAGGCCTTTCGACTAGAACCTACAGAATCGAAATACCCTAAATTAGACAATCTTTTTTGCTTGACATATCCTTACTATCAGTTCTACCCTTACGATAACATAACTCGGCTCGTATTTATACGCATTACATAAACATACAAAAACAGATAGGGCTCACGTACTTTGAAATGCAGTTTGATAATTATTTTTAGAAAGTACGTAAAACTGTTGTTATGAAAAATAGGGTTATAGAATTCTTTATGCAAAATATTTCGCCGAGTAACATCACTTATTTATTCAAGTCGGTTTCTCATATCAAAAATAAGTTGGGGCTAATTATTTTATAATTTACAAAATAATTTGAGAAGCATATCCGATAATTAAAGATTATACTCCTGTACTTTCAAATAATTATTTTTCAAAAATCGGGCAGCACCTCCTCTATTTATCGAACTGCTAGTCGATATCATACCGACACAACCAATCACTATTATAACCCAAATCACCCAATTACGTTTCTAATATTTACAAACGACTATAATACAAAAATTTTAATTTAATTTGACTTTTAATTTGAATCTCGAAAATAAATTGGGAACTAATATTTTATAACGTAGGACTCAGTTTGAACATCACATCCCACCACCGGTTCACCAGAGTTCATCACCGGTGACGGTAAAATTTGGTGGTACCTGTTTATTTTGGGTTTCCAACGCGAATTTCACCGATAATGTTTTTTGAATAATTAAACATCCATAATCCGAATAATCACAGAATATTCATTCGAATTTTTCACAAAAATCAAACAAGTAATTTGAACAACCCAAAAAGGAAGATTCGAATTAATCAACACAACAACACAACAACTGGAAACAATTCAAACACAAACTGAACCACACACACACATATGTATATACACGCCGAAAACAACCAGAGAGAGGAAACAACGGGGCGGCGGTGATTACCGGAAAACAAAGGGGCGGCGGGAACGGAAGGGAGGAGGAATAAGGGAGAGAAAGGAGGGATAGAGACAAGAAAGAGGAGAGAAGTCGAGAGTTGAGAGAGAGGCAGGGAGAGGAAGAGAATAAAGAGAGAATAGCGGGAGAGATTGACCGAGAGAGATGAGAGAGGTGAAGATGAGTGTCGTGTTTGTGTGTATTTGTGTTTTTATTTTTTATTATTATAACACCAGCTTAGCCTGCTACATATCTATGGGGTAAGGAGAGCTAGACGTGTGTTTATCACATGAAACATACCCCTCGTGGCAGCCTTGTTTTGTTCAGCGCTTTCGCTTTTTAACGAACCAATTTGCGGGTGAAAATAATCCGAAAAATTATTAAAATAATTTTAAATTCCCGAAATAATTGAAAACTAGTAAATTATTTTTTTTATAATTTTTAAAGCATTTTTAAATTTAGCATTGAATTACCAAACATAAAATCATTTAGGGGTAAATGATTAATGAAATATTATTTTCTAAATTTATAAATCCCTATAAATATGCAATAAAATTATAAGGCAATAAAAAAAATTCTAATAATATTCATTTTTATGAAAATTAAAATTTAATATTGATATTAAACATAAATACAATTTATACTTACCACGCAACACACAACTTCCATAATAATATTTTATTTAATAATGTGAAAAAAAGAGTCGTTATTTGGAGGTTCCGCTGCGGTGGTTCATTCCTTAGGAGTCCAAGGCCGATAGATGATAATTCTGGAGGATCTCCTCCAGATATAGATAATGATAGGTTGCACGACGATGACTAAATATTGCAGGTCGACTTCCTGGCGCGGCATACTCCAGAAATCAGTTCATCATCCAGTTTGGATATTTCTGCAATACTATCCAGAGCACCCCGATAAGAAAGGGTACTACTAGGTGACCGATGAGTGCTGGAGGGGTCAAGTGTTCAAAACGGTGTTTTGATAATGAAGTATCTCGTAACTTCATATATTGATAATGACCTAAGAATTGAGTTTCCTTGAGAGAATAATATCCCTTAAGAGTCTTTGCGAAAATGTTTTATACAAGCTTTACCTTGCAACTTCATCCTTATGCTGAACTTTTAAAAATTAATTATACTTTGAACATCAGTTCAAGTAGTTTTTTTGAAAAGATATAACTATATTGGAGTATCTTGTAACTTCATCTTTTAAACTTATATCTAGTAAATGATTATTGTAAAATCCGAGAAAATTATGTGAATATTTTGTGATAAATAAGTATTATGTGTTTATATAAGTTTAAAATTATTATTTCCACGATATGACCTGTAGTAGTTGTTATATGTGGTCCCGCAAGGACCGGAAAATTTTTCGATTATTTGTAACGTGTTTAAAATGCCATCGTATGTAAGATTCCGCGATCTGGACGCGTGTTTATTTGTGTTTTTATCGAGGTACTTGTTTTATCTCATTTTATGTGTGTTTCCATGCATTATATGTGTTTTCGGGGTTTTCGGTTAATTTAGGAAATGTTTCGGTTTCTTAAAAATTAATGGACCGGGACCGCACTGGGATGACAAAGCCCAAAAAAATCATATTTTTATTTTTATAAAATCATACATATTTCAAATATCCATTATTTTTTCATTTTTGGATTATTCATAATATTTGGGGAATTTTGGGTTAAATTTTATATTTATTTGATTTAAAAATTATTCCTCATAATTATATCTTTGGGCCTAATTATTTTAATTAAGGAATAAAAAATACCCTTAATTAATTTTGGGGTATTTTTTTCCAAAATATAAATAGCTGGAATTTTATTTTATTATTCATAATTATCAAAAATTAGAAAAAGAAAATGAAAAAAAAATCAGAAAATTGATTTTGGGGGTGAGGGTTCATTGTTGCACAAAATCAATCGATTCAAGGTTTCAGATTGATCCATTATTGACGATATTTATACCAAATCAAATAGCGTTTCAAGGCCGATCTTTTGACACCAATATCATCGAACAATGTGTTGTATTTTGCAAAATCGATGTTCATCGTTTTGCTTAATTTCAGTGTTCATCGTTTTTTATTGAAATTTCAGTGATCTTTATAGACTATTGTACTAGATTGTATACTTCCCCGGATTTAATTTCGTATGTATATCGTTGTTTTGGGTGGAGTAGTTAGTGTTTTCGAACTCGCCGGAAAAAGCTTGAAGCTATCGACGGATTCCATGGTCGTTTAGCCAGATTTTTGTTTTCGAACGATTAACTGTTTATGTTAGTGATATTATTCTGATGCTGGAATGATTTTGAATGATTTTGGTATAAAAACCGAGCTAAATTTGTGATGTTTTGGCCAGGATAGACACCTGCCGAAATTTTTCCGATGGCCGCAAAGTTCGTCGGCTTACGGGTTCTTCGTGGCCCAGAACCGTCCATACCCGACCCGTTTCTATTTTGTCTGACCCAATTCTAATCCCCTCTACCCCCATTTAATTTTAGAAAATCTGTTAGTGCAGATTTTTGATTTAAAAATATTTCAAAATCTATTTTAAATTCCCAAAAATTGTTTTTAAATATAAAAATTAATTTAGTTAATTATTTTAAATAATTAACTAAATTTTTTTAATTCCAAAAACTAATTCCTCTTATTATTTTCAAAAATCAAAATTTGATTTAATTATTTATAATTTATTTAATTTAATTATTTATGAATTTAATTAATTGATTAATTCATTTAATCAATTAAATTTATTTATAAATAGTTAAATAAAATATAATTAATTATATTTAATTTAAATAATTCTTAAAAATTATTTTGAGCTTATAAAACTATATTTAATTATTTAAAAATAAATTAATCTTATTATTAATTGATTTATTCTTATTTTATTCGTAATAAATAGGTCGTTCATCCGTTTAATATGAAACGAACGCGTCTAGGCTCAGAAAAATAGTCTGCTTCCAATAAAAATACTTTCGAGACCTAAATTCCTTTGTATCGAAAGGTCGCTTGATTTGCGAGTCGTTTTGAGTCGGTTATTGATCGGTAGATCATATTTTGACCCGATTTCAATTCTAAAAATATCGAGACCTATCTTTTGACGATTTGATTTATGTGTTACATGAATTATATGTTTACATGTTATATGAATAACATGATTACATGCCATGTGAATCGCATGCTATTTGTTTACAGTTTTCAGTGCCATGATTAGATATGAACGATCAGGTAGACATCGAGACGTATAGTTACGTTGACTGAGTTTGGTTTTGTTAATTGAAATAGTACTTTTGTTTATAAAATCAAGTAGCAAGGAGCGCAGTCAGGTGTTAGACTGAGTTGGCAGTAGGTAGTTATAAGCCGAGGTTATAGTGAAAGTTATTGAGCATATCAGGGAAGCTTTCAATACTATTCTAATTTTAGAATAGCTATATATTTTACATATCAGATTGTTTAATTATAATCATGCAAGTATTCCTATAATATTCTAATTCCAGAATAGTTTAATGTTTTACTTTTCAAACTGCTTAATTATGATTATGCAAGTTTTTATATATTATTCTACTTCCAGAATAGTTATATGTTTATATATTAGAATTAAACTGTTTCATAAAAAATTTGGAAGACATTGCATCCATATAATCATTGGATTATTGAAATCAGGCTATTCTACCAATTGTTCTGCTAGAACATAATTCAATTTTAGATAGATAGTGAATAACTATGTTATTTCATTTCACTCTATACAGTGGAACATGATATTGCTATTTAGCGAATAACTAATCTTACTAGTTGTTTCGCCATCAGTTGTTGAGATTACTCCGGACCATGTGAAATGGGGAGTTATATTGTTAAGGATGTTGTTTGATTCAGCTCCTTTGATTAAAAATATTTTTATGGATTGGATGGTTGCGTAAGAGACTGTGGTGGCAGTCCAGTGTGAGCTATGTATTATACTTGGATATAATACCTTGTTGGGCCAATGTGTGCCTTAGGTACCCCTTTGTTTAGTTGGATATGCTTCGGCATACCGGTGTTGCTTCGCGGCTGATCACCGGCGGCAACACACCGTCGTTCGAGGAATCCAATCCAAAATATATATAAAAGTATTGTTTATCATCAAAGCTCATATTAGATTTCGATATTGTTCAGGTATTATTCTTTGGTTTTATTCTTCGGATATATTGTTGTTGTTGTTTGAATCATAAGATATATACTACTGGCTGAGCATTTCTTTCGCACATACTTGTTTATTATTCTGATATTTTAACTAGGCGAGAGCAGGCCTGAGTTCCTGGTCTAATCAGGAGTTGTGTGCTTGTAAATAGTTTGTTGTGTCTTTTAGGTAGACTGTTTTGGGACGCTTAGCTAGTCTAGAGATTTGTAATAAAATATGAATAGTTTGTAAAAACTAAATATACTTTTGGGTTGTAGTAGTGCATGTTCTATACTATAACATGTGATCGATCGTGTTGCATACAAGGGGTCACAATTATTATTTTATTCTGTTGTTCATAATATAGTATTATTTATCAGTTAGTAACTCCCAAATCTAGACCCCAGATTTGAGGGCGTGACAGGTTGGTATCAGAGCTTTAGGTTATGGTCACTGAAACAGGCTTAGGTGTTATATTTAAAAAGTCATAGGAAGGTCACATAAGATAAGTGCGTGTAGTTTAACTCTTATAGAGTTACGTTTAGGTTATTGGTCTGGCCTATAGTTAGGTTGTTCTGGTTTCTTGTCGGCGTTCAGCATTAGGCTTTTGTGACGTTGCTTAGCTATTTTGTTGGTTTTCGAGGATAGTGAGAAGTGATGAAAGATGTTGGAAGGTTGTGATGCAGTCATATCCACCATTTATTGGTTTATTTGAGATTTTTTAGCAAGAGTAGGAAGGTTTTGATATTCCTTGTTATTTTTCTTTGTGTTATTATTCTATGATGATAGTAAGCAAGATTATCTGGTAATCATGTCGCTTTTGTTAATATTTTATCAAGTTTATAATGATTTGGAAATGATTAATGCATGAGAATTTTGACATTCTAAAGGAGTGCTACATATTTGACACTACGTTTGACAGATTATTATATAAATTGCTTGTTTTCTTACCAGAATAATGGCACCAAAGAAGAAGAGTAAATCAGGAGAGGATCATGCCAAAAGTCATACATAGCAATTGTCCAGATGTTGGGACTGATACAGCAGTAGATGTTGCATCTTACGCAGCAACAACAGCAGCAACAACAGCAACAGCAGCAGCAATAGTTAGCAGCTCCACCTGCGATGACTTTTAAAAATTTTCAAGCGGTGAGTCCACCTGAGTTTAAGGGAAGTGCTGACCCAGTGGAAGCCAATGCATGGCTTAAAGAAATTGAGAAAGCTTTTGACTTGGTTGAAGCATGAGTTGAACATAAAACCAAATTTTCCAGTTACGTTCTGAAAGGTGAGGCAAACTATTGGTGGGAATCCAAGTGAGCGCTGGAGGGAGATGAGTTTGTAACATGGGAAAGGTTTACAAAGCTATTTTTGGAAAAGTATTTCCCGAGGTATATGAAGAATCAAATGCAGATCAAGTTTTTGGGTCTAACTCAGGGTAATCTTACTATCGTTAGGTATGAAGTCAATTTTACTGAATTGGAGAGGTTTATACCAGATCAAGTTGATACAGATGAGAAGAGAGAAAAAAGATTTGAACAAGGATTAAAGCCTTGGATTCATAATAGAGTGGCTATGTTTGAGTTAACTTCATATGTGGCAGTGGTTCATAAAGAAATGGTGATTGAAAGTAGGAGTGACACGTCTCAGAGAGAAAAGGACGGCAAGCAAATGAAAATAGAAACCTCAGGAGGAGGTCAGCAGCAAGGCAATTTCCAAGGCCGTTTCAACAAAAGGCAAGAGTTTCAGGGTAACCAAAATGTGGGATTCAAGAAATCACAATCAGGAAATGGAGGATAAGGTAACCATTTTGAGAATTCAAATCAGCAGAGGTCCAATTATCCACCAATGCCAGATTGTGCAAGTTTTGTGGTAGAAGGCACTTTGGGATTTGCAAGGCTAATGTGTTGTGTTTTAAGTGCAATCAGAAGGGGCACTATGCTAATGAGTGTCTGAATTAGACTCTAGTTTAAAAGTCGGGGACTGTGTGTTTTAAATGTGGAAAGATGGGGCATATTTCCAGGGACTGCCATGTGACATATCCAGTAGCTAATGTGGAAAGAATTGAAGGACCACCAGCAAAGAACCAACCAAAAGCCAGGATATTCAATATGTCTATGAAGGATACTGTTCAGAGTTTCGACGTGGTTGCAGGTTGATAAGTCGATTTTATATCTACTTGGAACGCTTCATATCGGCCTAAGTTGGTGTTTTTATGTGTTTTCTGTTGAGTCATTGCAGGGCACTAGTCAGATGTGGAAATGAGATTTTTAATAATTATATGTTGATAAGAGATCAGGGAAGGAGTCGTGGAAGTTTGTACGAAGAATCGAGCACAAAAAGAAGAAAGTTGTAGAAGTTTTACAGAAAGAAGGCGCGCCCATGCCCAAAGGAGCGCGCCTGCACCCCATTTGTCAGACACAGAGCGCGCCCGCGCCTATTTAAGTATGCCCGCGCTTGTTCAAGCGCGCCCGCACTAGCTAAATTCTCTAGAATCATGATTTGATTATAATTTGGTTATTGCGAGAGTCCAGGTCAACTAGGGCTATATATATAAAGAAAAGAAGATGTTTTCAAGAAGAAAAAAAGCCAGGGAGAACATAGAGAAGACCTAAAGCACACAAGACGACTAAGGAGAAGAAGATTTAGTTTTCAGTTTTGTATTCTTCGATTTTGGCGATACTTTTGGATGCTTGTTTTTGATTTTTTCTAAACCCTAGTACTTTTATATTATCTCGTAGTGTTCTGAACTTATTTATTATCATATTTTCATTAGAACCCATGGTGATGATGTGTTCGATCATGAACTAATCATTGTCATGGGGTTCTAACATATTTATTTATGGATTTCAATAGTTGATTGTCCTAAATCATTAGTGTGTGGTGATTTATGATTTCCTAGTATAGTTGTAATTATTCTTCTTAGATGTGTAGCTAACATCTAAGTCTTTTTTTAATCTTTATTGAAGCGAAAGTGAATATAGAGGTTTAGAACTTTCCATGCATGCATATGTTTATGTATATTGTCATGCATGATTCGTAGTGTAATTTTAACCAGCTTATGCTGCCCTATGTAATCTCAAAAGATAACTTGCTCATTAAACCGTTATGTTTTCAAATCTTATAGACATATAGGGTCTAAGCATAATTGCTGTCTGCTCAACTTCTATCTTATATGTGGATGTTTAGTAGTAGGGTATACGTATATCGAAAGATAGCGTATACTAATTTTGTGTATCTGATTAGTTGTCATGTTACGACCGGCATTTTATGTAATATTATTTGTGAATAATATTAAGTTAAATAAAAATATATTCAATGCTTGTACGTTTGTGTGAGTGAAAATTTCTGCATTTTAAATTTGCTCTGGGTAGTATATGATTTTTTTCAAAGCAAGAATTTATTTAATTTCTTTATTTTTGATTTATAAGGAATATTCTAAGCTTTGGAAAAAATTTTCTTTTAAAAGACATTTTGTACACAAATTTTGAAAATGATTTTATAAAGTCTCTAAAAATCCAAGTTATTTTATGGTATAAATTTTATAATTTTTGAACTTGTACTTTATATAAAAATAAATCTTTGGAAATTAGTTGCTTAATAATTATCAAATTACATGAATAACCTTGCATGCAAACTCTCTTCTATTTAACCAAAGGGCTAAAGAGTCAATAACCACCCCACTAACTCACAATTTGCTAGCCAAATTACCTCCTTGACCTTGCATGCAAACTTGCCTAACTTTGGCTAGAGGGTTACTCCTGTAACTTCTCACATCCACTCACTTGTGGGCAAATAAAAACCAAACAATCATGATGATCACTCCACCATTTCTACATTTTTCCTCCCTCTCCTCTCCCTCCTCCCACCTTTCCTCTCGGCTTTTTGCCGAAATCCTACCCCCTCCCCTTTTCTTCATTCCACATTCAAGTTCCCACCTCCCATACAAGTAAATATTACTTCCTATATCATGATCACATATATTCCAAAGAGTTTTGAGTAAAAAGTTTAAGTTTTAAAGTTGCATGTAAAGGTTTTAGTGAAACTCAAAATACAATCTTGATTCTTATGGATTTAAGGTTGTTTTTGAGAGGACTACAATGAATGGATAAGTGCCAAGTCATGAGAAGGAAAATCTTGATGATTTAATGGCCATTTCCATCCATTTCATTCGGCCATGACCATATGGGAGCCGAATGAATGGTCCTTGAAATCATTCTTGTTGTTTTGATCAATTTTTGCATGTTTATGTGATAATGACTTGAATTTTGTGGTGATAATTTGATAAAACTCCTTGCATGCTAAGTGATCATCTAGGTATACCATAGGCTAGGCTTGCATGTCAATTTTAAGATGGAATATATGTAGAAAAAAATGTTGTTTTGGTTTGAAAAACCCGAAGGCATGCATGCATGTGGAATTCTCTTAGTTTGTTGTAAGATTTTGACCATTTGGAAAAGATTTTGTTAGTGAGCCTTAATTTCAGTAGGAATAATGTGATAATATGGATTTATGCTTCTTGTTGCATGGTAATAATTTGTGGTTATCTTTTATAAAAATATATATCTTGTTGTTTCAAAAGCATAAAGGTTTATGATTTGTTAAGAGTAGTCTCTTTTATTTTGCCATAGTTGCACCATAGGTAAGGATGATCTCACCAAGGGTATTTTGAGAAAAAGGGAGTTAGTTCAGTAGAACACCAAGTATAGGTCCTGGTTTAAGTATTTAGTTGTTGATAATTGGGTTTGTCAAGTCAAAACCTTGGAAAATGAGAGTTATAGTTTCTGCAGAAAAATCAGTTTAGTACCCTGAGTTTAGAGTGAGTTTTGACCATGTCATTGATGTGCACTTTGAGGCCCAAGCCACCAGAAGTTAGTATGGGGAGTATATAATAGGTTTTAGGAGTTGGTTGGAGGTTTGCATGTCATTTGGTTAGGTGCACAAGTAGAATAACAAAATCTGTCCAGCAGGGGACAGTTTTGTTGCAACTTAGAAATAGGGAGATTTGGCCATGTCATGGGTAGGCCCTCATTAGGCCCAATTGGGCCTTAGTTAGAGGGTATGTCAGAGAAGTTTATCCAACCATAGTTCATAGGATATGAGCTAGAACCATGTGTCACAAGTTAACTCAAGTCAGGGCATTTTCTGCCCAGAAAAACAGGGGAACCTTGGACTTTTAGCTTAGGCCCAAGAAGGCCCAAGCCAGGCCTTTGAGCCACATCAAGCTTGTGAGATGCCCTTAGGTCAGGAGAGTCTTGTGTAAAAATTTTGAAGAAAAACTTGTAGTTTAAGAGTGTCTAATGCACTCAAGAAACCTTAGTTACCATTCTGAAATTTGCACCAGTGAGCACTTTCACTTATCACATAGTTTTAGGACACTTAGAAGTGAGTATTAGGTCGACCACCATAGTTGTAAGATAGTATAAGGTCAGTAGAACAAAAGGCACAAGTGAGGGTCAATAGGTTTTGGATAATTTAGGAAAGGCACATTGAGTTAGGAAGCCCAAATTCGAAGACTTCGTTTAGTTAGCGACCAAGTAACTTAAGTGGTGAGTCGAGATCATCCAAGCCTAGTGTGGCATTATGGTGTATATGATGTTATTTGGTATTAATATACGATATGTGATTATGTGGCTACGTGTGTACATTTGAAAATATAAATGTTGGATATGAATTAAGTGTGTATAGGCCTAAGTGCCATCCATGTTTAATTTCGGGTTGTAAATAGGTTAAGATGGTAAGAATATATTATAATGAGGATTATTATTATTTATGTAGGATCTCGAGACGAGGGAAAACTTGCCATAAAAGTCGAGTGAAGCTCCAGTTGTTGCTCCTACCAGTCAGACCAGACCAGTCTATCTCAAGGCAAGTGATTCAACTTGACCTTCGCATTTACTGTAACCAGTTCATATATATATCGATGCAATTATCCTGAGTCATTTTGATATATTTAAATCAAGAGTATCTTTTGTTTATCTTTGAGTTACATAGAGATGCCATGAACCCTCGAGTACGTATTGCAAGTAGTTCAAAAGTCTTTCATGATAGTTTAATGCCATGATAAAATAGAGATGTGTTATAATACCTTATTGATCCTTTTGATTATCATGCTATTGATCCCTGAGAAATCTTGATGTTGCACCCTGATGCTTTGATTCAACTCTTGAAATAACCTCGATAGAAACTTTATCTTGATATCTAAAAGCCAATCTTTTCTTAAATTCATTCATGATTGTTTGATAACCCTATCCTTACCCTAAAGCTTGATGCCCTGTTATATCTTGAGCTGATGATCACTTCCTTTATATTTTAGCACCTCTATCCTATTGGAACCAGTGATGCTTATCTCCTTGATGTTCTAATACCTATACCTTGTCTACAACCATTGCTTTAAGCCTAGTTTGGCATTACTCTTCCATATTATCCAATAGCCTTGCTTAATTTCCTTGTCAAAATTCTTGTTTATGGAAATCTCTCGATTACCCTAATATAGTAAAGTCTAGTAGATCATGGCCCTGAGATTTAGAGTCAGAATTCCAGTGTTTCAAGTTGATCTATAATCCCCTGATAAAAATGATTTCAGTCAAAAGAGATTTTGTCATAAATCGGCATCAGTTTTCGAAATGAATAAAAGGTGGATTTTTCAGTCCCAAAGGGGGACAAATGTTTTCTTGAATGGTGGATCTGGACTGAGACGCGAGTCCTTTCCACACTTATATTAGGCTTAAAAGTTGCCTAGGGATTCCCAATAATGTTTTAGAACCCAGCGAGGTTCGGGATTACTTCGCGGCTGATCACCGGCTGTAATCCGTAGCGTCATAAAATGATTTTGATTAAGAATGGTTTTAAAATTTGTTTTGATGTAAGCAAAATGATGCCAACTCACATAAGTTTTATCTCTCGATTATCATTGATTATGTCATTCCATTGTCATTCCTAAAGGTATATCTCGATTTATGCTTTGCGTTGTATTGTTAGCACTTGTTGAGCTTTTGGCTCACTTCTTGCTTTACCCTGATATTACAGCTAGCAGCCATGGTTAGATTCAAGCAGACTGCCCGTAAGACCTGTGATGCTGATGTTTATGTTCGAGCTCAGGTAGAATAAGTAATAATAGTTGTGTGAGGACTCGGTATTTGTAATCAGATGTAATAGTTGGTAGTGTTGGGCTGTTCCAAACCCTAAACTGTAAGATCTTGGATTTTGGTTGTGTAATACTCATTAAAATGATGTAATAGCTATAATTATTTTGCTATTTAAGTTGGGGGTGTGACAGGTTTTGGTATCAGAGCTACGGTTTAGAGTCCCTGAACAGCCCAAATAGGTTATAGGATTTGTGTGTAGGTTATAGATATTATGCGAGAGAGTAGGTTAAGTAGATTATTATTAATACTCCTCTTATTGGTTGTCAGCAAAGGGCGCATTCCTCGTCATCCTCTGGATCGGACGACACTATTGCTTTCTCCGTGTATGCTGAGTTGAGGCGCGAGTTCGACATGCTTCAGGGCAAGTACGACCGACTGATAGACCGACTGAAGAACGTGTATCCGGACAGCCGAAACTATGAAGGGAAGCCCAAGGAGCAGATGATTGCGAGACTTGAGACCTTGGTTGGGTACGTCAACACTAAGCTTGAGGAGATGCCAGCGCACCGGGACCGTACCAGCCAGTATGTCATTCAGATGGTGGCGGATGAGCTCCAGAGCATTGTGAAGACGCTTCGAGAGGAAAAGACTACCAAGCCCCGTTCAGATGGAGTGGAGCCTTAGTTCTTTCCATTTACCTTTCATGTTGTTGTACTATCAGACTCTATGGAATCCCCAGTTGTTTCCGTCTTTCCTTTAAATAAGCCTGTTATTCCTAGAATCAGACTATGTCCCAATCCTATGTACTGTGACCTTTAAAATTTCAATAATTATGTGCTATTGTTCCATTTGCTCTCAACTGTTATTTTATGTTTTTATCATCATATCTGCTTAATTTGGAAACTTGACCCCATATGTAAATGAGAATGCCATGCGATACCCTCGAATCATTTTATCATTCATATCTGTTTTGACACAACTCTTATTTCAGGATCATGCCTCCCAAAAAGAAGAACCCAACAACCACCTTCACCACAGACCCAAATATTCTTCGACTACTGGAAACCTTGCAACAGCAAACCAATGCTATAGCTCAACAACAACTAACCCTTCAACAACGAATTGAAAACCAAGATAACCGTGAGCCATATCAACCACCTGAACCACCAGTACCACCAAGACAAATTGTCACTTTCAAGGCTTTTCAGAATGTGAATCCACCTGTATTTCATGATACCACTGATCCAGTGATAGCAAACACATGGATCAAGGAGATGGAAAGGGCTTTTGAGTTGGTACAGTTAGGGGACGATCAGAAGACGCTGTATGCCACTTACTTCTTGAAGGGAGAAGTCATTTATTGGTGGGAATCAGTAAAAGCTATGGAAGTCACTCAGCAGATTTCTTGGGAGAGATTTAAGAAGTTATTTCTGGACAAGTATTACCCTAAGTACATGCAGAATCAGATGGAGCTAAAATTTCTTGAGTTAAAGCAAGGGAACATGACTGTACTAGAATATGAGAAGAAGTTCACTGAGTTGTCAAGGTTTGTGACAAAGTATACTAACACTGAGGAAGAAAAAGCAAAGAAATTTCAGCAAGGATTGGAGCCTTGGATCAGAGATAGGGTGGCTATGTTTGAGCTTGAAACTTATGCGGGAGTAGTACAGAAAGCTGCTCTGATTGAGAATAATGGGATGCAGTCAAGGAAAGAGAGGGATAACAAGAAGAGGAAGGTTCCATTTTATGGAGAAAAGTCTGAAGCTGGAAGTTCGCAAGATCGGAATGTAAAGAGGATTGGTTTCCAGAAGGGCGGAAATTTTCAAAGGAAAGGAAATTTGGGCAAAAGGCAAGAATCAAAAGGGAACAATCAGGCAAGCCAAGGGCAAGTTGGAGAAAACAGGTTCCAGAGGCCAGAATGCAAGCACTGTGGAAGAAGGCACCCCGGAGTATGCAATAAGCTGAGTATGACCTGTTATAGGTGCAATCAGAAAGGACATTTGGCCAATGAGTGCAAGATGCCGAAGCCGGGAGTTACGTGCTACAAATGTGGGAAGACTGGACACATGGCTAGGGAGTGTAAGGCAACAGGACCAGTCAGAGCTCTGATGAACGTGGCAAGTACCAGTGCAAGCGTGCCAGCTGAGGTATTGGCATTACCTCCACCACCCGCACCAACCCCGCAAGCAACAGCCAGGACATTTGACCTAAAGATGAAAGATGCTGTTCAGAATTCTGAGGTGATAGCAGGTACACTTTTACTCAATAATGTCAAAGCTAAAGTATTGATTGATTCGGGAGCCACAAGATCTTTCATATCAGAATCTTTTGTTGATAAGATCCAATGTGATAAAACGGTTATGAGTGAGGTAGTAAATGTGGTAATTGCGAACCAAGAGAAGATTCCTGTGAATCAATTTTGTCCAAAATGTGAGATTGATATTTCGGGATATAAGTTCTCGGCCGACTTGATACTCTTCAAGCTGGGAGAGTTTGATATAATCTTAGGAATGGATTGGTTAGGAGAGAATAGCGCTCAGATAAATTGTAAGACCAAGAGAGTGTATTTAAAGACGAAGAGTGGAGAGAAGGTAGTATTTAAGGGACAGAGGCAAGAGCGACTATTTCTTACAATTATTCAGGCTAAGAAGTTACTTAGAAAAGGTTGTGAGTCGTTCCTAGCATATGTAGTGGATTCAGAGAGAGGCAGCCCCAGCATGGAAGATATTCCTGTAGTTAATGAGTTCCCCGATGTGTTTCCCGACGAACTACCAGGCTTACCACCAGATCGACAGATTGAGTTTGAGATCAACCTTGCTCCAGGCACGGAACCAGTTTCAAAGGCTCCGTATAGGATGGCACCAGCAGAAATGAAAGAGTTGGCGAGCCAGCTACAAGAATTATTGGATAAGGGAGTGATACGACCAAGTACGTCGCCATGGGGAGCACCTGTTCTCTTTGTGAAGAAGAAAGATGGGAGTATGCGTCTATGCATAGATTACCGGGAGTTGAATAAAGTAACGATCAAGAACCGCTACCCGCTACCAAGAATAGATGACCTTTTTGATCAGTTAAAGGGAGCAAAATGTTTTTCGAAGATTGACTTGAGATCGGGATACCATCAATTAAAGATCAAGGAAGAAGATATTCCCAAGACCGCATTTAGGACTAGATATGGGCATTATGAATTCCTAGTAATGCCGTTTGGATTGACCAACGCTCCGGCCGCATTCATGGATCTGATGAATCGGGTATTTAAGAAGTATTTGGATAAATTTGTCGTGGTATTTATTGATGACATCCTTATTTATTCTAAATCGGAAGAAGAACATATGCAGCATCTCTGGATAGCCTTGGAGATACTCCGACAAGAGAAGTTGTATGCCAAGTTTACCAAATGTGAGTTTTGGTTAAAGGAAGTTCAATTTTTGGGGCATGTTATTGGAAGTGATGGAATTAAAGTGGATCCGGCAAAGATTGATGCAGTTATGAGTTGGGAGAGGCCAAGGACTCCTACGGAAGTGCGAAGTTTTCTAGGATTGGCCGGGTACTATAGAAGATTCGTCAAGGATTTCTCGAAGATCGCCACACCATTGACCAAGTTAACCAGAAAGAATCAAAAGTTTGAATGGAGTGCAGAATGTGAAAATAGCTTTCAAGAGTTAAAACAGAAGTTGGTAACAGCTCCGGTGTTAGTACTTCCAGATGATCAAGGGAATTTTGTAATATTCAGCGATGCCTCACATAAGGGTTTGGGTTGTGTGTTGATGCAACACAGCAAGGTAATAGCATATGCGTCAAGACAGTTGAAGCCGCACGAGTTAAAGTATCCGACGCATGACTTGGAACTAGCCGCCATAGTGTTCGCACTCAAGATTTGGAGACACTATCTCTATGGAGAAAAGTGTGAAATCTACACGGATCACAAGAGTTTAAAATACATTTTTACTCAGAAAGAGCTCAATATGAGGCAGAGGAGATGGCTGGAATTGATTAAGGACTATGACTGTTCGATAAATTACCATCCTGGAAAGGCGAACGTAGTGGCCGATGCGCTGAGTCGGAAGGAAAGATTGAATGCAAAGATAACATCAAAAGAGTTATCTGAAGAAATCGGAAAATTTGAATTGGAACTTTGTGCTTATGGGAAAGTCAAAGAAGTTTGTCATGCAATGACCTTTCAGCCAACACTACTGGAAAAGATAAAGAAGTATCAAGAGGAAGTAATGGAAAAAGAGAAAAATCAGTTATCTGGAGAAGAGATTAATACTAAAAGGGATGAGCAAGGAATACTAAGGTTTTCATCCAGAATATGGATTCCCCATGTATCTGAATTAAAGAATGAGATCCTCCATGAAGCCCACCATTCGAAATTTTCAATCCACCCGGGAAGCACCAAGATGTATCAAGACTTAAAGAAGAACTTTTGGTGGCCAAATATGAAAAGAGACGTGGCAGAATGGGTTGCGAAGTGCTATACCTGTCAGAAAGTAAAGGCAGAACATCAACGACCAAGCGGATTAATTCAGCCCCTGAAGATTCCAGAATGGAAATGGGAAAACATCGCTATGGACTTTATAGTAGGACTACCGCGAACAAAGTCCGGACATGACGCAATATGGGTTATAATTGATCGTCTTACGAAGTCGGCGCATTTCCTTCCAATAAATGAGAAGTCGTCACTGGACAAGTTGGTTCATCTGTATGTGCACGAAATCGTATTAAGGCATGGAGTACCTGTATCAATAGTTTCAGACAGAGATCCCCGATTTAACTCAAGATTCTGGAAGCAATTCCAGGAATGTCTTGGCACGAAGTTGAATATGAGCACGGCGTATCACCCGCAGACTGATGGCCAGAGTGAAAGAACAATTCAAACAATTGAAGACATGTTGCGCAGTTGTGCAATCGATTTTGCTGGAAGTTGGGACGACCACCTGCCATTGATTGAATTTTCATATAACAATAGCTATCATTCCAGTATCGGCATGCCACCATATGAAGCTTTGTACGGGCGAAAATGTAGATCACCAACAAGTTGGGATGAAGTAGGAGAAGGAAGAATTCTCGGCTCAGAATTGGTACAACAGTTGCATGACTCAGTCAAGTTAATTCAGAAAAGGTTGCTTGCTGCTCAAGATAGACAGAGGAAGTATGCAGATCCAGCGCGTAAGGATGTTCAATTCCAAATTGGCGAAGCTGTGTTACTAAAAGTGTCACCTAGGAAAGGGTTGATAAGATTTGGCAAGAAAGGAAAGTTAGCACCTAGATACGTAGGTCCTTTTGAGATTTTGAGTCAAGTAGGAAAGGTGGCCTACGAGTTGGCCTTACCACCTCAGTATCAGCATGTGCATAATGTGTTCCATGTGTCGTTGCTTAAGAAGTACAATCCTGACGCTAGCCATATGATAGAATATGAACCTGTAGAAATTCAGGCAGACCTGTCATTTGTGGAGCAACCGGTTAAAGTACTCGACTGGCAAGTAAAGAGTCTTAGAAATAAATCCGTAAAGTTAGTAAAAGTACTTTGGAGGAACCCTAAGGTCGAAGAGTCGACTTGGGAGTTAGAGTCTGATATGCGTTCCCGGTATCCTCATCTGTTCTCTTAGATTCTGGGGACAGAATCCCTTAAGGGGGAGAGGATGTTACGACCGGCATTTTATGTAATATTATTTGTGAATAATATTAAGTTAAATAAAAATATATTCAATGCTTGTACGTTTGTGTGAGTGAAAATTTCTGCATTTTAAATTTGCTCTGGGTAGTATATGATTTTTTTCAAAGCAAGAATTTATTTAATTTCTTTATTTTTGATTTATAAGGAATATTCTAAGCTTTGGAAAAAATTTTCTTTTAAAAGACATTTTGTACACAAATTTTGAAAATGATTTTATAAAGTCTCTAAAAATCCAAGTTATTTTATGGTATAAATTTTATAATTTTTGAACTTGTACTTTATTATATAAAAATAAATCTTTGGAAATTAGTTGCTTAATAATTATCAAATTACATGAATAACCTTGCATGCAAACTCTCTTCTATTTAACCAAAGGGCTAAAGAGTCAATAACCACCCCACTAACTCACAATTTGCTAGCCAAATTACCTCCTTGACCTTGCATGCAAACTTGCCTAACTTTGGCTAGAGGGTTACTCCTGTAACTTCTCACATCCACTCACTTGTGGGCAAATAAAAACCAAACAATCATGATGATCACTCCACCATTTCTACATTTTTCCTCCCTCTCCTCTCCCTCCTCCCACCTTTCCTCTCGGCTTTTTGCCGAAATCCTACCCCCTCCCCTTTTCTTCATTCCACATTCAAGTTCCCACCTCCCATACAAGTAAATATTACTTCCTATATCATGATCACATATATTCCAAAGAGTTTTGAGTAAAAAGTTTAAGTTTTAAAGTTGCATGTAAAGGTTTTAGTGAAACTCAAAATACAATCTTGATTCTTATGGATTTAAGGTTGTTTTTGAGAGGACTACAATGAATGGATAAGTGCCAAGTCATGAGAAGGAAAATCTTGATGATTTAATGGCCATTTCCATCCATTTCATTCGGCCATGACCATATGGGAGCCGAATGAATGGTCCTTGAAATCATTCTTGTTGTTTTGATCAATTTTTGCATGTTTATGTGATAATGACTTGAATTTTGTGGTGATAATTTGATAAAACTCCTTGCATGCTAAGTGATCATCTAGGTATACCATAGGCTAGGCTTGCATGTCAATTTTAAGATGGAATATATGTAGAAAAAAATGTTGTTTTGGTTTGAAAAACCCGAAGGCATGCATGCATGTGGAATTCTCTTAGTTTGTTGTAAGATTTTGACCATTTGGAAAAGATTTTGTTAGTGAGCCTTAATTTCAGTAGGAATAATGTGATAATATGGATTTATGCTTCTTGTTGCATGGTAATAATTTGTGGTTATCTTTTATAAAAATATATATCTTGTTGTTTCAAAAGCATAAAGGTTTATGATTTGTTAAGAGTAGTCTCTTTTATTTTGCCATAGTTGCACCATAGGTAAGGATGATCTCACCAAGGGTATTTTGAGAAAAAGGGAGTTAGTTCAGTAGAACACCAAGTATAGGTCCTGGTTTAAGTATTTAGTTGTTGATAATTGGGTTTGTCAAGTCAAAACCTTGGAAAATGAGAGTTATAGTTTCTGCAGAAAAATCAGTTTAGTACCCTGAGTTTAGAGTGAGTTTTGACCATGTCATTGATGTGCACTTTGAGGCCCAAGCCACCAGAAGTTAGTATGGGGAGTATATAATAGGTTTTAGGAGTTGGTTGGAGGTTTGCATGTCATTTGGTTAGGTGCACAAGTAGAATAACAAAATCTGTCCAGCAGGGGACAGTTTTGTTGCAACTTAGAAATAGGGAGATTTGGCCATGTCATGGGTAGGCCCTCATTAGGCCCAATTGGGCCTTAGTTAGAGGGTATGTCAGAGAAGTTTATCCAACCATAGTTCATAGGATATGAGCTAGAACCATGTGTCACAAGTTAACTCAAGTCAGGGCATTTTCTGCCCAGAAAAACAGGGGAACCTTGGACTTTTAGCTTAGGCCCAAGAAGGCCCAAGCCAGGCCTTTGAGCCACATCAAGCTTGTGAGATGCCCTTAGGTCAGGAGAGTCTTGTGTAAAAATTTTGAAGAAAAACTTGTAGTTTAAGAGTGTCTAATGCACTCAAGAAACCTTAGTTACCATTCTGAAATTTGCACCAGTGAGCACTTTCACTTATCACATAGTTTTAGGACACTTAGAAGTGAGTATTAGGTCGACCACCATAGTTGTAAGATAGTATAAGGTCAGTAGAACAAAAGGCACAAGTGAGGGTCAATAGGTTTTGGATAATTTAGGAAAGGCACATTGAGTTAGGAAGCCCAAATTCGAAGACTTCGTTTAGTTAGCGACCAAGTAACTTAAGTGGTGAGTCGAGATCATCCAAGCCTAGTGTGGCATTATGGTGTATATGATGTTATTTGGTATTAATATACGATATGTGATTATGTGGCTACGTGTGTACATTTGAAAATATAAATGTTGGATATGAATTAAGTGTGTATAGGCCTAAGTGCCATCCATGTTTAATTTCGGGTTGTAAATAGGTTAAGATGGTAAGAATATATTATAATGAGGATTATTATTATTTATGTAGGATCTCGAGACGAGGGAAAACTTGCCATAAAAGTCGAGTGAAGCTCCAGTTGTTGCTCCTACCAGTCAGACCAGACCAGTCTATCTCAAGGCAAGTGATTCAACTTGACCTTCGCATTTACTGTAACCAGTTCATATATATATCGATGCAATTATCCTGAGTCATTTTGATATATTTAAATCAAGAGTATCTTTTGTTTATCTTTGAGTTACATAGAGATGCCATGAACCCTCGAGTACGTATTGCAAGTAGTTCAAAAGTCTTTCATGATAGTTTAATGCCATGATAAAATAGAGATGTGTTATAATACCTTATTGATCCTTTTGATTATCATGCTATTGATCCCTGAGAAATCTTGATGTTGCACCCTGATGCTTTGATTCAACTCTTGAAATAACCTCGATAGAAACTTTATCTTGATATCTAAAAGCCAATCTTTTCTTAAATTCATTCATGATTGTTTGATAACCCTATCCTTACCCTAAAGCTTGATGCCCTGTTATATCTTGAGCTGATGATCACTTCCTTTATATTTTAGCACCTCTATCCTATTGGAACCAGTGATGCTTATCTCCTTGATGTTCTAATACCTATACCTTGTCTACAACCATTGCTTTAAGCCTAGTTTGGCATTACTCTTCCATATTATCCAATAGCCTTGCTTAATTTCCTTGTCAAAATTCTTGTTTATGGAAATCTCTCGATTACCCTAATATAGTAAAGTCTAGTAGATCATGGCCCTGAGATTTAGAGTCAGAATTCCAGTGTTTCAAGTTGATCTATAATCCCCTGATAAAAATGATTTCAGTCAAAAGAGATTTTGTCATAAATCGGCATCAGTTTTCGAAATGAATAAAAGGTGGATTTTTCAGTCCCAAAGGGGGACAAATGTTTTCTTGAATGGTGGATCTGGACTGAGACGCGAGTCCTTTCCACACTTATATTAGGCTTAAAAGTTGCCTAGGGATTCCCAATAATGTTTTAGAACCCAGCGAGGTTCGGGATTACTTCGCGGCTGATCACCGGCTGTAATCCGTAGCGTCATAAAATGATTTTGATTAAGAATGGTTTTAAAATTTGTTTTGATGTAAGCAAAATGATGCCAACTCACATAAGTTTTATCTCTCGATTATCATTGATTATGTCATTCCATTGTCATTCCTAAAGGTATATCTCGATTTATGCTTTGCGTTGTATTGTTAGCACTTGTTGAGCTTTTGGCTCACTTCTTGCTTTACCCTGATATTACAGCTAGCAGCCATGGTTAGATTCAAGCAGACTGCCCGTAAGACCTGTGATGCTGATGTTTATGTTCGAGCTCAGGTAGAATAAGTAATAATAGTTGTGTGAGGACTCGGTATTTGTAATCAGATGTAATAGTTGGTAGTGTTGGGCTGTTCCAAACCCTAAACTGTAAGATCTTGGATTTTGGTTGTGTAATACTCATTAAAATGATGTAATAGCTATAATTATTTTGCTATTTAAGTTGGGGGTGTGACATGTCATCATCATCATATGCTAAGATTAAAGGCATAAACTATGAATGAAGTATTTAATGAAGTTAGAATCCTATGTTTTATCTCATATAAGTAAATCAGTTTTATTCTCTTAATTAATGCATGATAGTATAATCACTTTAATTAGTTAATCAACTCAAAATTGATACTTGTCTTAGCAGTGAATAATAACCATACATTGTTGCATAAGTGCATATTCTATTTAAAACGGTCTCTGTGGGAACGAACTTAACTTAATCTTATACTACTTGTGATCGCGTACGCTTGCGTGTTTTTGTGCGCACAAGTTTTTGGCGCCGCTGCCGGGGATCAATGTTAAATTTAGTTTATGTACTTTTCATCAGTGGTCGTTAAAGATCACTGACTCAGATTATTTTCTTACAAGTTTTACTTTGTTCATGTATTTCAGGTACTCTAGAGAGCGTGTATGCGAACACGTTCTCAATCTTATAAGGAAACACTAGAAGAAGTTGAAGAAGAGGAAAAAGAAGTTTTTGAAGAAGTTGAAAATTTTGAAGAAGAAGTTTTTGTTGCAATGGGAGAACCATCAGCAGAAACGAAAGCGCTGAAGGATTATTTTCAACCGAATATCAATGACATTCAGTCTAGCATTGTCAGACCAGCCAGTGCAGCTAATACCTTTAAAATCAAGCTTGGCACGATTCAAATGGTTCAGAATTCAGTCTAGTTTGGGGGTTCTCCAACGGAAGATCCGAATATGCATATTAGGGATTTCATCGAGATCTGCGACACCTTCAAATTCAATACTGTTTCTGAAGATGCTGTGAAACTGAGACTTTTCCCATTTTCTCTGAGGGATAAAGCTAAAAACTGGTTGCACTTTCTACCACCAGGTTCTATTGCGACATGTGAGGATCTTGCTCAGAAATTTCTTACTAAATTCTTCCCTATGGCAAAGACAGCTACAATCAGGAATGCTCTTACTCAATTTGTGCAGCAATCAGGTGTATCTCTATATGAAGCCTGGGAGCACTATAAGGAGATGCTTAAGAAGTGTCATCATCATGGAATGCCTGACTGGATGGTGATAAATTACTTTTATAATGGTTTGGGAACACAGTCAAGACCTATGCTCGATGCAGCATTAGGTGGAGCTTTATGGGCTAAAAGCTATGAGGAAGTTTATGAGCTAATTGAGATGATGGCCGCTAATTAATATCAGAATCCAACTCAAAGACTACCACAAGTCAAGGTAGTAAGAATTCTGGAGGTTGATACAGCTACGGCTATAGCTGCTTAGGTAAAAGTATTGACTATGAAGGTCGATTATATGACTAACTATGGTGTTCATCAGATAACTAGTGTATGTGAGCTTTGTGCAGGTTCGCATACGATGGAGCAATGTGCTATATCTAGTGAATCAGCTGAGTTTGTGAGCAACTTTCAGAGGTCGCAGCAACCAGCTCCTGCCACTTATCATCCTAAAAAACACAACATTCATATCTTCAGCTGGAGCAATAATCAGGGTGGTATGTACCAACCTTACCAGCAGTTTGGAAATATACCTTTCAATCCTCCTGGTTTTCGGCAACAGTTTGTACCAAGGCAACAATTTCAGCCCTAGGGAATGCAACAACAATCTCATGGAGGTGCAGGTCCATCTTTTAATGAAAATCTGAATTAGAGGAGTTGAGGCTGATGTATAAAAGCCAAGCGGTTTCAATCAAAACTCTGGAGAATCAAATAGGCAAATTGCCAATGCTTTATTGAACCGACCACAAGGAACTCTTCCTAGTGATGTAGATGTTAATCCAGGCAAGAGGGAAGTCAAAGAACAGTTGAAGGAAATCACCTTGAGGTCTGGAAAGGTCGCTAGCCCTAAAAATCATCAAAACGAAAAATCTGAAAAATTTCTCCAGAAAGTATGCGCGCCCACACCCATATCAAGCGCGTCCGCGCCCTTGCCAACTTTAGAAAATCCAATTCTTGAGGAAAAAGCTGATCAGAAGGGGATCGAAGCGGAAATGAAGAAGACTTCTCCTGAAAACACTACTCCTGAGCAAAATACAGGAGATAAAAATGTCCATTCGCCTCCTCCATATCCTAAAAGACTTCAGAAGCAGAAGTTCGATAAATAATTTACCAAGTTTCTGGAGGTTTTCAAGAAATTTCATATTAACAAAACTTTTTCGGAAGCCCTAGAACAAATGCCGAGCTATGCTAAGTTCATGAAGGGTCTTTCTCGGAAGCTTAAACTTGAAGAGTTGGAAACAGTTACTTTAACGGAAGAGTGCGGTGTTATACTGCAACAAAAACTACCTCCTAAACTTAAAGATCCGGGAAGCTTAACGATACCATGCACTATTGGAAACTTTTCTTTTGACAAGTGCTTGTGTGACTTGGGATCTAGCATCAATCTGATGCCATTATCTATCTTGAAGAAACTTGGTCTGCCTGATCCAAAACCTGTAAACATGTCCTTACAACTGGTTGATCGATCCATCACTTATCCGCGAGGTGTAGTGGAGGATGTATTGGTTAAGGTGGACAAACTCATCTTCCCTGCTGATTTTGTCATTCTCGACTTTGAGGAAGATTAGAAGATTCCCATTATCTTGGGATGACCATTCTTAGCTAGTGGTCGGACTCTGATCGATGTGCAGAAGGGTGAGCTTACTATGAGGGTTCGGGATCAGGACGTTACCTTTAATATCTTAAATGAAATGAAATTCCCTACTGATGAAGAAGAGTGCTTAAAAGTAGAGTTGGTCGACTCTGTAGTGAATTTGAAGCTTGATTCATTACTAAGGACTGACACCTTAGAGAGAGCCTTAACAGGGGAATCTGATAGTGAAGATGAAGAAGGGGAATATCAAATGTAGTATTTGAATGTATCTCCATGGAAAAGGAGATTGGACTTGCCATTCGAGTCTCTTGGATTATCAGAGCTTAAAAATTATCAGGAGCATCTCAAACCATCTATTGAGGAAGCTCCCACACTTGAACTAAAACCACTTCCTGATCACTTGAGTTATGCGTTTTTAGGTGATGCATCTACTTTTCCTGTTATTAGCGCATCTGACCTTTCAGGTAGTGATGAAGACAAGCTCTTGAGAATTCTAAGAGAGTTTAAATTAGCAATCGGATGGACTATAGCAGATATCAGGGGAATCAGCACTTCTTATTGTATGCATACAAATTCTGTTTGAGGAAGGAAGTAAACTAACCGTTGAACAACAAAGGAGACCCAATCCTATCATGAAAGAGGTGGTGAAGAAAGAGATACTTAAATGGCTGGATACATGGATCATCTATCCTATTTCTGATAGTTCATGGGTGAGCCCATTACAGTGTGTTCCTAAGAAAGGAGACATTACAGTTGTTGTTAATGAAAAGAATGAGCTCATTCCTACTCGGATAGTCACGGGATGGAGAGTATGCATGGATTATCAGAAGTTGAATAAAGCCACCAGGAAAGATCACTTCCCTCTTTCATTCATTGATCAAATACTTGACAGGTTGGCTAGCCATGAGTATTATTGTCTTCTGGATGGGTATTCGGGCTATAATCAGATTTGCATTGTCTCGGAAGATCAAGAGAAGACCACTTTTACTTGTCCTTTTGGCACTTTAGCTTTTCGTCGAGTTTCTTTCGGACTTTGTGGTGCACCAGCTACTTTTCAGAGATGCATGATGGTCATATTCTCAGACATGATTGGTACTAATGTGGAGGTGTTCATGGATGACTTTTCCGTGTGCGGAACTTCTTATGATGAGTGTTTGCATAATCTTGGCTTGGTGCTGAAAAGATGCGTTGAGACCAATCTGGTGCTCAACTGGGAAAAATGTCATTTCATGGTACAACAGGGTATTATTCTTGGGCACAAGGTATCTAGAAAAGGTCTTGAAGTGGATAAGGCCAAAGTGGGGGTTATTGAAAATCTTCCTCCACCAATCTCAGTTAAAGGAATCCGCAGTTTTTTTGGTCACGCGGGTTTTTATCGGCGATTCATCAAAGACTTCTCCAAAATCTCTAAACCCTTGTGTAATCTGTTGGAGAAGGATGTTCCCTTCAAATTTGATGAGGAATATTTGGCTACTTTCGAGAGTTTGAAAAAGAGTTTGACTACAACACCTGTTATTACTACACCTGATTGGAATGATCTCTTCGAGATGATGTGTGATGCTAGTGATTTTGCAGTTGGAGCTGTTCTTGGCCAGAGAAAAAAGAGCATTTTTCATGTGGTTTACTATGCTATTAAAACCCTTAATGGTGCTCAGCTGAATTACACTACTACATAGAAGGAGCTTTTCGCAATTATCTACGGTTTCGAGAAAATTCGATCTTATTTGCTTGGGACAAAAGTGACGGTTTACACTGATCATGCTGATATTCGATATCTAGGCTCGAACAAAGATTCAAAACCTCAATTGATTTGATGGATTCTTTTGTTACAGGAATTTGAGCAGGAAATCAAAGACAGGGAAGGTATAGAAAATCAGGTAGCGGATCATCTCTCACATTTGGAAGATCACGGCAAAGCTTCACAGGATAAGACGTTGATCAATAAATCTTTTCCAGATGATCAACTTTTTGGGGTGCAAGAAGAAGAACCATAGTTTGCAGATATTATGAACTATCTTGTGAGTAATGTTATTCCCCTGGAACTTTCTTATGCTCAAAGGAAGAAGTTTCTACATGAGGTGAAGTGGTATCAATGGGACGAGTCGTTCTTGTTTAGACATGGGGCAGATCAGAATATCAGGAGGTGCATTCCGTATCGTGCGACGGAGGATATCTTGCGAGACTGTCATTCTACTGTGTATGGTGGCCATTATGGTGGAGAAAAGAAAGCTACCCGTATTCATCAAGCAGGATTTTTCTGGCCTACTTTGTTTAAAGATGCTCATCAGTTCATGTTGAGATGTGATCGCTGCCAATGACTTGGAAATATGTCCAAGAGAGACGAGATGCCTCTCAATATGCTTCTCGAAGTTGATATTTTTGATGTGTGGGGAATAAACTTCATGGGACCATTTGTCTCTACATGCAATAATCAATATATTCTTTTGTCGGTGGATTATGTGTCTTAATGGGTTGAGGTTAAAGCTTTTCCATCCAACGATGCTAAGGTGGTGATCAATTTTCTTCATAAGCAGATATTCACATGTTTCAGTACTCCAAGGGTCATAATCAGTGATGAGAGATCTCATTTCTGCAATCGCAACTTTACTGTATTAATGGAAAGATATCATGTGAATCATCGTGTGGCCACAGCTTATCATCCTCAAACTAATGGGCAAGCTGAAGTCTCTAATTGAGATATCAAGCGAATCTTGGCAAAGGTTGTGAGTCCTCATAAAAAGATTGGTCTTTGAAGGTATATGAAGCTGTTTGGGCCTATAGAACATCATTCAAGACTCCTCTAGGCATGTCTCCTTTCCAGTTAGTATATGGTAAGGCGTGTCATTTGTCTGCGGAGCTAGAACATAAAGCATATTGGGTTTTGAAGAAAATGAATCTTGAAATGGAAGCTGCTGGGGAAAAGAAAATGCTCCAACTTAATGAACTCGAGGAATTTCATCTACAGGCTTATGAAAATAACAAGTTATACAAGGAGAAGGTCAAGAGATGGCATGATAGGAGGTTAGTGCACAAGAAATTTGTGGCTGGTTAGCAAGTTCTATTATTCAACTCTCATCTCTGACTTTTCCTAGGAAAGCTTAAGTCACGGTGGTCAGGTCCGTTCATTGTCAAAACTGTGTTTCTATATGGCGCTGTGGAAATTTTTGATAAGCATCCGGACTAAGCGTTCAAAGTAAATGCTCAGAGGTTGAAGCATTATTATGGGGATATGGTGAACCGTGAGGTGGTGAGCATCGTTCTTGCTACGACTTGAAGTTGAAGTTTCATGTCAAGCTAAAAACGTAAAACAAGCGCTTCATGGGAGGCAACCCATGCATTTGTTATATTTTTACTGAAGAAAAAAATAATCAAAAAACTGAAATTCTTTCCAAAAGTGCGGCGCGCCCGTGCTCTACACGGTGCGCCCGCGCGAAGTCCCTGGAAAAGAAAAAAAGAGTGAAAAAACATAAAATCAGATGACCAGACGTATGCAGGGGGGTCTTCTCAGGAACAGTAGGCAGCTGCTAGATCCTCTCTTGCAGCCGGTAGATCTTCTCGTGCACAGCAGACAGAGGATAGGACTGGGCTTGGAGATGCTCAGTACAGGAGATTGACTAGGCGTATGGATGCCATGCATGACATTCACAGCTGTTTTGCCCAGGATTTGACACGGGCTATGAGTCTTGCTCTTAGAGCCACTGATGTCGAGGTCGATTAGCCTTAGGGATGGCAAATTAATCTGATCTGACGGATATCCGATCTGAAATCCAAAGTTTTGGATATACCGAACCCGAAATTTTGGATTTCGATTTGGATTTCAACTACACCAAATCGATACCCGATCCGAAATCCGAAATTCAATCAAAACCCGATCTAAACCCGAAACCCGATTAAAAACCCGACACATTTATTATAGATTATATGTAATATTTTAGATGTAATACATTATCATTTACATATTTTTCTTGTATTATTTGAGTAATAGTATATTATTATCAAGATTGTCAATACTTATTTACTAAATTATAACTTTTTATTTCAAAATCAACGTTTATTATATAAGATGTACTTTGTATATATTTATAAAAAAATAATCTGTGATAAAATACTAAATATTATGTTATCAACATATCTTACATATTACTCATTGTGTCAACCTGTGCAATAAAATATGTTAATGTATTTTAATTTTTGCTATCATATAAATGTGATTAATAGTATTTGTATGTATAAATAACATTAAATTTGACTACATTATTCGTAATTTTGGATACCCAAAAAATACCCGATCCAATTCGAAACCCGGCAGATTTGGATTTGGATAACCCAAAAATATTTGGATTTGGATTTTACAATACCCGATCTGAACCTGACCCGTTGCCATCCCTAATTAGCCTGTATTTGGAGCGAGCACTGTTTACCCGCCACCTGATTCTCCACCCGAGGAGGGTGATCCCACCGACGACGGTATGCCTTGTATCCTTATTCTTACCTTCAATGAGGACATTGAATATTTTAAGTTTGGGGGTGATAATGCAAGGATTAGTTGTGTGTCGTGTTCATATAGATTCATATTGAATGTTTAGTTATAGTTCGTTCATTATTTTTGCATGATTGTTCATATAGGTCATATTTTTTTGGATATCTGTTCATGTTATTATGTGAGTCCATGTAGTTGCATTTGCATGCATATAGCATGATCCCGTAGGATGAGCTGTTTTTGATTGGTAGGTTGATGTTGATTTGGGTGTAGTGATGTCGAATAGAGGGATAATTAAGTCCTAATGAATTGATTTTCATGCCCAGAAACAAAGTTTTTTTCACAAGTCTTAGAGGTTGCTTTTAAACTAGATCATGATCATACTTGTTTGTTTGTTAAAATTTAATCACTTGGTTATATTTAGAATTTTTTCTATTCTCGTAATAACGTAGGAACACTGATTTTTAAACTAAGGAAAAACATGGAATTCATTGCTTGTTGTGAATAAAATTAGGCGTCAAATGGCTAGTAGCCGGCTCATATTTATATGAGTAGTTTAGGGTTGAATGAGATCGAGCGAAACACACTCATTCAGAAATCATTGAAAAAAAGGAAAAAAAGAGGAAAAAAGAAAAGAAAAAATATATGTATTTATGCATAATTGACCACGAGTGAGGTCTTTAATACTCGAGCTATTAAGTTCTAGGGGACTTTGTGCATAGCGACCTAAGGTTGTTATAGTCTGGGATCCGCTAACCTAACGTGTTACTACCGGCCTTTTCGTGTAATATTATTTGTGAATTTGTTATAATTTTAAAGTCGAATGCAAATATATTCAATTATTGTACGTTTGTGTGAATGAAAATTTCTGCATTTTAAATTTGCTTTATGTAGTATATGAATTTTCAAAGCAAAAGTTTATTTATTTCCTTTATTTTTGATTTATAAGGAATATTCTAAACCTTGGAGAAATTTTCTTTTAAAAGTAATTTTGTTCACAAATTTTGAAAGTGATTTTATAAAATTTCTGAAAATCCAAGTTATTTTATGGTATAAATTTTATAATTTTTGAACTTGTATTTTATTTTATAAAAATAAATCTTTACAAATTTTAGTTGTGATAATTAGCAAATTACAAGGAAGCCCTTGTATGCAAACCACCCTTCTATTCTCTTCAAGGACAAAGAAGACATTTCCAAACCCACTAACTCATGATTTATTAGCCAAATTACCTCCTTGACCTTGCATGCAAGATAGCCTAACTCTAGCTAGAAGGTTACTCTTGTCATTTCCCAAACCCACTCACATTATAGTCAAATCAAGACATAAAAACAAATCAAAGAGTGATCACCACTCCACTTTCACCCCACCACTTCACTCTCCTCTTCTTCTCCACCCCCCTCTCGGCTTTCTCTCCCTCCCTCTCGGCCCTTCTAAAATCGAGACTCTCATTCCCTCCTTTCTTCATTTCTTCACTCAAATAAGCATCCTATAATCAAGTAATCTTACTCCCTACATGTTGTTCATGTATATCTCAAGAGTTTAGAGTAGAAAACTTATGTGTTGACTTTGCATGATGGTGTTTTTGTTAAACTCAAAGTGAATATCCTTGATTCTTATGAATTCAAGGCTTTCACCATGAGTTATAGTATCATAGGGCTGAGAATGGCTAGACATGAGTGTGTTGCACTTATGAAAATGTTGTTTTCACCCTAATCCATTCGGCCATGACTTGATAGGAGCCGAATGGATGGTGTTTTGGTTGCTTTGTTTCATTTTGTGTGTTTTTGTGATAATAACATGAAAATCTTAGTGAAATCTTGGTAAAAACCTTTTCATGCTAGGTGGTCATTTAGATATAATCCATGATAGGCTTGCATGTTGAATTAAAATGAAAATTTATTTGGAAAGCATGTTGTTTTGGTTTGTAAGACTCGAAGTCATGCATGCATGTAGATTACTCTTGAATTTTTGAAAGTTCTGAAAGAGATATGTCCTAAGTCCAATCACGTATGAGGATTTAGGAATAACTTTTATGTAATCTGTTTTGATTTCATTGATAATTAATAAAATACTTGTTTTGTTTTTATTACGGGCTCTATCTATTTAAATGTTTAAATAAGATATACCATAGTTTAGAGTAAAGCTTTTTATGGATTATGATGAGATCATAATAGTGAGACCTAAAAGATGATAACTCTAAACTTAAATTGTTCCTGATCATAGGATTACTAACTGGTAATTAATAATCCGCAAAGATTGGTACATACTATGCTTGCTCCCTTCAGGAGGATGTCTGTTCTCATAGGCATTTGTGTGGTGACACTATAGCTAGTATGTAGGTGCTTATTATAGAATAAGTTCACTGAACATGACTCGCACAACTGAACAACTGATGGAGTTCACTCACGTGTCAGCAGTTGTTCACATAGTGATAGTTGTACAAGTATCCTTAGACTTGAGGTTATCATAGTCATCTTGTGTACACTGAACTATGCTTTGGTTTAGTTCTTAGTCTCCAGCGACAATTATTAGGGCTCTACTGGGTATAGGAATTTGTACACGGAGATAGTGTATGATCAATAAAGGATCTACCCCTTCTAGTGAAGGAAAAGAATGTTCTAAGCTGATCCACATATGCTAGTTCAGGAATCTCTGGCCAGAGTGAATGAAATTAGAAAGGAGTTTCTAATTTACATAGAACTGAGCATAGTGAATGGGAAAGCAAATGATTAAATTAGATAGGCTTGACACAAGTTCCATGCCTTGTATTTAATCAGGACATTGGAGGGTAGAAGGAGTTAATTGTACGGTAACTATTCACTGACAGGTTCTTGGTATTCTAAGCAGTGAATTCATATTATCCGGATTGTCGCGATATGTTGAGAAGCATCACTCACGATGTAGAATAAATATAATTAATCAGTTAATTATATTTAGTGAATTTTAATTTTCATATAAATAATTAATAAAAAGTTTATTATTATTTATTTCTACTACCGGCATAATATTGAACCTACAGGGTCACACCATAAAAGAATGTTTCATTTGATGAATAATGAGAGAGAGAATTATTTTTCTAAATAGTTAAGAAAAGAAATAATGAGTAAAATAGTTTTAATTATTATTAAAGCATTTTATGAAGATAAAATGTGGGGGTTAAAATATATATAGATATATTATAAAACCCTAGGAAAGTCCTATAAATAGAATGAGATGGATGGCTCATTTGATAAGATACACAACTTTGGTTTTGTGAAAACCCTAGCCTCCATCTTCTTCTTCTCTCTCTCTTTCTCCCAAAACTCCATTTTTATAAAAGCTTAGTTTTATAAAAAGGTTCATCGAAGAGGATCGTTCTTGGTGGATACCGGTAGAGTGCTTCACACACTGAGGAGCAACTGCTAGCACTCCAATCATTATAAAGCTCCGATTCACGAGGTATGATTTCGATTCCTCGGTTTTTCCCTTTTATATGTTTTTTTCTATATGTGCGGTATATGGTTTTTACGGAATAATTGCTATTTCATGCTTCCGCTCATCCGTAAATTCCTTCATTGGCATCAGAGCTAGGTTCTGCATATAGAGATTCATATAAAAAATTTCAGATTTTTTAATGCGTGTATGGATTTATTATGTTTTTTGCAAGTTTATTTGGATTTAATTATGAATTAATTCGAAATAATTTTTGCATGAGATTTTGACTACTGATCTGGGTTCTACTAGTGTTGTAGATCATCTGGATATTTTTTTCATAATTTTGTGATGTGTAGATTATTTGTTATGAATTTTTTAAAATTGTTTTAATTAAAATTCATAAAATAATTATGCATGTGAATAATTATGATTAAAATTTGCACAAGGACCCATGGCTGATCTGGTATTTTTCTGCTACTCCCTAATTTGAGAAATCATATTATTTTGATTTTTATTAATTTATTAATTAATTGTTAATTAATTTATTAATAATAAAATTAAAATAATAAATTAATAAAGAGTTATTAATGAGGGAGTAAAGGGAAAGGGGGGTTACATCTCCTAAATTGTAACAGCAGCAGAAAGGCAACAGGCATTAGCAGGGAAAGAAAAAAAAAATGAAACGACAGGGCTGACTAGAAAAAAAGAACCTGCTATCGGTTGGCTGCTGCAGGCGCGTGCAGCACACGTGGGGCGGAGGGGTGTGTTGCCAATTCCGTGAATGCGTTACACACTGTTGCGCATTTACGGAATGCGTTACACGCGTAAATGGCTCAACAGTGTTGTAACGCATTACGTACATGCGTTAGAGCCTGTATGTTCTCATTAAATTTGTTTTTTGGGAGTTTCGTAACTCCGTTTTGGGCGTGCAATATATCGTTGGATTTGTTTTTCCGAGACGGATCTAATGGAGTGGTCAAATAGTTTTTAATATAAAAGTTTTGAACTGTTTATATTCCCGAAAGTGTTTTAAAGCATGTTCTAATTGTTTTAATTGCTTTTAAATGCTATAATAAATCTATACATCATTATATCAATGTGTGACATGATATTACTAGCATGCTTACTTGTTTATTTATTTTTATATATGAGATATATGCCTGTATTTACCATGTGATGATAGATTTAGGTGAATTTAAATCAATATAAGGCGTGCTCTAGAAAATCTAGAATATGAATCATTTCTTGCCTTGACAATAATATTATGAATAAAATCATGAGATTCTTGTGTTTATGAAACACATAATTAAATATGAATTTTCAATTTTGAGAGAAATGATGATTCTGTCAACAACATATTTCTATCTGTAAGAAAGGGTTATTAAGTGACGCCTCTTGACAATGCTCCACCCCATCTGGGAATCATCTGATTATCGATTTGAAATATTTAATTTAAAAGGAAGAATCTCTTTATAATATGATTATGATTGTAACGTAATATAATCCCTCTAAAATTAAATAATATCAAGTAGTAATTGGCCAATGACACAACGGGCTTGTGTCGGTCATAGCCTTCCAACATGATAGAAAGTGGTTCTTATTTTAAATCATTATCGTTTCGTGCTACAGCCGAGGGCTTTGATTTCGAAATAAGAAATACTTGTATATTACATAGAGATGTGTACATTGAATTAGAATCTAAAGGTCGTTACGTGCCACAGCCGTGGGCCGTTGGAGACTGATTCAATTGTACGGAATATTGGGTTAGACTTTACTTAGAATATTGAGTTTGTCGTGCAACAGCCGTGACTCAAGTATTCAAGAGGCTAAAGTTTGATTAGGGAATAACATAAGATGTAATTGACAAGAGTTGTCTGCCTATTGAACATCACATGACGTTTTGTGCCACAGCCGAGATTGTGTGATGGAATGTAGGATCCCTATTCCCACTAGCATTATGAATGCTTAATTTTTCACATAGGTGGTTGAATAAATTAGATAAACTTGTGGGAGCCACTTATGAATAAAGACCCGATTCATATAGTGTTTTGAAATGAAATTGAATATTTGCTAAATGTTGTTATGTGTTTATCATTCACAGATTTACTATATTCGTTATGTCTTCTGCACTATCACTCCGGAGTATACTAGATGCTCACAAGTTAACTGGTCCTAATTTTGCTGACTGGCTTCGAAACTTGAGAATTGTTCTCAGGGTGGAGAAGCTGGAATATGTGCTTGACTCACCTAAGCCTACTGAACCTGCTAACGACGCACATAATGATGAACAAGTTGTGTATCGTAACTGGATAGATGATGCAAATGTTGCTCAATGCATCATGCTAGCTTCCATGAACATTGAGCTACAGAAGCAGCATGAGCATATGGATGCTCACACTATCCTAATGCATCTACAAGAGTTGTAAGATGTGGCAGAGAGGATAACTCGATATGAGATATCGAAGGAGCTGTTCGGTTGTAGGATGTCTGAGGGATCATCCGTGAATGACCATGTGCTTAAGATGATCAATTTGATTGAACGTCTTGGACAACTTGTTTTTGCCATGGATGGGGAGCTAAGCCAAGACTTGGTCTTGCAATCACTTCCGGGTTCGTTTTCGCAGTTTGTTGTGAACTTTCACATGAATAAGCTGGATGTCAGCCTGGCTGAACTCCACAACATGTTGAAGACTGCGGAATCGAATTTTCCCCCTAAGAAGAGTTATGTTCTTCTAATTGGTGAAGGTTCCAATCCTAAGATAAAGAAGAGGAACCCTTCCAAGAAGAAGAAAGTAGGTGAAGAAAAGCCGGTTCCACCAAAAGCTGAAGACCTCAAGAGCAAAGTTGTTTGCTTTCACTGTAACAAGGTGGGGCACTGGAAGAGGAACTGCAAGGTTTACCTTGCAGAGTTGAAGAAGAAAAAGGGGAGTGAGACTACCGCTTCTGATTCAGGTATGTTCATGATAGAAATGAATATGTCATTAAGTCAAATTTCTACTTGGGTATTAGATACCGCCTGTGGTTCTTACATCTGCAATTCGTTGCAGGGACTAAGGAGAAGTAGGACTCTTGAGGAAGAGGAGGTGATTCTACTGATGGGAAATGGAGCAAGAGTTGCTGCTGAAGATGTAGGATCATTTCATTTACATATGCCTACGAGCAAGACTATTGTTTGAAACAATTGTTATTTTGTTTCCTCGATTGTAAGGAATATTGTTTCTATTCCTATGTTGGATTTGGATGGTTTTTCATTTTATTATTAAGAATAATGAATGTTCTATCCTTAGAGATAATATTCTTTATTGATGTGGTATTTTAAATAATGGTCTGTATATATGTGACATAATTTACTTCAGATTGAACAAACTAATAAAAAAAAGGGATGATGAAAATCTCACTTTCTTTTGGCACTGCAGACTTGGTCATATTAGTGAAAATAGACTGCGGACATTGCATAAGGAAGGGTTACTTGACCCCTTTTGATTTTGAATCATATCCTACATGCGAGTCTTGTCTATTGGGTAAAATGACCAAATCTCCATTTTGTGGACATGGAGAGAGGGCTGCAGATTTGCTAGGATTGGTACACACAGATGTATGTGGACCAATGTCTACGCAGGCCATGGGTGGATTTTCATACTTCATTACTTTCATAGATGATAGATCTAGATTCGGATATGTGTTTGATGAAACACAATTCTGATGCCTTTGAAAAGTTCAAAGAGTATAAGTATGAAGTGGAGAAATAAACTAAAAATGGTATTATAACTCTTCGATCAGATCGAGGTGGTGAATACTTGAATGGAGAGTTTCTGGATTATCTCAAAGAAAAGGGTATAGTCTCCCAGTGGACTCCTTCAGATTGGTATCTGAAAGGAGAAATCGAACTTTGTTAGACATGGTTCGGTCCATGATGAGCTATGCGAATCTTCCAGTATTCTTATGGGGTTATGCATTGGAAACCTCAGCATATTTACTGAATAAGGTGTCTTCCAAATCTGTTCCTCAAACTCTATATGAGATATGGAAAGAAAGGAAACCGAGTCTTAAACACGTTAAGATTTGGGGATGTCCAGCTTATGTCAAGAAAGTTGACCCAGATAAGCTGGAATCTCGATCCGTAAAATGTAGTTTTGTGGGATATCCTAAAGAGATTTTGGGTATTACTTTTACACCGATCATTGGGTGTTTGTCTCCAGACATGCTACCTTCTTGGAAAAGGAGTTTATCCTTGAAGGAAACAGTGGGAGCAAAATTGAACTTAATGAAGTTCAAGAAGCATAAACTACTACGGTTCAAGTGGAAACACATGTTCAGACTGAACAACCTTCTGTGGAACAGCCCATTCATAGGTCAGGGAGAGTGTCTCGCCAACCTGAGAGGTATTATGGCCTTGTCATTGAGAATGACAATGAGTTGTCAATCATTGATGATGACGACCCTATGACCTATAATGAGGCTATGAGTCGTGTTGACTCAGAGAAATGGTAAAGTGCCATGAAATCCGAAATGGAATCTATGTATACGGTATACAAAAGAAAGATTAGAGCAGATGGCCAGGTGGAGACCTTTAAAGCCAGGCTTGTGGCAAAAGGATTCAAACAAAGGCAATGGATTGACTTTGATGAAACCTTTTACCTGTAGCCCTGTTAAAATCAGTTCGGATTTTGCTTGCGATTGCTGCTCACTACGATTATGAGATCTTGCAGATGGCCAGATGGTTTTCTTTCCAAGGGAAATGAAAAACCTAGTGTGTAAGCTGCTGTGAACCATATGTGGTTTAAAGCAAGTTCTCGTAGATGGAACATCCGTTTTGATGAGACAAGCAAAGAGTTTGGTTTTATCGAAAACGTAGATGAACCATGTGTCTACAAAAGGGTTAGTGGGAGCGCGGTAACATTTCTTGTATTGTATTGAAAGAGAGTTGAAACACATAACAACATAGCAGACCCACTCACAAAGCCACTTTCTGAAAGTCACTTTGATCGTCATAAAGACAAGATGGGTAATAGATACCAGAGTGATTGGCTTTAGTACAAGTCGGAGATTGAAAGAGATATGTCCTAAGTCCAATCACGTATGAGGATTTAGGAATAACTTTTATGTAATATGTTTTGATTTCATTGATAATTAATAAAATACTTGTTTTGTTTTTATTACGGGCTTTATCTATTTAAATGTTTAAATAAGATATATCATAGTTTAGAGTAAAGCTTTTTATGGATTATGATGAGATCATAATAGTGAGACCTAAAAGATGATAACTCTAAACTTAAATTGTTCCTGGTCATAGGATTACTAACTGGTAATTAATAATCCGCAAAGATTGGTACATACTATGCTTGCTCCCTTCAGGAGGATGTCTGTTCTCATAGGCATTTGTATGGTGACACTATAGCTAGTATGTAGGTGCTTATTATAGAATAAGTTCACTGAACATGACTCGCACAACTGAACAACTGATGGAGTTCACTCACGTGTCAGCAGTTGTTCACATAGTGATAGTTGTACAAGTATCCTTAGAATTGAGGTCATCATAGTCATCTTGTGTACACTGAACTATGCTTTGGTTTAGTTCTTAGTCTCCAGGGACAATTATTAGGGCTCTACTAGGTATAGAAATTTGTACACGAAGATAGTGTATGATCAATAAAGGATCTACCCCTTCCAGTGAAGGAAGAGAATGTTCTAAGCTGATCCACTTATGCTAGTTCAGGAATCTCTGGCCAGAGTGAATAAAATTAGAAAGGAGTTTCTAATTTACATAGAACTGAGCATAGTGAATGGAAAAGCAAATGATTAAATTAGATAGGCTTGACACAAGTTCCATGCCTTGTATTTAATCAGGACATTGGAGGGTAGAAGGAGTTAATTGTACGGTAACTATTCACTGACAGGTTCTTGGTATTCTAAGCAGTGAATTCATATTATCCGGATAGTCACGATATGTTGAGAAGCATCACTCACGATGTAGAATAAATATATTTAATCAGTTAATTATATTTAGTGAATTTTAATATTCATATAAATAATTAATAAAAAGTTTATTATTATTTATTTCTACTACCGGCATAATATTGAACCTACAGGGTCACACCATAAAAGAATGTTTCCTTTGATGAATAATGAGAGAGAGAATTATTTTTCTAAATAGTTAAGAAAAGAAATAATGATTAAAATAGTTTTAATTATTATTAAAGCATTTTATGAAGATAAAATGTGGGGGTTAAAATATATATAGATATATTATAAAACCCTAGGAAAGTCCTATAAATAGAATGAGATGGATGGCTCATTTGATAAGATACACAACTTTGGTTTTGTGAAAACCCTAGCCTCCATCTTCTTCTTCTCTCTCTCTCCCAAAACTCCATTTTTATAAAAGCTTAGTTTTATAAAAAGGTTCATCGAAGAGGATCGTTCTTGGTGGATACCGGTAGAGTGCTTCACACACTGAGGAGCAACTGCTAGCACTCTAATCATTATAAAGCTTCGATTCACGAGGTATGATTTCGATTCCTCGGTTTTTCCCTTTTATATGTTTTTTTCTATATGTGCGGTATATGGTTTTTACGGAATAATTATTATTTCACGCTTCCGCTCATCCGTAAATTCCTTCAAGTTCTTGATCATTCAGATTGATATTTTGTTAGTAAACCTTAATTTTAGTTAAGTTAAGATATTAATTAAGAATTTTGCTTCTTAAAATGTGATGTTATTTCGTTTACATTTATCATGAAGGTTAAAGTTGTTGTCCTTGAAAATTTGATGACTTATAATTTGTCTAATGTGATTTCCTTTGTTTTGCTATGTTGCACCTTAGGTAAGGATGATCTCCACTAAGCCTATTTTGAGTATAAGGGATTTAGTTTAGTAGATCACCATAGTTAAGTTATGGTTTGGGTATTTTGGTTGTTGGTGGTTGGGTTTGTTAAGAGAGAACCTTGGAGAAAGGAGAGTCTTAGTTTCTGCAGAAAATCAGTTTGGTACCCTGAGGTTTAGAGTGAGTTTTGACCATGTCATTGTTGTGCACTTTGAGGCCCAAGCAACCAGAAGCTAGCACTAGGAGTATATAAAAGGTTTTAGGTGTTTGTTGGAGGTTTATAAGTCGTTCGGTTAGGTGCCCGAGTGAAATCACAAAATCTGTCCAACAGGGGACAGTTTTATTGCAACTTAGAAATAGGAAGTTTTGACCATGTGATTGGTTGGCCCTCATTAGACCCTGTTGGGCCTTAGTTAGAGGTAGTGTCAGAGGAGTTTTTCCAACCATAGTTCATAGGATTTGAGCTAGAACCATGTGTCACAAGTTAGTTCAAGTCAGGGCGTTTTCTGCCCAGAAAAATAGGGGAACCATGGACTTTAAGCTTAGGCCCAAGGAAGCCCAAGCTAGGCCCTTGAGCCACATCAAGTTTGGGAGATGCCTTATGGTCAGAAGAGTCTAGTGTAGAAGTTTTGGAGGTAAACTTGTATTTTAAGAGTGTCTAATGCACTCAAGAAACCATAGATGTCATTCTGAAATTTACTCCAGTGAGCACTTTCACTTACCCCATAGTTTTAGAGCACTTATGAGTGAGACCTAGGTTGACCACTATGGTTGCAAGATAGTATAAATCCATTAGAGTTAAAGGCCCAAGTGAGGGTCAATAGGTTTTGGATAGTTTAGTAAAGGCACATCGAGTTAGGAAGCCAAAATTTGGAGACTTTGTCTAGTTTAGCGATCAAGTAACTTAAGTTGGGGATCGAGATCATCCAAGCCTAGTGTTGCATTATGGTGTGTGTGATATTATTTGATATTAAAATATGATATGTGAGTATATGTGGCTATGTGGACTATGGTATTTATAAGGTGATTATAAATTGAGTGCATATAGGCCTAAGTGCCATTTGTCTTTAATTTCGGGTTGTAAATAGGTTGAGTTGGTGAGAATATATTATAATGAGGTTATTATTATTTATGTACTATCTCGAGACGAGGGTAAACTTGCCATAAAGGTCGAGTAAAGCTTCCAGTTGCTCCTACCAGCCAAACCAGACCAGCCTTTCTTAAGGCAAGTGATTCAACCTATTTTTCGTTTACACTGCAAATGTGTGTTAATTAGTTCATATATTGATGCGAGTACTTGAACCAAGCGATACTTATCTATCTTTATATTATATAGAAATGCCATGAACGCTCAAGTACATATTGATATTGCAAAAGTCGTATCACGCTAGTATATCAAAGTAATTGGAATGTCATGATAAGATAAAGATTTGATATAATACTTGATTGATCCTCTTGATTAACATGCTATTGATCCCTAAAATATTGACATCTCACCCCGATGCTTGAACCCCAATAGAAACTTTACCTTGATACCTAAAAGCCAGATTTTCTTCAAAATTGTTCTTAATTGATTGATAACCCTTTTTCTTACCCTGAAGATTGACAATCCTAATATACCTTGAGCTAAAAATCATTTCTTCATAACTCAACACCCCTAGTATTCATGAAGCTTATCTTCTTGATGTTCTAGTACTTGTACCTTGTCGAAAACCATTGCTTTAAGCCTAGTTTGGCATTACTCTTTCATAATACGCAAAAGCCTTGCTAAATCTCCTTGTCAAAGTTCTTGAATATGGAAACCTTTCAATTACCCTAATATAGTGAAGTCTAATGGATCATGGCCCTGAAATTTGGTGACATATTCCCAGTGTTTCAAAGTTGATCTATAATCCCTTGATAAAAATGCTTACTATTTAAGAGATTTTATTATAAATCGGCATCAGTTTTTGAAATGATTAAAATGTGGATTTTCAGTCCCAAAGGGGGATAAATGTTTTCTTTGAATGGTGGATCTGGACTGAGACGTGAGTCCCTTCCACACTTATGTTATAGGCTTAAAAGTTGCCTAGGGATCCCATTAATGTTTTAGAACCCAACGAGGTTCGGGATTACTTCGCGGCTGATCACCGACTGTAATCCGTAGCGTCATAAAATGATTTTGACTAAGTTATGATTTTGAAAATGTTTTGATTCAAGCAAATGATGCCATCACCCAAAACTTCATCTCTTGTTATTATTAGTTATATCTTCGCATTGTCCTTCTTTAATTTATATCTCGATTTATGTTTCGTATCGTAGTGTTTAGCACTTGTTGAACATTTGGCTCACTCCTTGCTTTATCCTGATATTACAGCTAGCAGCTATGGTTAGATTCAAGCAGACAGCACGTAAGACCTGTGACGCCGATGCGTATGTCCGAGCTCAGGTAGAATAAGAGATAGTTTTGTGTGAGGACTCGATATTTAAATCACTTGTAATAGATGGTAGTGTTGGGCTGTTCCAAACCCTAAACTGTAAGATCTTGGATTCAGTTATATTTATTTTCTTTTAAATATTATAATAGTTATTTGTTTTCTTTGTTAAGTTGGGGGTGTGACAGGTTTTGGTATCAGAGCTACGGTTTAGAGTCCCTGGACAACCCAAATAGGTTATAGGATATATGTATAGGTTATAGATAATATGCGAGATAGTAGGTTAAGTAAATTTATTATTAATACCCCTCTTATTGGTTTGTCAGCAAAGGGCGCATTCCTCGTCATCCTTTGGGTCGGACGACACTATTGCTTTCTCCGTGTATGCTGACTTGAGGCGCGAGTTTGACATGCTTCAGGGCAAGTACGACCGACTGAAGAACATGTACCCAAATAGCCGAAACTATGAAGGGAAGCCTAAGGAGTAGATGACTGCGAGACTTGAGACTTTGGTTCAGTACGTCAACACCAAGCTTGAGGAAATGCCATCACACCGAGACCGCACCAGCCAGTATATCATCCAGATGGTGGAGGATGAGCTCCAGAGCATTGTGAAGATGCTTCGAGAGGAGAAGACTACCAAGCCCCGTTCTGATGGAGTGGAGCCTTAGTTCTTTCCATTATCTACCTTCCATGTTGTTGTATTATCAGACTTCGTAGAATTCCCAGTTGTTTCCTTTAAATAAGCATGTTATTCCTAGAATCAGACTTGTCACAATCCCGATGTATTGTGACTTTGAAATTTCAATTATTATGCACTATCATTCCATTTCCTCTCAACTGTTATTTTACATCTTTATATGCATCACCATATCTGTTTAATTTGAAACTTGACCTCATATGTGAATAAGAATGCCATGCGATACCCACGAATTATTTCATTATTCATACCTGTTTTGATATAACTCTTATTTCAGGATCATGCCACCCAAAAAGAAGAACCCAACAACCACATCCACCACAGATCCAAATATTCTTCGATTACTGGAAACCTTGCAACAGGAAACCAACACTATAGCTCAACAACAACTAACTCTTCAACAACAATTTGAAAACCAAGATAACCATAAACCACACCAACCACCTGATCCACCAGTACCACCTTGACAAGTTGTCACTTTCAAAGCTTTTCAGAATGTAAATCCACCTGTATTTCATGATACCACTGATCCAGTAATAGCTAACACGTGGATTAAGGAAATGGAAAGGGCTTTTTAGTTGGTACAGTTAGGAGACGATCAGAAGATGCTATATGCTACTTACTTCTTGAAGGGCGAAGTCATCTATTGGTGGGAATCAGTAAAAGCTATGGAAGCAACTCATCAAGTTTCTTGGGAAAGATTTAAGAAGTTATTTCTGGAAAAGTATTACCCTAAGTACATGCAGAATCAGATGGAGCTTAAATTTCTTGAGTTGAAGCAAGGGAACATAACTGTACTGGAGTATGAGAAGAAATTCACAGAGTTGTCAAGGTTTGTGATAAAGTATACCAGCAGTGAGGAGGAAAAAGTGAAGAGATTTTAACAAGGATTAGAGCCTTGGATTAGAGATATAGTGGTTATGTTTGAGCTTGATATTTATGCGGGAGTAGTACAGAAAGCTACTCTGATTGAGAACAATGGGATGCAGTCCAGAAAGGAAAGGGATAACAAGAAGAGAAAGGTTCCATTTTGTGGAGAAAACTCTGAAGCCGGAAATTCACAAGATCGGAATGTAAATAGGATTGGATTTCATAAGGGCGGAAATTTTCAAAAGAAAGGGAATTTGGGCAAGAGACAAGAATCGAAAGGGAACAGCCAGACAAGTCAAGGGCAAGTTGGAGAAAACAGATTCCAGAGATCGGAATGCAAGCATTATAAAAGAATGCACCCCGGAGTGTGTAATAAGTTGAGCATGACATGCTATAAGTGCAACCAGAAAGGACATTTGGCAAACGAGTGTAAGATGCCGAAGCCAGGAGTTATAGGTTACAAGTGTGGAAAGACTGGACACATAGCTAGGGAGTGCAAGACAACCGGACCAGTCAAAGCTCTAATGAATGTGGCAAGTACCAGTGCAAGCGTGCCAGCCGAGGTATTGGCATTACCTCCACCATCTACAACAACTCTGCAAGCAACAACAAGGACATTCGATTTGAAAATGAAGGATGCTGTTCAGAACTCTGAGGTGATAGCAGGTACACTTTTACTAAATAATGTCACAGCTAAAGTATTGATTGATTCGGGAGTAACGAGATCTTTCATATCAAAAACTTTTGGTGATAAACTTCAATGTGATAAAATGATTATGAGCGAGGTAGTAAATGTGGTAATTGCGAACCAAGAGAAGATTCCTGTGAATCAATTTTGTCCAAAGTGTGAGATTGATATTTTGGGGCATAAGTTTTCAGCCGACTTGATACTCTTCAGGTTGGGAGAGTTCGATATAATTTTAGGTATGGATTGGTTAGGGAAGAATAACGCCCAGATTAATTGTAAGACCAAGAAAGTGTATTTAAAGACGAAGAGTGGAGAGAAGGTAGTATTTAAGGGACAGGGGCAAGAGCAACTATTTCTTACAATCGTTCAGGCTAAGAAGCTACTTAGAAAAGGTTGTGAGTCGTTCCTAGCATATGTAATGGATTCAGAAAAGGGCAACCCTAGCATAGAAGAGATCCCCGTAGTTACCGAGTTCCCAGATGTGTTTCAAGATGAACTACCGGGCTTACCGCCAGATCGACAAATCGAGTTCGAGATCAACCTAGCTCCGGGCACAGAACCAGTTTCAAAGGCCCCATATAGGATGGCACCAGCAGAAATGAAAGAGTTGGCGAGCCAGTTTCAAGAATTGTTTGACAAAGGAGTGATACAGCCAAGTACGTCGCCATGGGGAGCACCTGTCCTGTTTGTAAAGAAGAAAGATGGAAGTATTCTGCTATGTATAGATTATCGGGAGTTGAACAAGGTAATATTAAGAACCGCTACCCGCTACCAAGAACAGATGACCTATTTGACCAGCTGAAAGGAGCAAAGTGCTTTTCAAAGATTGACCTGAGATCAGGATACCATCAATTAAAGATCAAAGAAGAAGATATTCCCAAGACAACATTCAGGACCAGATATGGATATTATGAATTCTTAGTAATGCCTTTTGGATTGACTAATGCCCCGGCCGCATTTATGGATCTGATGAATCGGGTATTTAAAAAGTATTTGGACAAGTTCGTAGTGGTATTCATTGATGACATCATTATTTATTCTAAGTCGGAAGAAGAACATAAGCAGCACCTATGGATAGCATTGGAGATACTCCGGCAAGAGAAGTTGTATGCCGAGTTTTCTAAATGTGAGTTTTGGTTAAAGGAAGTTCAATTTTTGGGACATGTCATTGGAGATGAAGGAGTTAAAGTAGATTCGGCAAAGATTGAGGCGATTATGAGTTGGGAGAGGCCAAAGACACCTGCAGAAGTGCGAAGTTTTCTAGGATCGGCAGGATATTATAGAAGGTTTGTCAAGGATTTTTCGAGAATCGCCACGCCATTGATTAAGTTAACCAGGAAGAATCAGAAGTTCGAATGGAGTGCAGAATGTGAGGATAGCTTTCAAGAGTTGAAACAGAGATTGGTAATAGCTCTGGTGTTAGTACTACTAGATGACCAAGGAAACTTTGTGATTTGCAGCGACGCTTCACATAAAGTACCCAACGCATGATTTGGAACTAGCCGCCATAGTGTTCGCACTTAAGATTTGGAGACATTACCTCTACGGAGAAAAGTGTGAAATCTACACGGATCACAAGAGTTTAAAGTAAATTTTCACTCAGAAGGAGCTCAATATGAGGCAAAGAAGATGGTTGGAATTGATCAAGGACTACGATTGTTCAATAAATTATCATCCTGGAAAAGCGAATGTTGTAGCCGATGCTTTAAGTAGGAAGGAGAGATTGAATATGATAGCAACACCAAAAGAATTGTCTAAAGAGATTAAGAGATTTGGGTTGGAACTTTGCGCTTGTGGAATAGTTGAAGAAGTTTGTCGTGCAATGACTTTTCAGCCAACATAAGTGGAAAAGATAAGGAAATGTCAGGAAGAGGTAATGGAGAAAGAGAAGAATCAGCTAACTGGAGAAGAGATTGGTACTCAAAAGGATGAGCAAGGTATACTAAGGTTTTCCTCAAGAATTTGGATTCCTCATGTACCTGAATTAAAGAATGAGATCTTGCAAGAAGCCCACAATTCAAGATTTTCAATCCATCCAGGAAGCACCAAGATGTATCGGGACTTAAAGCAGAACTTTTGGTGGCCAAATATGAAGCGAGACGTGGCGGAATGGGTTGCAAAGTGCTATACTTGTCAGAAAGTGAAGGCAGAACATCAACGACCAAGCGGATTAATTCAGCCCCTAAAGATTCCAGAATGGAAATGGGAAAATATTGCTATGGACTTTATAGTGGGACTACCGCGAACGAAATCCGGATATGACGCTATATGGGTTATAGTTGATCGCCTTACGAAGTCGGCGCATTTCCTTCCAATTAATGAGAAGTCGTCATTGGACAAATTGGTTCATCTGTACGTGCTTAAAATCGTACTAAGGCATGGAGTACCCGTATCGATAGTTTCAGACAGAGATCCCCGATTTAACTCGAGATTCTTGAAGTAATTTTAAGAAAGTCTTGGCACAAAGTTGAACATGAGTACGGCGTACCACCCGCAGACTGATGGTCAGAACGAAAGGACAATTCAAACAATCGAAGACATGTTGCACAGTTGTGCAATCGATTTTGCAGGAAGTTGGGACGACCACTTGCCATTGATAGAATTCTCTTACAACAACAACTATCACTCCAGTATTGGCATGCCACTATACAAAGCTTTGTACGGACGAAAATGTAGATCACCGACAAGTTGGGATGAAGTAGGAGAAGGAAGGATTCTAGGCTCGGAATTGGTACAACAGTTGTATGAGACAGTCAAGTTAATTCAGAGAAGGTTGCTTGCTGCTCAAGATAGACAGAGGAAGTATGCGGATCCAGCGCGTAAGGATGTTCGATTCCAAGTAGGCGAAGCCGTTTTGTTGAAGGTGTCACCAAGAAAAGGGTTGTCTAGATTTGGCAAGAAAGGGAAGTTAGCACCTAGATATATAGGTCCTTTTGAAATTTTGAGTCAAGTGGGGAAGGTGGCCTACGAGTTAGCCTTACCACCTCAGTATCAGCATGTGCATAATATGTTTCATGTGTCATTACTTAAGAAGTACAATCCTGACACCAGCTATGTGATAGAATATGAACCTGTAGAAATTCAGGTAGACTTGTCATTTGTGGAGCAACCTGTCAAATTACTCGACTGGAAAGTAAAGAGTCTTAGGAATAAGTCGGTAAAGTTAGTGAAAGTACTTTGAAGGAACCCCAAGGTCGAGGAATCAACTTGGGAGTTAGAGTCTGATATGCGTTTCCGGTATCCTCATATGTTCTCTTAGATTCTGGGGACAGATCCCTTAAGGGGGAGAGGATGTTACGACCGGCATTTTCGTGTAATATTATTTATGAATTTGGTATAATTTTAAAGTCGAATGCAAATATATTCAATTATTGTACGTTTGTGTGAATGAAAATTTCTGCATTTTAAATTTGCTTTATGTAGTATATGATTTTTCAAAGCAAAAGTTTATTTATTTCCTTTATTTTTGATTTATAAGGAATATTCTAAACCTTGGAGAAATTTTCTTTTAAAAGTTATTTTGTTCACAAATTTTGAAAGTGATTTTATAAAATTTCTGAAAATCCAAGTTATTTTATGGTATAAATTTTATAATTTTTGAACTTGTATTTTATTTTATAAAAATAAATCTTTACAAATTTTAGTTGTGATAATTAGAAAATTACAAGGAAGCCCTTGCATGTAAACCACCCTTATATTCTCTTCAAGGACAAAGAAGACATTTCCAAACCCACTAAATCATGATTTATTAGCCAAATTATCTCCTTGACCTTGCATGCAAGATAGCCTAGCTCTAGCTAGAAGGTTACTCTTGTCATTTCCCAAACCCACTCACATTATAGTCAAATCAAGACATAAAAACAAATCAAAGAGTGATCACCACTCCACTTTCACCCCACCACTTCACTCTCCTCTTCTTCTCCTCCCCCTCTCGGCTTTCTCTCCCTCCCTCTCGGCCCTTCTAAAACCGAGACTCTCATTCCCTTCTTTCTTCATTTCTTCACTCAAATAAGCATCCTATAATCAAGTAATCTTACTCCCTACATGTTGTTCATGTATATCTCAAGAGTTTAGAGTAGAAAACTTATATGTTGACCTTGCATGGTGGTGTTTTTGTTAAACTCAAAGTGAATATCCTTGATACTTGTGAATTCAAGGCTTTCACCATGAGTTATAGTATCATAGGGCTGAGAATGGCTAGACATGAGTGTGTTGCACTTATAAAAATGTTGTTTTCACCCTAATCCATTCGACCATGACTTGATAGGAGCCGAATGGATGGTGCTTTGGTTGCTTTGTTTCATTTTATGTGTTTTTGTGATAATAACATGAAAATCTTAGTGAAATCTTGGTAAAAACCTTTTCATGCTAGGTGGTCATTTAGATATAATCCATGATAGGCTTGCATGTTGAATTAAAATGAAAATTTATTTGGAAAGCATGTTGTTTTGGTTTGTAAGACTCGAAGTCATGCATGCGTGTAGATTACTCTTGAATTTTTGAAAGTTCTTGATCATTCAGATTAATATTTTGTTAGTAAACCTTAATTTTAGTTAAGTTAAGATATTAATTAAGAATTGTGCTTCTTAAAATGTGATGTTATTTCGTTTACATTTATCGTGAAGGTTAAAGTTGTTGTCCTTGAAAACTTGATGACTTGTAATTTGTGTAATGTGATTTCCTTTGTTATGCTATGTTGTACCTTAGGTAAGGATGATCTCCACTAAGCCTATTTTGAGTGTAAGGGATTTAGTTTAGTAGATCACCATAGTTAAGTTATGGTTTGGGTATTTTGGTTGTTGGTGGTTGGGTTTGTTAAGAGAGAACCTTGGAGAAAGAAGAGTCTTAGTTTCTGCAGAAAATCAGTTTGGTACCCTGAGGTTTAGAGTGAGTTTTGACCATGTCATTGTTGTGAACTTTGAGGCCCAAGCCACCAGAAGCTAGCACTAGGAGTATATAAAAGGTTTTAGGTGTTTGTTGGAGGTGGTTTTAGGTGTTTGTTGGAGGTTTATATGTCGTTTGGTTAGTTGCACGGGTGGAATCACAAAATCTGTCCAGCAGGGGACAGTTTTGTTGCAACTTAGAAATAGGAAGTTTTGACCATGTCATGGGTAGGCCCTCATTAGACCCTGTTGGGCCTTAGTTAGAGGGAGTGTCAGAGGAGTTTTTCCAACCATAGTTCATAGGATTTGAGTTAGAATCAAGTGTCACAAGTTAATTCAAGTCAGGGCATTTTCTGCCCAGAAAAATAGGGGAACCATGGACTTTAAGCTTAGGCCCAAGGAAGCCCAAGCTAGGCCCTTGAGCCACATCAAGTTTGTGAGATGACTTATGGTCAGAAGAGTCTAGTGCAGAAGTTTTGGAGTTAAACTTGTAGTTTAAGAGTGTCTAATGCACTAAAGAAACCATAGATGTCATTCTGAAATTTACTCTAGTGAGCACTTTCACTTACCCCATAGTTTTAGAGCACTTATGAGTGAGACATAGGTTGACCACTACGGTTGCAAGATAGTATAAAGCCATTAGAGTTAAAGGCCCAAGTGAGGGTCAATAAGTTTTGGCTAGTTTAGTAAAGGCACATCGAGTTAGGAAGCCAAAATTTGGAGACTTTGTCTAGTTTAGCGATCAAGTAACTTAAGTTGGGGATCGAGATCATCCAAGCCTAGTGTTGCATTATGGTGTGTGTGATATTATTTGATATTAAAATATGATATGTGAGTATATGTGGCTATGTGAAATATGGTATTTATAATGTGATTATAAATTGAGTGCATATAGGCCTAAGTGCCATTTGTGTTTAATTTCGGGTTGTAAATAGGTTGAGTTGGTGAGAATATATTATAATGAGGTTATTATTATTTATGTAGGATCTCGAGAAGAGGGTAAACTTGCCATAAAGGTCGAGTAAAGCTTCCATTTGCTCCTACCAGCCAAACCAGACCAGCCTTTCTCAAGGCAAGTGATTCAACCTGTTTTTCGTTTACACTGCAAATGTGTGTTAATTAGTTCATATATTGATGCGAGTACTTGAACCAAGCGATACTTAAATCTATCTTTGTATTATATAGAAATGCCATGAACCCTCAAGTACATATTGATATTGCAAAAGTCGTATCACGATAGTATATCAAAGTAATTGGAATGTCATGATAAGATAAAGATTTGATATATTACTTGATTGATCTTCTTGATTAACATGCTATTGATTCCTAAAATATTAACATCTCACCCTGATGCTTGAACCCCAATAGAAACTTTACCTTGATACATAAAAGCCAGATTTTCTTCAAAGTTGTTCTTAATTGATTGATAACCCTTTTTCTTACCCTGAAGATTGACAATCCTGATATACCTTGAGCTAAAAATCATTTCTTCATAACTCAACACCCCTAGTATTCATGAAGCTTATCTTCTTGATGTTCTAGCACTTGTACCTTGTAGAAAACCATTGTTTTAAGCCTAGTTTGGCATTACTCTTTCATAATACCCAAGAGCCTTGCTAAATCTCCTTGTCAAAGTTCTTGAATATGGAAACCTTTTAATTACCCTAATATAGTGAAGTCTAGTGGATCATGGCCCTGAAATTTGGTGACATATTCCCAGTGTTTCAAAGTTGATCTATAATCCCTTGATAAAAATGCTTACTATTTAAGAGATTTTATTATAAATCGGCATCAATTTTTGAAATGATTAAAATATGGATTTTCAGTCCCAAAGGGGGATAAATGTTTTCTTTGAATGGTGGATCTGGACTGAGACGTGAGTCCCTTCTACACTTATGTTGTAGGCTTAAAAGTTGCCTAGGGATCCCATTAATGTTTTAGAACCCAGCGAGGTTCAGGATTACTTCGCGGCTGATCACCGGCTGTAATCCGTAGCGTCATAAAATGATTTTGACTAAGTTTTGATTTTGAAAATGTTTTGATTCAAGTAAATGATGCCATCACCCAAAACTTCATCTCTTGTTATTATTAGTTATATCTTCGCATTATCCTTCTTTAATTTATATCTCGATTTATGTTTCGTATCGTATTGTTTAACACTTGTTGAGCATTTGGCTCACTCCTTGCTTTACCCTGATATTATAGCTAGCAGCTATGGTTAGATTCAAGCAGACAGCACGTAAGACCTGTGACGCCGATGCGTATGTATGAGCTCAGGTAGAATAAGAGATAGTTTTGTGTGAGGACTCGATATTTAAATCAGTTGTAATAGATGGTAGTGTTGAGCTGTTCCAAACCCTAAACTGTAAGATCTTAGATTCGGTTATATTTACTTTCTTTTAAATATTGTAATAGTTATTTATTTTGTTTATTAAGTTGGGGGTGTGACATAACGCTCGCTACATGGGTATTATTGTATAAGTCTTTTGGGACCTTATTCATTGCACGGTCAAATAAGCATATGTGTTATGTGTTTCTTTGTACTAGCATGGATCCTTGTATAACTCTAGTAAATTAAAGTGTTGTGATTCATTATGTGTTTAATTTTCATTCTATTTATAAACTTGTGATTTTTTTGGGGAAAGATAAGATATGATTATTGATCTAGTCTTGGGAGTACATCTGTTAAGCATCGCACACACGCACGTTTCTGGTTTGTTAGTTGATTTGTGGGATTTAGTTGAACTCTATTTCGAATAATTACATTCTTAGAAACACTGCTTATTTATTGGTTATAGTTATTCCGAGGGGATCGTTGCATTTTTACATAGTTGCATTCATGCATTAGTTGTGTTTTTAGTTTCGAGTCTGTTTAAGCTTGAGGACAAGCATCGATTTAAGTTTGGGGGTGTGATAAGTGGAATTTATATCCACTTGGAACGCTTCATATCGGCTTAATTTGGTGTCTTAGACTCAAGTATATGGTGTTTTTAATGTGTTTTTGTGTTAAGTCATTGCAGGGCACTAGTCAGAAGGAAGAAAGCAGTTTTTCAATATTTTTATGCTTATAAGAGGTCAGGAGTGGAGTTTCGGAAGATCGCACGTAGAAAGGAGCACAAAAAAAAGAAAAGTCAGTATTTTTGTCAGAAGCACGGCTCGCCCACGCCAGAAGCTGGGCAGCCACGCCAGGTGTTCCAGCAAGGGGGCCAAAGGCAGGGCGGTCGCACCAGTGTGTTTCTGCAGAATCCTGATTCTACTACGATTCCGATTGTCTGGGAGTCCAGGTCCATTTGGGGCTTATATATAAAGATAAAAAGATGTTTTTAATAACAAGGAAGCAAGGGAGAACATTAAGAAGAATGAAAGCACACAAGACGGCTAAGGAGAAGAAGATCTAGTTTCATACTTTTGTATTCTTCTATTTAGGCGATACTTTTGGATGCTTGTTTTTGCTTTGTTCTAAACCCTATTACTTTTATCTTATCTCGTAGTATTATGAACTTATTAGTACCATGTTTTCATTGGAAACCATGGTGACGATGTGTTCGATCATAAACTAATCGTTGTCATGGGGTTCTAGCGGATTTATTTATGGATTTCAATAGATGATTGTTCTAAATCTTTAGTGTGTGGTGATTTATGAATTCCTAGTTTGGTTGTGCTTATTCGTCTTTGATGCGTAGCTAACATCTAAGATTGTTTGTTAATCTTTATTGAAGCGACAGTGAATATAGAGGTTTAGAACTTGCCATGCTAGCATAGGTTTATGTATGAATTGACATGCATAATTCGTAGTGTAATTTTAACCATCTTACACACCCTGTGTAATCACAATAGATAACTTGCTCTTCAACCGTTATGTTTTCAAATTCTATAGACACATAGGGTCTAAGAATAATTTGTGTCTACTTAACTTCTATCTTGATTATGGATGTTTAGTAGAAGGGTATATGTATATCGAAAGATAGCGTATAGTAATTTGTTGTTGTCTGATTAGTTATTATCACCATCACATACTATTGATAAAGACATAAACTTTGAATGAAGTATTTAATGAAGTTAGAATCCCATGTTTTATTCTCATATAAGTAATCAGTTTTAATCTCTTAGTTAATGCATGTTAGTATAATCTCTTAGGTAGTTAGCTATAAACGATAATCATACATTGTTGCATAAGTGCATAATCTAAACTTAATCTAAACCAGTCTCTGTGGGAACGAACTCGACTTAAATCTTATACTACTTATGATCACGTACACTTGCGTGTATTTTTGTGTGTTTTTCAGTGCGAACACTACCCATAATTCTACCTAACTAATACCATCACAACCAACACTACAATAGAGCATTATACAACATAAAAGGGGGGTTCCCGACATCCAACCAAGTATCCCAAAGCCTACCGGCGCTGAAAAGAAATAATAACAACAACTACGGGCTCTAAGAGATGTCTCTTCTGAACTGACACCCAACTACACATGGCGATCCACAACTTCCCTCAACACAGATAACATCCAACGCACAATTTTATGAACTTTACGGGCCTCGGCCTCAGCATCACTGTATGATGTTCCCTCCTCCAATCGTCTACGGGAAACCTGCTCCACCATCTCAATACGAAAACGCCACCCGGGCTGTGGCACCAACATATGCAATCTAGACTCTCGGGCAAATCTGTCTACCAAGGATCTTAGCTCAGGGTTGCGAGTCAACAGAAGGTCACGGTCCCGGGCCAAGTCATCACTAATATGGGCAGGTACATGCACAACAGGCACTCTGTCGGGAGCTGGTGTAATATTCGGGATATAGCTTATAATTATTTTTATCAATAAATAATTATTATGTGATTATTATTTGAATTTTGTTGAATTATCTAATGATTGATATTAATATTTAGATTTTTATATGTGAGAAAATGGGAGTATATTAATTTTACTATGTCCAGAATAAAGTGTAGATAATTTTGGTATTTTTATGATAATTTTGGTATTTTTCTGGTAATTTTTAGGTTGTTATATGATTTTATAATGATTTATGGATTTAATATTTATTTTCTGCATAATCATAAAACTATTTTATAAAACTGGGAATCGTCCAACTTCAACCATTTTTACGTTTTTACAACCCGAAACTCTTCGGAAAACTCCTTCCTAACCTAATTTGATTATTCTGAACATTTTTCGTGTTTTGACTTTTTCAATCTTGAATACAGTTTGACCCGTACGAGTCCCGGTGCAAATTTTCGATACGATAGTCATTTCGGTAGATCAATGAAACCCGAATTCTCGAGCGTCGAGATATTATTACATTATCTTCGTATAAAGTGTTTTATTAGAAGCCCGGTTTTGATAATTATCCAAAACTGATATCAAATTGGATCATTTTTGCTATTACTTAGCGGCTAAGTAACCTATTTCCGGATCCAATACAATCCAACGTGTATTAATATTCCATAAGTGTAAATAGCCTTTTTCTTATTTTATCTTATTCGTATAATCATAAGCAAACAGTTAAAACAAATAAATTATAGAGAAAAACCCGAAAATTCATCGCGTTCTTGAGAATCGAACCCAAAAACGAAGGCGTTACCGAACTCTGAATAAAGCGTGCCGTATACCGAATCGAAGATCTCCAAAAGATATTTCAGAATCAATCATCAATTTCAGTGAAGAAATCAAGGTTATTTTCCTATTTATTTATTTTAATTCGAATTAATTTATGATTAAAATATGAAATTTTGATTTTATTGTTATTTGTGTGATTTGATGAATTCATCTTGTAGATAATTTTGTCCTGATCATTTTGGTATATCATAAGATGAATTTGGAGTTCAATAACATGTAGAAAAGTGGGTTTAATTCTCGAAATAATAAAATTATGGTTTATAGCCTTGTATGTTCTTCATTGAAATTTAGGTATTTCTTTGTTAGGGGTTATTAGATCAAATTGATTACACCATTAAATAGATCGTGTGATAAGCAATCGAATGATGCAAGTGGCTTGAACGGAGGATAAATATTCAAACTTTGTTTTGACCCCCCCTGTTTTGCAAAAATCTATATTTCAGACCCTGTAATTTTCAAAATTCATAAAAATAAGATTTATGTTTTAGTAATTTTCAAAAATGGTATTTTCTTTTTATATTATTTTAATAAATTGTTTTTAATTATTTTAAATTCCAAAATTCATTATTTATTATTCAGAAAATTATTTTTAATTGAAAAAAAATTAAAATGATTTATTTAATTAATTTTAGTAGATAATTAATTATTTAATTAGTTAATTAATTTAAATATTAATTGATTATTTAATTTAATTAGTTATTAATTAATTTTAATTGATTATTTAATTAGATTTAATTATTTCTTTTGATTTAAAAATTCTAAAAAATAGTTTCGAGCTTTAAAATATTATTTTAAATTATTTTTATGGCTCGATAATTATTATTAAATGATTTTAAAGTCAGATTCGGGTGTTTGGACCTTATTATTTAATTAAAAAATAATTCGACGACCCGTTTTAATTCCGAAAAATGTTCAAAAATTCGTATTAAATACGTGGAAGATCATTTTAACCCTGAATCTTCTTTGAAAAATTATTTTGATCGAATATCTTGCGTGCTATATGCTACGTGTTATCTGATTGATGTGTTATATGCATATGTGATTATTGTTTGACTGTTTTGGTCATAACTTTCAATCCGTAAATCAGATTTGGGTAAAACGAAGGGTAGATAAAAGCTTATGACGTCTCTGTGATGATTAGAATAATATGAGATTGAATATTGATAGATACTTGTGATTCCTAGCAGAGTAAACAAGGCGTAGAATAAGAAAGCCAGTGATCAGTAAGTATAACTGAAGCATAAAAAAAGAAAGCAAGTGATCGGTGAATAGAATCAAGGTATGGAAAAAGAAGACATGTGATTGTTGAGTAGAACTGTTAAACGCGTACAAGTGAAGTTGGAAATCATTTATGATACGGCGAGTACTTCGAAACCTTTCTCGAGATATCTTGCAAATATTTCTAAATTTTATCATAACATGTTGCCAGTATTCAAAATAGTCTTATTACATTATAAGTGCTGTAAATTATTCAACCTTAAACCCTGATCACATCATTGAACTTGGATGGTACGCCTTATTCTTTTTAAACCACCGACTGTTGATTTTTTAGATATTAAACCATACAAATACAATTCTACTTCACAAATACATATACACCATATACCAAATGATGAAACTTAATTACTTGAGCATGCATAAACTTATATACCCTATAATACCCTACGACATCAAAGATCTATACCATATATTATCATTGAACCCTTATTCATCAGATACCTGATTCCTTCATAGGCCTGAAGCCGTTCCTCATATATATACCTTGATATACCTTGGTGATACCTATGAAATGTTTTATACTCTAAGATAAATGCTTTATTAATGTTAATGATGATTCTATTTTATTGAATTACAATGATTATCATATTGAATTGATTTATCATTGGATGGTTTTATAAATTGGACCAGATTCGTGGCCGGACCAGATTCGTGGTCATATTAGGCTAATGTGTTCCTTGGATCTAGTATAGAGAACAGAGTTGTGTGCCTTGCTTGAGGTTAGTGTGTGACTGATCAGCAGCCTAACCTTTGATTTAAAAGTTAAAATAAATATCCAATTCTAATGATTACTTGACAAGAAAATTGATTCATCTGAATCATTTCAATTGATTGTTGTTTAACCTCAATTATTGCTATTATGACTTGCTAAGCTAGTTAGCTCACTCTTGTAAATCTGTTTATGTTATTCTACAGTTAAAAAGGAAATTGTTGGTAACAAGGATTCCCAACCCGTGTGTGAGCTAGGATTCTAGGTTAAGTTGGATCAAGCTAACGGGAGCTTTATGTTTAGTTTTGAGTTATGTAAGCTTGTATGAATGCTTTCACTATCAGTTGTAAGTTAAACTAGTTGGGATTTGGTACGATGTAATAAAAGTAAAGGTGATGGTTTGTTTTCATACTTTAACCTGTTACAATCCGTGGTTATGGTAAGTAGGGTCTTTACATATATTAATTTCATAAACATGTTTATATATTGGGTGTGTGTGTTGTGAACCCCAAACTTCAGACCCGGGTTTAGAGGGCGTCACAGCCGGGAACTCAGGCATAGAAGGTAGGGAATTTGTCTTAACCTTTGGGGAATCAGGTAATGGTATAAGGGGGAAACAAGCATAAAGGCAGCACTGTCATTAGACGGATCATCCTCATGGTCTGAACTAATGTACTGGGGCTTTACAGGTGATGCCAGTAACAAACTATCCTCAGAATCAGCATGACTACCACTACTAGGGTCCTGAGATGAAACATAAAACAACAGCCAAGAAAACAGCATTAGGGTTAAATAAAACCTTGAACTGACTCAATGACCTAACTCTATTTACTGCCTTGACCTATTTACTTTACTTAGAATATACCTAATAGTCTAACTCAACTCTATATGAGTCGAACACTCTTGCAATATTATTTACCCAAATACCCTTTTATTCTAACTTGTCTCAGGGACTAGACCTTGTAGCTCTGATACCAACTTGTGACCCCCTCAATCTCGTGGTTAGGAAATGAGGACTCACGACCACGATAAGAAACAATATAAAGGCGGAAATATAATCAACCCCGAATAACTATTAGGATCTAACAAGATAAAGTATGAGACAAGATTACAACTATCAACCAGAATATAATATAATTATAACCCAAAATATAAATATATTTAAATTATTCGATTCCGGCTTAGAATTAACGGATAACCCAAAAGTATCTGATTGGCTAATACACTTCCCACCAACTTAACGTTGCTTGCTCACACATCATGTAACACCCCCAAATCCGGGGTCGGGGATCCGGGTTGTCACGAGTTCCATTTCCCTTAATAACACCCAATCTTAATAAACAATCAACTACTCTGTACTGTGACCCCACAATAAACACACACACACCACAAGTTATAGTCTCAGAGATGAATATCCAAAAGTAACACGAGTCATTTTATTCCAAAATTATATGCCATTACACCTTAAAAGGGTTTCTGAATAGATTTACATTTCTTTGCCATTATTACAATTCATAAATATACATAAATCTGGTACATCAAAAGTTGAAGCCTAGTCTATTGGTAGTTCCCACCTCAGCTACAGCGACTTCAATGCCTATAGGAAGCTGCGGAATGTTTCCTATCCGCTCGTGAATTGGGAGCTTGGTCCTGTTCATCTTGTCTATCTGATGTTGTGTGATGAAAGAAGAAAGCAAGGGTGAGCAGCAAGCCCACCAAAATAATATGTATAATGATTAACAATATATGAGCCTTCTCATAGTACTCATGAAAGTCTTGGTCAAAAGAAATGAACCAAGTTGATATCTTAATGCGATGAAGTCGCAAAATATTCAGTATATATATACATATATACTCTTCAAAATATGGGAAGTCCTCTTCCATGCATAATATACACAAAGTTCCAGTTTATAACTGTATAAAAATATCGTTGCAAGGTGATCTCGTATATCTAACCTTGTCTCAATGTTTTCTGAAAGTCTTTGTCATTCATAAGACAATTATTAACTAGATATAAGTTTAAAAGATGAAGTTACCAAATACTTCACTACACTTATATCATTTATAAAGCTACTTGAACTACCATTGTTCAAAGTATAATGAGCTTTCAACAGTTCATCACATAGATGAGACAACAAGACAAGATTTAAATAGATTAAATCTTTAAAATATTATTAAAGGAAATGAAGTTATGATATACTTCATTAAGTTCTGATATATATATATATCCACATATACATCTTCCTTTATACATTTCCTGAAAACCTCTGTCATGTGAAGTATGAACAGAGTTTGAAACATCCAATGAATTTTGGAAAGGAAAAGAATTTTGGCATAAACCAGATATCTTGCTGATCAGGCAAAGATACCCATAAGTAACCTTTTCTACTAGTAGATGGACGAATTCCCCACTGATCATCACCCTGGTCTCAATAGGACCTTATGCTGGACTGCCACTCAGCCACTTATGCATTTGATGGACTCCCACTGAGCCACTTACACTATCATTGACGCCCACTGAGCCCATGTTGCTTATGCCGACTCAATAGATGGACTTACTTCCCGAAAATTGGGTAAGTAATCAATTCATTTACCAAAACTGCAACCTTGTTGCGAATATAAAATACACCACAGAGCCGGATCCCTCAGGTTTTGAGCGAGTATTTAAATCCCCTTAAAAAGGAAGATCTTAAATATAAAAATGAGTTTTGGGATCCGCTCTAACTTTTAAAAATCATTTTGAAGACTCGAAAACACTTTAAAGAGTGTTTGGAGTAAAGCTGATTTAATGAAGTAAATCAGTCCCCAGTATATTTAGAAAATGTCTGAATATTATTATTTAAATAATATTCCCATAAAGAATAATCTTTATAAAAATAATTGAAGTAGAAGTATTAAAACTTATACTTGAAACGAGTATTAAATAACCAAAGATATACTTATACGAAAGTACTATCTTTATTTGAATAATCGAAAATAAGTTTGATTATTGACACCTTATTCTTTAATAAAATAAAGAATATATTGCAATAATAAGCGGAGTCATAATACCTCGAATGAATATTATAAATAATATTCATAAAATAAAGGAGTCATACATCCTCAAATGAATATCCAAGTAATATCCAATAATAATATAAAAGAGTCATAAGCCCTCGAATAATATTCGAAATAATATTCAATAAATAATATAAAGAGTCATAAGCCCTCGAATGAATATTCAAATAATATTCATTTAATAAAATAAAGAAGTCATAAGCCCTCGAATGAATATTCATAATAATATTCATTAAATAAAATAAAGTTATCGAATAAACCTTATTCGATTAATAGTTTTGAAAACTATAACCATATATATATATAAATATATATGTATATATATACATATATACAAAATCTACTCGGGATCCTCGACTCCCGGTTTTAGAAAATGTTTTCACCTTTTGGGTCCTTATAATAAGGGTATATGCAAAATACTGCTATCGTCTAGCATAGGTATTATCAACTGAACCAACAGATATATATATGGCAAGAATACGAAACAGGCATGCATATGTACCATATAACATGCTACAATATATCGCAAGAATCTGCTATAACAAATATGCATTTAACGCAAGATCATGCATATATAGAAATACATCACAACAACAGTATAACGGATAGAAAACTTGCCTGAGCGACTGGGGGTTACGAATGGCTCGGGACGAGTCTGGTAACCTATAAGCAATAAGTAAGTTGGAATTAAACCAAAGTCACTTGTAAATCTATACTCTAACCAACTCAGACTCTAACGCTGGTTTTGTGCTTACTGATTCTCTTAAGTCACTCGAGTACCCTCGGCTCCACCATTTTTAATAATTTAACCTTTACGAGTTTTAAGGCGATTCCTTTGCGAGTGTCTTACCAACTGCCTAACACACTTACCATAAATGTTTCATACATTAATTAACCCTTTTTGGTCTTTAACCTATGTTTCAAAGTAAGGCGAGGGGAAAAGTTTCGTTCGCGAAACGCCGTTACTTGAAACGGTCGTTTCTCCTAAACCGTGCATCGGAATCGAACGAACTACATATCAAAATGAAGCTCGTAACATGAGCTATCTAAACATGGCAATTATCATAATCTAGCAGGGGGTTCTCGGGTCCTAATGTTATGCACAAAAACAGTATAAAGAAAATCGGACGTTACGACGGCTATGTTTACGCGATTTCCCAATTTAAAACCATTCAAAACCAACCCAATTCAACCTCAAATCAAACATACAACCAACATCCATCCTTATCACCTCATATCAGCCCCCAACCAATTCAATTTTAGCATTCATACTTATGCCTAAGCTTGAATTTAACTATACTACAATCTTTTAACCAAAACAACAACATTTACCATTCCATTTCAATACCATTTCAATCCCAAACTCTAAATCACAAACATTAAGCTAAATATCACCCTACTAATCAAAATCATCTTATAATACATAGGAATCTAGGGTTTAGCGATGATATACCTTCCTTGAAGTGGTGGGAGGAGCTAGGAAGCCTTAAGAAGCTTTGAGAAGTCTTAGGAATGCTTGGATCTTCAAGGAAATCAAGAAAAATTTCAAGTTAAAAACTTGAAAACACTATTCATTGTCTTCTTCATTGATTAAATAAAGAAGATTGAGAAGGAATTGATGGCTTAAACTCATGATATAGCCCTAACTATGCATAAGGATGATTAGGGAATTAACTCACCAATTTAGGAAGCTTGGATCTTTGATTTTGAATTTTTCTCCCTTTGCAATAGTAAAAAGCCGAGAGCTAAGAAGAACAATGCCTTGGTTTCTTTTTGATTTTGATGAAAGTGATTTGCTTGGCTTGGTTGGTTTGATTTTGTTTTTGTTTTAGTTAATTACCTATTTGCCCTTGATTTTGTGTGGTTAAAAAGCCACCACATCTCCTTCCTTCCCATGTCATGCCTATGTCATGATGTGATGTCATCTTTCCCTCCTTGTCCTCTTTCCATTGGTTGGGTGACATCATCCTCTCTAATCCCTTTGATTAACTTCCTAATTGTTTGCCTAATGACCGCTGATCTGTTATACGGTTCGCTTAACTTTCGTTTTCGTTTATCGTTTGAAGGATCATACCCGGGATCTTATTACTTAAGTTCCCTTAACCTTTCTTAATACATTATATTCCTTTTTTTTATCCTCTATTACAATCCTTTAATTTAAATCCTTTACATCCTGTTACCTTATACTCAATTCTTTCCGTATTTATTGGATTTCCGGGAAAAATCAAAGTGTTCGGAATTGGATTCTGACGATCTTTGCATACACTCATATACCATATAGAGTACTCATAAAATCTCAGAATATCCATATCAGAACCCCTACATAGTGTGGCATGAAAAGTTTTCTCATTCAGCAAAAACACTATTCATAAAGGTTTTCAAAAATTTCCCAAAAATTGGGGTTATTACAGTCTCCCCTCCTTAAAAGGATTCCGTCCCGGAATCAGATAGAAATGAATAGGGATCCTTTCTTAGTATTGCACTTTCTAAGTCTCAAGTCAATTTTCCCACATTGTGGTTCTACCATCAAACTCTTACTAGTTTGATAACCCTTCTCCTAAGCACTTGTTCCTTTTTACTCTATAACCCTTCCTGGTTGCTCCATATAGGTTACGTCGGGTTGCATGTCTATGCACTCATATGCCCCTATTTATCTGGCATACGAATTACACTTTCTTAACATTGATACGTGGAATACGTTATGAACTTGCTACATATTCGGGGGTAGGGCTAGCTTGTGGCGCCCTCCAAACCCGGGTCAGAAGTTTGGGGTCCACACACACACCTTAATTATAACCTGCTTATAACAATAATAAAGATAATAATAATATATGCAGTGACCCTACTTATCAACCACCACGGACCGCAACAGGTTAAAGTATGCACACAAACCAACACACTAATATATTACAAACCGTTCAAATCCCAACTATTTCAAACTCACACTGAGTATCAAACATTATTACAAACTTTTACAAACTTAAATTATCCCAAAAGAAGCCTACTAGCTCAGCTTCCTCAACCTGAACCCCTAGCTCTCGCGCTGGACTGGGGATCCTCGCTACCAACTGGTTCCTTTTTAACTGGAAAGAATATAAACAACATCGCACAAATGAGCTAACTAGCTCAGCAAGTCACAATGATAAAACTGAGAATAATGATCATTAGGTGACTATGATTATGATATCAAGTGAACATTTGATTATGATTTAGAATTGGATATTATACTTTTAATTTAAAAACCAAGGTTAGGCTGCTGATCAGTCACGCACTAACCCCGAGCAAGGCACACATCATTGCTCTAACTACTGGATCCAAGGCACACATTGGCCTAACTTGACCATTATATGGTCTGACCACGAATCTGGTCCACAATTTTATAAAAACAATCCAATTCTAACATAATAACAGAATATGCAATAATAAACAATAACCAGAATCATTAACAACAATGAGTGTTTAACAATGAAAGGGTTTCAATCTTTGTAAGGATCAATAAAGTAGTTTAAAAGCTTGAATGCTGGGTAATGAAAGAATTGGATAACAAAAGAATCAATATTTCAGGGTTTCAAAGATTTGGGCTCTCAAAGCATAGGATACAATGGTTGAATGTACAAGTAATTTAGTTCCGTGTTTGGGATTTTGTTTGCATGTATTTATGGAATAGTATTGTATACTTGAGGTTCGAATTTGGGTTTACAATAATCAATGGCTTAGAAAGAATATGGTTCATGGCTTAAGAACAATAATTGAAATCAGGGTTTAGGTTTCCGTGCTTCAAAGCACTTGCAATGTCAACAAGACTATCAAGAATTATAATATCTCGAGAAAGTTCAGAACACTTGCCTGGTATTAGCTTACTACTCTGCACTCACTTCCAATCACAACCGGCTTACTCTTCAACTATCTGTTTTCCTTTCCTACGTCTTGCCTTTTCTGCTCACATATCATAAGCATCTATCAATCATCAACTCACAAGATTCTATTCAACACACACTTCTATCTACCTTTCGTTTTACCCAAATCCGATTAACGGATTGAAATCTATGCAATAACCAAGTAAATATCGAATATATAGACCGATAGTCAAACAACAAGTCACGTATAACACATAATACATCACGTAATCAATGGTATATCATTTATAAAGAAGTCTCGGGTCATAAATAGGCTTTCTGGTATTTAAAGTGATTTTTAAAACATTTTTCGGAATTAAAACGAGTCGCTGGATCAATTTCGGGTTAATAAACAGGGTTCGGTTGGCCAATTCTGGCTCCGAAACAATTTTAGAATAATTATCGAGCCTTGAAAATAATTTAGAATAATATTTTAAAGCTCGAAACTATTTTTCTAAATTTTTAAATCATTTTTAAATATTTAAATCTAATTAAATAATTAATTAAAAATCAATTAATAATTAATTAAATCAATTAATCAATTAATTTTTGAATTAATTGACTAATTAATCAATTAAAAATTAACTGAAATTAATTAACTAATTAATTTAGATTTATTTGTGAATTAAAAATAATTTTTGGAATTAAAATAATAATTTTTAGAATTTTCAGAAATTAAAAATGAATTTTTATAATAAAAATAAATGGGAAATATAATTTTTAAACATTTTTAAAACAGGAATCCTATTTTTGCAAAGTCTGGAAATTACAGGGACCAAACTGCATCGTCCCCAAAACTTCAGGGACCAAACTGCAATTTTTACAGAGGATCGCCGGAAAACACAGAGGTGGCCGGAGAACACGTTCCCGGCGTCCTCACCCCACCAACACCTCCAGATCACATCTACATAACACCAGGAACACAACCATGCAATCAAAACAACCTAACAATCCCTGAGTTGGCCGGAATTTGGCCGTGAAATTTTCTAGTTTCCGGCGAACATCGGAAAACTTCAAAACACAACTCCCTTCTCTACAGACCTCGTTGGTTCATGAAACTTATACGACTGGATTGCTAATTTCACAGAGAACACAACCCACTATATCACAACATCAATCTATCACAGAATAAGAAACCCCCAAATTTCAATTAAGAACATTCATACGGGTTATAAACCCTAATTTTAAAATTCGAAAATCAAACTCAAATTTGAACATGTTATTGAACTCCAAATCAGATGTATGACATATGAAAATCATCAGGAAAACAAGCTCTACAACATGCAATCATCAAATCATACAAACAATCATCCGAACAAAAATTCATATTTTTAATAAAATAAATTCGAAAATAAATAAATTTTTAGAAATTCAACCTTTGATTCTGCAGTGAAACAAAGCTTAGAATCTGATAGTACTCCTTGAGACCTTCAAATCGGTTACTCCAACTTTTCAAACGGATTTCAGTAACGCCTTGAATTTGGGGTTTGATTCTCAGAAAGGTTTATGAATATATGATTTTTCTCTGTAAAATTATATATTTATCTGTCTGCAAATGATTTTGATACGAAATAAAATACGGTAAAAGGCTATTTATAATTACGGAAAATTAGAATCCCGTTGGATCATTCCGGATATAAAATGGTACGTTTATTTATAAAAACTGATCCAAACGGTATCGGTTTTCGGGATAATTATCCAAATCAGTACAACTTGTACTGCGGTCTTGGTCTCAGCACCCAGTTACACGTACTACGAAGTGATAATTGGGATAGTTTAATAAAAAGCTCCCGTTTATCGAAAATACGGGTTTTATTAATTTACCGAAACGAATATTGTATCGAAAATGTTGTGCCGGGACCCGCGCAGGACAAACCGTACGCCGGATCGAAAAAGTCGAAACATGGAAAATGCTCGGAATATTACAATTAGGTTAGGAAGGAGTTCTCGGAAGAGTTTCGTGTTCCAAAAACGTAAAAACGATTGACATCGGTTGGTTCCCGTTTTTATAAAATAAATTTTAATTACGCGGAAAAAGATTTTAAAAATTTCATATGATTCTTATAAATCTATAAATCAACATAAAAATAATTAGGAAGATATGACAATTATCTATATTTTATTTTGGACATATAAAAATTGAAATACTCAATTAATATTATTTTTGAATATTCAAGTACATATATCACTTAACAATTAACTCACAGAATAGATAATGAACACACATATTAATTATTTAATAGTAAAAATAATTACACGTTATATCCCGGATATTACATCCTTCCCCCCTTAAAAGGATTCTGTCCTCAGAATCTCCTAAGAAAACGAATGAGGATACTTTTCTCTCATATCACTTTCTAATTCCCAGGTTGACTCTTCAACCTTTGGGTTTCTCCACAATACTTTTACTAACTTTATCACTTTATTCCTCAATATTTTCTCTCTTTCCTCTAAAATCTCTATTGGATTCCCTACATATGATAAATCTGCCTGAAGTTCTATTGGCTCATATTCTATTACATGCCTGGAGTCTGGATTATATTTCTTGAGCATCGATACATGAAAAACATTGTGAATGTGCTCCATGTGCGGAGGTAACGCCAATTCGTAAGCGACTTTGCCAACGCTCTTTAGGATCTCAAAAGGTCCGACATATCTTGGGCTTAGCTTCCCTTTCTTCCCAAACCTCGTTAGTCCTTTCCACGGTGATACTTTCAATAATACCAAGCTTCCTTCTTCAAATTCCATGTGTTTCCTTGACTGGTCTGCATATCTCCTCTGACGATTTTGTGCGGCTATTAATCTTTTCTGGATAAGTTCAATAACTTCCTTTTTCTGCTGTACCAATTTAGGTCCGAGTATTTTGCGTTCTCCTACTTCGTCCCAATATAATGGAGATCTACATTTGCGTCCATAAAGGGCTTCATAAGGTGGCATCCCAATGCTGGCGTGATAACTGTTGTTATAAGCAAATCTACCAGGGGTAAATGCTCGTCCCAACTTTCTTTGAAATCAATAGCACAAACACGTAGCATGTCTTCGATTGTCTGAATTGTTCTTTCACTTTGGCCGTCCGTCTGCGGGTGATAGGCCGTACTCATATTCAATTTTGTTCCCAAACATTCTTGAAAACTCTTCCAAAATCTTGAATTAAACCTTGGATCTCGATCAGATACAATAGACACTGGAACTCCATGACGAACTATAATTTCTTTTAGGTACATATGGACTAACTTGTCAAGCGAAAATCTTTCATTTATAGGCAGAAAATGAGCTGACTTGGTAAGTCTATCCACTATAACCCAAATGGCATCATGATTAGCCCTTGTCCTTGGTAATCCAACTATGAAATCCATGGTAATATGTTCCCACTTCCATTCTGGAATCTCCAATGGCTGTAGCAATCCGCTTGGTCTCTGATGCTCTGCTTTAACTCTCTGACAGGTATAACATTTGCTAACCCATTCCGCAATTTCCCTCTTCATATTTGGCCACCAATAATTCTTCTTTAAATCTCTGTACATTTTGGTACTCCCTGGATGGATGGAATATCTTGAACTATGTGCTTCTTGTAAAATTTCATTTTTCAGCTCCGTCACTGGTGGAATCCAAACTCTTGAAGAAAACCTAAGAATACCTTGATCATCTTTTTGCGTGCATAATTCCTCACCTACCAAATTAATTATATCTTGATCCATTACCTCTTTCTGGCATTTCTTTATTTTCTCCAATAACTCCGGGTGGAAAATCATACTGTACACTTTTGCTTCCTCAGGCTTGCAAATTCTAACCTCCAATTCTAATTTCTGAAATTCTTCATATATTTCTTCAGGTACAGATAACACATTTAACCTTTCCTTCCGACTTAACGCATCTGCTACAACGTTCGCCTTACCAGGATGATAATTAATCGAGCAATCATAATCCTTAATCAATTCTAACCATCTCCTTTGCCTCATATTAAGTTCCTTCTGGGTAAATATATATTTCAAACTTTTGTGATCCGTGAAAATCTCACACTTTTCTCCATACAAATAATGTCTCCAAATCTTCAAAGCAAAAACTATAGCTGCTAGCTCCAAGTCATGAGTAGGATATTTCTGTTCATGTGGTTTCAATTATCTTGACGCATAAGCAATCACCTTGTCGTGCTGCATAAGAACACATCCTAGTCCTTTATGAGAAGCATCGCTATAAATTACGAAATTCCCTTGATCGTCTGGAAGTGACAAAACAGGTGCCGTGATTAATCTCTGCTTCAATTCTTGAAAACTTTCTTCGCACTTGTCGTTCCATATAAACTTTTCATTCTTTCGTGTAAGCTTTGTTAATGATGTGGCAATCCTTGAGAAATTCTGAACAAATCGACGATAATATCCCGCCAATCCTAGGAAACTTCTTACCTCAGTGGGTGTTCTCGGTCTCTCCCAATTCGTAATTGCTTCGATCTTTGCCGGGTCCACTTTGATCCCTTCGTTACTGACTATGTGTCCTAAGAACTGAACTTCCTGTAGCCAAAACTCACACTTTGACAGTTTAGCATATAACTTCTTCTTCCTTAAAATCTCCAAAGCCGTTCTCACATGTTCCGCATGATCCTCTTTCGTCTTGGAATAGATTAAAATATCGTCTATAAACACAATAACAAACTTATCCAAATACTCTTTGAAAATTCTATTCATCAGGTCCATAAACGCTGCTGGGGCGTTGGTCAATCCAAAAGACATCACTAGAAATTCATAATGCCCATACCTTGTTCTGAAAGCTATCTTTGGTATATCTTCTGGCTTGATCCTTAGTTGATGATATCCCGATCTTAAATCAATTTTGGAGAAATACTTGGCTCCCTTCAATTGGTCAAACAGATCATCGATTCTGGGTAACGGATACTTGTTCTTGATTGTCAGCTTGTTGAGCTCCCTATAGTCAATGCACAGTCTCATACTTCCATCTTTCTTCTTGACAAATAATACCGGGGCTCCCCACGGGGATACGCTGGGTCTAATTACTCCTTTCTCTAACAATTCTTGCAATTGCCTTGCTAGCTCTTTCATCTCAACAGGCGCCATTCTGTACGGGGCTTTGGACACCGGTTCTGTTCCAGGTTCTAAGTCGATCGCAAATTCAATTTCTCTATCTGGAGGAAGTCCTGGTAACTCGTCGGGAAATACGTCTGGAAATTCATTCACTACTGGAATATCTTCAAGTTTTGCTGGCTCCTGACTTCTGTCGATTACATATGCTACAAAATGCTCACATCCTTGTCGTAATAACTTCTTGGCTTGAATCATTGTTAAGAACTTCTTTACTTGTTTCTGACCTTTGAACGCTACTATTCTTTCGTCTGGCATTTTCACCATTACTTTCTTATTTCGACAATCTATCTGAGCATCATGCTTAGATAACCAATCCATCCCTAATATCACATCAAATTCTCCTAACTTAAATGGTATCAAATCTACGCAAAACTTACTACCAGAAATCTCAATCTCACAATTTCCACAAACTTGGTTTACAGTTACACGTTCTTGATTTGCTAATTCCACAGTCATTATTTCATTTAAGCACTCAACTGGACAATTTAATTTACTAACAAAATCTTGTGAAACAAACGATCGAGTTGCTCCTGAGTCTATTAACACTTTGGCACATAAAGAATTCACATTAAGCGTACCTGCCATGACATCCGTATCCTGGATCGCATCCTTCACCGACATATCAAAAGCTCTAGCCCTTGGAGTCTCATTCACTGTTGGGGTAGATCCCATAATTCTCAATGCATTACTAACTGGGGCTGGTGTCTTGCAATCCCTGGCCATATGTCCTGGCTTCCCACATTTAAAGCATGTAAATCCAATGACTGGAACCTTCGCTGCTGGATTTCGGATAGGCTGATCCTTATTTGCTGGCTGATTTCGGCATTCCCTTGAATAGTGCCCTTTCTGGTTGCATTTAAAACATACCACATTCAACTTGTTACAAACTCCTCCATGCTTCTTTCCACAAATTTGACAATCTGGAAAAGTTAATCTCAACTGATTCGGCTGATTCACATTAGCTGGACGATTGCCTTGGCCTCCGTCTCTGCATTTTGTCTCCTGAAATTAAAATTTCTCCCTGGCTGGAACTTGCCCTTCTTAAAATTTGGAAACTTCCCTGTTTGTGACTGACCCTCACTTCCCTCAACTTTCCTTTTCTTGCTTTCCTTATCTTTCTGGAACATCTCACTCTCTGTCTCTGCGATCATAGCTTTCTGTACAACCCCGACATAAGTATCCAATTCAAAAATAGCTACCTTCCCTCTGATCCATGGCTTCAAGCCTTGCTGGAATCTCTTAGCTTTCTTTCTATCAGTATCAACATACGACGGCACATACCTTGACAATTCCTCAAACTTCCCCTCATAATCTGTTACCGACATATTCCCTTGTTTTAACTCTAAAAACTTTAGCTCCATCTGATCTTGAACAAATTGAGGAAAATACTTTTCTAGAAACAATTCCTTGAACCTTTCCCAAGTAATAACATCCGTACCTTCCAATGTCTTCACCATCTCCCACCAATAGGTGGCTTCATTCTTCAGATAATAACTTGCAAACTCAACCTTCTGTTCTTCCTTTACTTTCACTAAGGCAAATGCCTTCTCTATTTCCTTTAACAAAACATTTGCTTCAATTGGCTCTAAGGAACCCTTGAATTCTGGTGGGTTTATTGCCTGAAAAGTCTTGAAGGTTACCTGGGGATTGGTCTGTCTTTGTTGTTGTTGTGCTAGGTGAACTGTTTGTTGGGCCAAGATTTGAAGAATCTGGGCTATTGCTGGGTCCACAGGTCCTGGGTTCACATTCGGGTTTGTATCATCTTGATTGTTGTTGTTGTTAGTTTCTTCATTTCGGGTGTTGGTGCGGGTATTTCTTTTGGGAGGCATTTTCTGTAAAGAATCAATCAACTTATTTAGCTTTTGAATCAATCTTTTACATAAAAGAATAGTTTTGTAAAATAGAAATATTTCTTTTTGAAAACAGTTGTGACTAAATAAATTGCATGCTTCTTTACAGAATATAAACAGTTATGGAAAACAGGGCACATGGTATCACAGGGTATAACTGGTGCAATAAATAAGGTAAGGTAAAACAGGTGCAATAAAATAAATGACAGTGCTGGAAAGGAGAAAGGTACTGATATATATAGATCAAAAGTTTTAGGGTAGTACAAGCGTAAAGACGCTTCGGAAGTAAAAGCAAAAAGGGTACAACAACCTACTCACTAGTCAGCATAGCTAGTCTATAAATACAACTCAAAAGTCTACTGATACACACTACACACTACTGTACATACTACATAACCATAACAACACTGCTCAGAATCTCCATCTCTGAATCTCTGGCTCATGACAAGTCTGGACCTCCAATCTCCTCAAGCTCTTCTAGAACCCATTTAGCCCACTCTACTAAGAAATCAGGGGTGATGTCCTCATGTGTAGCCTTAGCAAACCTCACTGCAGCTGTCCTACGAAACGCCTGGAGCCTCTCTCTAAGTCGCCTCTCACCACTCCCCATCTCTCTGGTACGCATAATATGTAGTAACTCCTGAATCTGACCCTGAAGGAATCGCTGCTCCATAAGGCAAGCCTCAAACTGATGATATGGGATAGGATAGGAAGAGAACTGGAAAGGTACTCCTGTGACTGAATGACCGGTAAAACCTGAATCAGCAGGTGGGGGTCCTCTGACAGGTGGCCTCATGCCTGGAGGTGGAATAGCCTGCAGTGGTACGGGCTGCAACACAGGTGGAGGTAGAATAGCTAATGCTGGTGGAACAACAGGACGTGGATCCGAAGACGGCACTCCAACTGAAGGCTCTGAGTGATCAGCGGATACGGGAATAAAAGAGTCGGCCATTACTGCTATCTGAAATCATATCGCAATATAAGAATCTCGTACCATAACACGAACTATACTAATATCTGATATACTGAAACACTCAACCTCTCAACGTTCTATCATCCTATGCCTTACTTCTAATCCTAACCCTCTACCCATTCCCGTTAACCTAGGCTTGTGTTAGTGACTTATAACCTGTAGCTCTGATACCAAACCTGTGGCGCCCTCCAAACCCGGGTCAGAAGTTTGGGGTCCACACACACACCTTAATTATAACCTGCTTATAACAATAATAAAGATAATAATAATATATGCAGTGACCCTACTTATCAACCACCACGGACCGCAACAGGTTAAAGTATGCACACAAGCCAACACATTAATATATTACAAACCGTTCAAATCCCAACTATTTCAAACTCACACTGAGTATCAAACATTATTACAAACTTTTACAAACTTAAATTATCCCAAAAGAAGCCTACTAGCTCAGCTTCCTCAACCTGAACCCCTAGCTCTCGCGCTGGACTGGGGATCCTCGCTACCAACTGGTTCCTTTTTAAATGGAAAGAATATAAACAACATCGCACAAATGAGCTAACTAGCTCAGCAAGTCACAATGACAAAACTGAGAATAATGATCATCAGGTGACTATGATTATGATATCAAGTGAACATTTGATTATGATTTAGAATTGGATATTATACTTTTAATTTAAAAACCAAGGTTAGGCTGCTGATCAGTCATGCACTAACCCCGAGCAAGGCACACAGCATTGCTCTAACTACTGGATCCAAGGCACACATTGGCCTAACTTGACCATTATATGGTCTGACCACGAATCTGGTCCACAATTTTATAAAAACAATCCAATTCTAACATAATAACAGAATATGCAATAATAAACAATAACCAGAATCATTAACAACAATGAGTGTTTAACAATGAAAGGGTTTCAATCTTTGTAAGGATCAATAAAGTAGTTTAAAAGCTTGAATGCTGGGTAATGAAAGAATTGGATAACAAAAGAATCAATATTTCAGGGTTTCAAAGATTTGGGCTCTCAAAGCATAGGATACAATGGTTGAATGTACAAGTAATTCAGTTCCATGTTTGGGATTTTGTTTGCATGTATTTATGGAATAGTATTGTATACTTGAGGTTCGAATTTGGGTTTACAATAATCAATGGCTTAGAAAGAATATGGTTCATGGCTCAAGAAAAATAATTGAAATCAGGGTTTAGGTTTCCGTGCTTCAAAGCACTTGCAATGTCAACAAGACTATCAAGAATTACAATATCTCGAGAAAGTTCAGAACACTTGCCTGGTATTAGCTTACTACTCTGCACTCACTTCCAATCACAACCGTCTTACTCTTCAACTATCTGTTTTCCTTTCCTACGTCTTGCCTTTTCTGCTCACATATCATAAGCATCTATCAATCATCAACTCACAAGATTCTATTCAACACACACTTCTATCTACCTTTCGTTTTACCCAAATCCGATTAACGGATTGAAATCTATGCAATAACCAAGTAAATATCGAATATATAGACCGATAGTCAAACAACAAGTCACGTATAACACATAATACATCACATAATCAATGGTATATCATTTATAAAGAAGTCTCGGGTCATAAATAGGCTTTCTGGTATTTAAAGTGATTTTTAAAACATTTTTCGGAATTAAAACGAGTCGCTGGATCAATTTCGGGTTAATAAACAGGGTTCGGTTGGCCAATTCTGGCTCCGAAACAATTTTAGAATAATTATCGAGCCTTGAAAATAATTTAGAATAATATTTTAAAGCTCGAAACTATTTTTCTAAATTTTTAAATCATTTTTAAATATTTGAATCTAATTAAATAATTAATTAAAAATCAATTAATAATTAATTAAATCAATTAATCAATTAATTTTCGAATTAATTGACTAATTAATCAATTAAAAATTAATTGAAATTAATTAACTAATTAATTTAGATTTATTTGTGAATTAAAAATGATTTTTGGAATTAAAATAATAATTTTTAGAATTTTCAGAAATTAAAAACGAATTTTTATAATAAAAATAAATGGGAAATATAATTTTTAAACATTTTTAAAACAGGAATCCTATTTTTGCAAAGTCTGGAAATTACAGGGACCAAACTGCATCGTCCCCAAAACTTCAGGGACCAAACTGTAATTTTTATAGGGCATCGCCGGAAAACACAGAGGTGGCCGGAGAACACGTTCCCGGCGTCCTCACCCCACCAACACCTCCAGATCACATCTACATAACACCAGGAACACAACCATGCAATCAAAACAACCTAACAATCCCTGAGTTGGCCGGAATTTGGCCCTGAAATTTTCCAGTTTCCGGCGAACATCGGAAAACTTCAGAACACAACTCCCTTCTCTACAGACCTCGTTGGTTCATGAAACTTATACGACTGGATTGCTAATTTCACAGATAACACAACCAACTATATCACAACATCAATCTATCACAGAATAAGAAACCCCCAAATTTCAATTAAGAACATTCATACGGGTTATAAACCCTAATTTTAAAATTCGAAAATCAAACTCAAATTTGAACATGTTATTGAACTCCAAATCAGACGTATGACATATGAAAATCATCAGCAAAACAAGCTCTACAACATGCAATCATCAAATCATACAAACAATCATCCGAACAAAAATTCATATTTTTAATAAAATAAATTCGAAAATAAATAAATTTTTAGAAATTCAACCTTTGATTCTACAGTGAAATAAAGCTTAGAATCTGATAGTACTCCTTGAGACCTTCAAATCGATTACTCCAACTTTTCAAACGGATTTCACTAACGCCTTGAATTTGTGGTTTGATTCTCAGAAAGGTTTATGAATATATGATTTTTCTCTGTAAAATTATATATTTATCTGTCTGCAAATGATTTTGATATGAAATAAAATACGGTAAAAGGCTATTTATAATTACGGAAAATTAGTATCCCGTTGGATCATTCCGGATATAAAATGGTACGTTTATTTATAAAAACTGATCCAAACGGTATCGGTTTTCGGGATAATTATCCAAATCAGTACAACTTGTACTGCGGTCTTGGTCTCAGCACCCAGTTACACGTACTACGAAGTGATAATTGGGATAGTTTAATAAAAAGCTCCCGTTTATCGAAAATATGGGTTTTATTAATTTATCGAAACGAATATTGTATCGAAAATGTTGTGCCGGGACCCGCGCAGGACAAACCGTACGCCGGATCGAAAAAGTCGAAACATGGAAAATGCTCGGAATATTACAATTAGGTTAGGAAGGAGTTCTCGGAAGAGTTTCGGGTTCCAAAAACGTAAAAATAATTGACGTCGGTTGGTTCCCGTTTTTATAAAATAAATTTTAATTACCCGGAAAAAGATTTTAAAAATTTCATATGATTCTTATAAATCTATAAATCAACATAAAAATAATTAGGAAGATATGACAATTATCTATATTTTATTTTGGACATATAAAAATTAAAATACTCAATTAATATTATTTTTGAATATTCAAGTACATATATCACTTAACAATTAACTCACAGAATAGATAATGAACACACATATTAATTATTTAATAGTAAAAATAATTACACGTTATATCCCGGATATTACATAGCTCATATGCTATCTTCCCAATATGTCTTAATATATCTAAGGGTCCAACAAATTATAGACTTAGCTTTCCTTTCTTTCCGAACCTCATCAATCCTTTCCAAGGGATACCTATAACATTACTAGGTCCCCTATTTCATACTCTTTATCCTTTTGTGTCAAATCAACATACTTATCATGTCCGTCTTGGGCTACTACCAGCCGTCCTCTGATTAGATCTATCATATCCTTGGTCCTTTGGACCACTGCTGGTCCGAGCATCTTGCGCTCTACATCTTCATCCTAACATAAGGGAGATCGACATTGTCCTCCCTCAAGGATCTCATAAGGCGATATCTCAATACTGACATATGATCTATTGTCGTAAGAAAACTCAATCTGTGTTAAGTGATCATTCCAATTTCTTTCAAGTCTATTGCACAGACTCTTATTATAGCTTTTAACATTAGAGCTTTTGCTTCTCAATACCCATTCTTTTCCAGTTCGTAATCGCTATCACCTTCCGCTCCTAATATTATACTGGTTATACTTTTGTTCGTTAGCGTTCTATAGCCTTTTAATAATCACGTCAACCTTAGTATCACGAATGTGTTTCCAGCCCGAATACCACCATAACTTTACTACTCCTTTTTCAGCTGTTTCTATTTTTGAAAGCTTGATCCATCATATAGAAGTAAAAGAATTTATTGAGAGATCACTATGATCATGAACACTTGTTACATTGCATAGTTAGTACAGAAGGTGGCCAGCCTTTAGTACTTGACAAGCAATTAAACAATAGCTGGTATCCTACTCGGCTTTTATCACACAGATAGATAGTCATTCGGCAATACCTCCCCTTCTGGAAGGGTTGTTCTTCTCAGTTTATATGAAATGAAAAGAAGAGAAAAGAACGAACTGAAGAGAATTGTATATATGAAAAAAAATATATTGCCATAAAATATCTGGCTTGGAACCTACCTCTGAATTATAGAGGTTTGTCATAGGAGAACAAAACATATGTGTATATATATCAACATCAAGTATTATCACATCGCACTTCACATGCTTAAATATTTTTGCTATTCCGTCCATCATTCTATGGACCCATGCTCTTCCTCGAGCTTATACACAATCACCTTTGAAACTCCCTCGACATTGAAAATCGAATCTGGGATCTCATTCTAGACATCATCGTTACTAGAATTCTATGCTTGCATCGCAACCTTCCACGTATAGTAATACGACTCTCTATTGATATGAAGGAATAAATATTCAATAGGTAGATACTCTACTTAATTAGTCTATCAATGATAACTTATACACTACCACGACCCGATTAGTGGTACTCAATCTCAACATCCATTCCAATACAACTCTCACGGTTGTAATTAGCTCATTACTCGCAGAATCATTGCTGCATTACTATGGTCCACTACTGATCTACTGTCGCCATTCACGTTCCATGAAATCTTAATATCTAACCATACGGAGTCCATACATGTCATATCAAATCCTTCTAAGGAGGTAACATAATCACCATTCTTAATCGTATGCCTTAAATAGAAGACTTAACTCAAGGTTTCGTCTAGTCCTTTTTGAAACATGGCCCTGGCTTATCTCAGGATAGGACCTTCTAAGATAGATAGCCCGTTCATGGCGATTACACGAATTAAACCTTTACCAACTACTATTACGGTTGGGTATTGCACAGTCATCAGAAGGAATGTCAATCTTCCAAACTATAATACAACCTTCACAGCTTTAACCATCATCACTGTATTCTTTTGGCACAAGCGCCTATAATTATCCTCTTACCTTTAAAGTGTCGGCCACCTCTTTGGCCTTTCCTGATAGTAAAATTTCCTTACAGTTAATGTCATTTTAACCACCTCCAAATAATTTTTCTACCTCATTTCAATCACAGCTTATGTGAAGATGTTTTCCTTAAAACTTGATAAGTAAAAAAAAAATCACCATTTTTCCATAAGTTATTGCCTCAGTCTTTAGAGGTTAATCACTGTCACGACTGACTCTCAATCATACTTAGAACATCTTTTATCTTAGGCTCTAATTGCCCTGAACAATTTTGACCTTTACTGGTTTGATCCATACTCTCTCATGGTTTAACACGTGCCCCACTTGGCATCATTATAATTACGTCATATTCCCTTTATCAACATTTCTATTCTTGAGAATTTTGAATATTACCTTTCTCCTTGTAAAACCTCTAAGGTTATCCTTGAATCGTTCCTCCTGTATTCCCTAGATACAGGGCATATCAAGATACCATTTATTAATACCAGAATCATTGTCTATATACTTCTGAAAAATTTCTCCACTGATCCTTAAAGGTTGTTATTACCTTAATCCTTTCCAATTCATACTGTCAAAACTCATACTATCCCTATTAAGGATGAAATGCCAACCTTTATGCATTCCCCTAGGATTCGTTTTAAGTTACCGATGTTCTATCCTTAATTCCACCTTTAAAAAGGGTACATGCATCCTTCCATGGATAAATCAAGTCATACATCCCTGATAGGGGTGTCTTATTCAATCATTCCCACCTCGATAGTATATGCCTAATTTTCACAATAACATCTGTATTCAAAATGAGGTCAATCAATATAGCCTCCAAAAGATAACAATGGTTATCCGCTTTTCTTGCCTAATTTGGTAACGATAACAAGGATGTTCTGGAAGATATTGGTCGTGTTCATCGTGAACTTCTTCTTAATAATTCCTTATTTACTTTTGTTGTTTATCCCAACAGTCATCTCAATGTTGGGATATCTCTCATACCTGGCGTCTCCCTTTCTGGGTATCGAGCCACCGGTCTTACATTTCACATTCTTGAAGGTCGCTTCCTTCATCCAATTTTCCTACTTTCTTACTTCCTTGTCTCCTTAGTCTATCCGCGTCACATTATTTATCCTTCGAACTATCTCAAGGTTTCCTCGAATCCTCCCAACTTACAGGGGATAAAATATATGTATCTCTTATGCCCTCAACCATCAATTTTAACTCATGGTGAATCATCCTCATCCTGACGAATGCATACTTTCTATTTCTACTGCTACGAGTCTTTAGGACTTCCTCATACCTAACTCCCTTATCATACCTCAAACTCTATTGCCTTTATATTCATTTCCACTTCAGTTTCTTTTTATTTTCCTTTCTCTTATCATTATTTCACGAACCAACACCACATAAGCATTGATTTCAAACATCCCGTCATTCTGGATTCATGTCCTCAGAACGAATCTTGACAACTTTTACAACTTAGATTCATAATTCATCATACTCGTCTGCCTTTGTTCTGGCTCTAAAGCTTTTACACTATCTCCATAACCTTGGGAAGTACTTTCCTGAAAACAATTGACTAAACTTAAATCAGTTTATTATAATCTCTTGCTCCGTGCCTTCCTTGGCCTTTCACCAGCGGGTGGTCTCTCTCTTAGGAGGGTAAGTGACAAAAACAGTCTTTTGTGGTTCGTCAATCATTTAGAATCTCAATTGATTCCTCTATTTCCTTTAGCCAGGCCCTTGCCTCGGCTGGGCCAGCTTGTTCCTTGGAACTCTGAGAGCTTAGCAACTTAAAGGTCCTGAAAGAATTTCTCGCCGCACTGTCTCCTCAAGGTGGTGGTTGGGAATAAAATATAAGTTCTATTTAGACAGGTCCATGAATTTCCGTATAGGAGTACCGTCTCGGGTCTCCTTATCTCGCTCGACTTTTGCTTTCTTAGTCTAAATATTTCTTCCTACTCCCCATAATCGGGGTCATCTTTTAATTTAAATCTTCATTTTCCACTTTATTATATTCCAGGTTCTTTATATCTTAATTGCGACCTCCCTGATTATCACATTCAAGGTTTGCCCCTAATCTTATTCCTTGTGGGGGCATATTACTTGGAAAATTTTTGAGAATCTCTAGATATTTGTCTTACTTACTTTGCTTAAGTCTTTCCCTCGTTCAGTCCTTGCACGATTGCGAATTATGAATTCTCAAGTTCTATAAACTTCATGACACTCTCTTAAGTGTTAATAGAGCAATTAACAATGTGATCTTATCACAACAAACTGATCTGAACTGAAATTAACGAATATATACATAACCATTTGTTCGAGGGTACAACAACTGAACACATTAAAGAGAATTACATCATTTGATCTGATCGCTTCTATCCCGAAGGTATTATCATAGATAATCATCTAGTCATTAAAACTAATCATCCGTAATTTAGGCTAATCCTCCAAAAGCGGTGCTATATGAAACCCTTGTTTGATTGCTCTGGCTCTGCACACTACCATGGATTAAGAGATGCGAGCACGCACGACATTCCTAACCTGCTCCATCACAGAGGTGATGAGGTCTAAGATAGTCGCAAGTAGAGCTGGATCAACCTGGCCCTCAAGATGGCCTCTAGCTGTAACACGGGTGGTAGCCTCAATCCTTTCCATGCTTTACGCTAATCCTGCCGGAAGCATCCCACCCTCAATCCTTGGTGCAGTAAGTCGATCCAACAGATCACTCCTAACATTCTGGGCCTCTGACAGGCCACCCACAGTCATATGATAATCAGCGATAAGAGAAGCCTGAGTGGTAGCATCTAGCAGTCCATGGGGTGCAGGTGGTGCAGTCCCAGGAGATCCAAACAGATAACCAAGCACGGTATCAGGTGACAATGGTGCAGGAGATAAAGGTGGCATTTCCTCAGTAAGTGTTGGGCTCTGTACAGGGGAGGGAACAGGAATTGGTGGAACCTCATGGATGTCTACAGAAACCTCTGGAAGAGGGTCTGATACTGGTATAATTGGTGTCGTAGAAGGCCCCACTCCTTCTTCCCTCATTAACCTTTGTGCCCTTGGTAACTCTTCATCCTCTAGTGCCACCCTCGCGGCCATTCTTGCTCTGGTAGTCGCCCTGACTACGGTCATCAATTCCTCAGCGGTCCTCTCTTCATTCTCATCAGGATACTCCATGAGATCCTCCTCCGCCACAATCCTTTCTGGAATAACATCCTCAACCACAACATTCTCAATCTGAACCTCATCCGGTCCCTCATTGGGGTACTCTATCGGATTCACAATTTGATCTCCAACTTGTTATAAAACATCCTCATGCTGATGCTCCTGAACCTCAGGGTTCGGTGTCCCGCTGCCCTATACGAGAACGAACTATGTTACTATCACGATACTTATAAGGGTTCCCGTAAGGGTTTTAACTGTCAGTACTACGTTAGGTAGCCCGACTATGAACTTGGCAAGAGTTCTTATTATCTTAGTGAACTTATTATCTTTACGTCACATCATCTCTGAGGTTTATAACGCTTAGCTCTGATACCACTTCTGTAACACCCCCAAATCCGGGGTCGGGGATCCGGGTTGTCACGAGTTCCATTTCCCTTAATAACACCCAATCTTAATAAATAATCAACTACTCTGTACTGTGACCCCACAATAAACACACACACACCACAAGTTATAGTCTCAGAGATGAATATCCAAAAGTAACACAAGTCATTTTATTCCAAAATTATATGCCATTACACCTTAAAAGGGTTTCTGAATAGATTTACATTTCTTTGCCATTATTACAATTCATAAATATACATAAATCTGGTACATCAAAAGTTGAAGCCTAGTCTATTGGTAGTTCCCACCTCAGCTACAGCGACTTCAATGCCTATAGGAAGCTGCGGAACGTTTCCTATCCGCTCGCGAATTGGGAGCTTGGTCCTGTTCATCTTGTCTATCTGATATTGTGTGATGAAAGAAGAAAGCAAGGGTGAGCAGCAAGCCCACCAAAATAATATGTATTATGATTAACAATATATGAGCCTTCTCATAGTACTCATGAAAGTCTTGGTCAAAAGAAATGAACCAAGTTGATATCTTAATGCGATGAAGTCGCAAAATATTCAGTATATATATATACATATATACTCTTCAAAATATGGGAAGTCCTCTTCCATGCATAATATACACAAAGTTCCAGTTTATAACTGTATAAAAATATCGTTGCAAGGTGATCTCATATATCTAACCTTGTCTCAACGTTTTCTGAAATTCTTTGTCATTCATAAGACAATTATTAACTAGATATAAGTTTAAAAGATGAAGTTACCAAATACTTCACTACACTTATATCATTTATAAAGCTACTTGAACTACCATTGTTCAAAGTATAATGAGCTTTCAACAGTTCATCACATAGATGAGACTACAAGACAAGATTTAAATAGATTAAATCTTTAAAATATTATTAAAGGAAATGAAGTTATGATATACTTCATTAAGTTCTAATATATATATATATATCCACATATACATCTTCCTTTATACATTTCCTGAAAACCTCTGTCATGTGAAGTATGAACAGAGTTTGAAACATCCAATGAATTTTGGAAAGGAAAAGAATTTTGGCATAAACCAGATATCTTGCTGATCAGGCAAAGATACCCATAAGTAACCTTTTCTACTAGTAGATGGACGAATTCCCCACTGGTCATCACCCTGGTCTCAATAGGACCTTATGCTGGACTGCCACTCAGCCACTTATGCATTTGATGGACTCCCACTGAGCCACTTACACTATCATGGATGCCCACTGAGCCCATGTTGCTTATGCCGACTCAATAGATGGACTTACTTCCCGAACATTGGGTAAGTAATCAATTCATTTACCAAAACTGCAACCTTGTTGCGAATATAAAATACACCACAGAGCCGGATCCCTCAGGTTTTGAGCGAGTATTTAAATCCCCTTAAAAAGGAAGATCTTAAATATAAAAATGAGTTTTGGGATCCGCTCTAACTTTTAAAAATCATTTTGAAGACTCGAAAACACTTTAAAGAGTGTTTGGAGTAAAGCTGATTTAATGAAGTAAATCAGTCCCAGTATATTTAGAAAATGTCTGAATATTATTATTTAAATAATATTCCCATAAAGAATAATCTTTATAAAAATAATTGAAGTAGAAGTATTAAAACTTATACTTGAAACGAGTATTAAATAACCAAAGATATACTTATACGAAAGTACTATCTTTATTTGAATAATTGAAAATAAGTTTGATTATTGACACCTTATTCTTTAATAAAATAAAGAATATATTGCAGTAATAAGCGGAGTCATAATACCTCGAATGAATATTATAAATAATATTCATAAAATAAAGAAGTCATACATCCTCAAATGAATATCCAAGTAATATCCAATAATAATATAAAAGAGTCATAAGCCCTCGAATAATATTCGAAATAATATTCAATAAATAATATAAAGAGTCATAAGCCCTCGAATGAATATTCAAATAATATTCATTTAATAAAATAAAGAAGTCATAAGCCCTCGAATGAATATTCATAATAATATTCATTAAATAAAATAAAGTTATCGAATAAACCTTATTCGATTAATAGTTTTGAAAACTATAACCATATATATATATGTATATATATACATATATACAAAATCTACTCGGGATCCTCGACTCCCGGTTTTAGAAAATGTTTTCACCTTTTGGGTCCTTATAATAAGGGTATATGCAAAATACTGCTATCCTCTAGCATAGGTATTATCAACTGAACCAATAGATATATATATATGGCAAGAATACGAAACAGGCATGCATATGTACCATATAACATGCTACAATATATCGCAAGAATCTGCTATAACAAATATGCATTTAACGCAAGATCATGCATATACACAAATACATCACAACAACAGTATAACGGATAGAAAACTTGCCTGAGCGACTGGGGGTTACGAATGGCTCGGGACGAGTCTGGTAACCTATAAGCAACAAGTAAGTTGGAATTAAAGCAAAGTCACTTGTAAATCTATACTCTAACCAACTCAGACTCTAACGCTCGTTTTGTGCTTACTGATTCTCTTAAGTCACTCGAGTACCCTCGGCTCCACCATTTTTAATAATTTAACCTTTACGAGTTTTAAGGCGATTCCTTCGCGAGTGTCTTAACAACTGCCTAACACACTTACCATAAATGTTTCATACATTAATTAACCCTTTTTGGTCTTAAACTTATGTTTCAAAGTAAGGCGAGGGGAAAAGTTTCGTTCGCGAAACGCCGTTACTTGAAACGGTCGTTTCTCCTAAACCGTGCATCGGAATCAAACGAACTACATATCAAAATGAAGCTCGTAACATGAGCTATCTAAAAATGGAAATGATCATAATATAGCAGGGGGTTCTCGGGTCCTAATGTTATGCACAAAAACAGTCTAAAGAAAATCGGACGTTACGACGGCTATGTTTACGCGATTTCCCAATTTAAAACCATTCAAAACCAGCCCAATTCAACCTCAAATCAAACATACAACCAACATCCATCCTTATCACCTCATATCAGCCCCAACCAATTCAATTTTAACATTCATACTTATGCCTAAGCTTGAATTTAACTATACTACAATCTTTTAACCAAAACAACAACATTTACCATTCCATTTCAATACCATTTCAATCCCAAACTCTAAATCACAAACATTAAGCTACAATATCACCCTACTAATCAAAATCATCTTATAATACATAGGAATCTAGGGTTTAGAGATGATATAGCTTCCTTGAAGTGGTGGGAGGAGCTAGGAAGCCTTAAGAAGCTTTGAGAAGTCTTAGGAATGTTTGGATCTTCAAGGAAATCAAGAAAAATTTCAAGTTAAAAACTTGAAAACACTATTCATTGTCTTCTTCATTGATTAAATGAAAAAGATTGAGAAGGAATTGATGGCTTAAACTCATGATATAGCCCTAACTATGCATAAGGATGATTAGGGAATTAACTCACCAATTTAGGAAGCTTGGATCTTTGATTTTGAATTTTTCTCCCTTTGCAATAGTAAAAAGCCGAGAGCTAAGAAGAACAATGCCTTGGTTTCTTTTTGATTTTGATGAAAGTGATTTGCTTGGCTTGGTTGGTTTGATTTTGTGTTTGTTTTAGTTAATTACCTATTTGCCCTTGATTTTGTGTGGGTAAAAAGCCACCACATCTCCTTCCTTCCCATGTCATGCCTATATCATGATCTGATGTCATCTTTCCCTCCTTGTCCTCTTCCCATAGGTTGGTTGACATCATCCTCTCTAATCCCTTTGATTAACTTCCTAATTGTTTGCCTAATGATCGCTGATCTGTTATACGGTTCGCTTAACTTTCGTTTTCGTGTATCGTTTGAAGGATCATACCCGGGATCTTATTACTTAGGTTCCCTTAACCTTTCTTAATACATTATATTCCTTTTTTTTATCCTCTATTACAATCCTTTAATTTAAATCCTTTACATCCTGTTACCTTATACTCAATTCTTTCAGTATTTATTGGATTTCCGGGAAAAATCAAAGTGTTCGGAATTGGATTCTGACTATCTTTGCATACACTCATATACCATATAGAGTACTCATAAAATCTCAGAATATCCATATCAGAACCCTTATATAGTGTGGCATGAAAAGTTTTCTCATTCAGCAAAAACACTATTCATAAAGGTTTTCAAAAATTTCCCAAAAATTGGGGTTATTACACAGCATCTACCTGCTCTGGCATCTGAAATCCCACAACACGATAGAAACCGCTTGGAACACTTCTTACGTGTGGTGCGCCTAAGTCTGGCCATCTTCTTTCTTAACTACAATTGTTAGATCAAAGCGAAATAAATGAGTAAAGATGCTCAGCAAGTAACTATATAAGCAGTTCTAAATATCAACATAATCAACATTATTTGTGGCATTCTATCTCTAAATGACACTAAGCTAGGTGGAAATGTTCTATTAATGGCTAGGAAAAGGTATTAAGAAGATTCCCGGGCTTTCAAAATTAAGAATTTGGGAGAAAGCCGATATTCATCACAATCAATAAGGGTACTCAGGGAGTTTCTCACTTTAAAAAAATCGACCATTCAAGCTTCGAGAATCAATAACAAGGTAAAGTGATAGGGTTCTCGATCACATTCTATAACTTTAAAGAAGATACAATTCAATCTATTTTATTTTAAGTAAAAGAAGAAAAATTACTTAGTCAAACATATTTGTTTTCATTTTTATAAAATATTAAAGATCCCTCGATTGGAATATCCATCTTTTAAATATAGTACGGGTTATCAGCCCGTACAGACCTCCATCCGGTCATTAAGGTACCTATGTCATTATTTCAGCCTTATATTGGACTAGCCCCGCTAGCATCTTATATGACTGGACTAGTTCCACTAGTCTCTTATATCTCTATCCAATCTTCAAGGAATTCATTTGGAAAACCTTTATGTTAGAATACAAGAAAGTTTATCTAAATTCAGTTTTTATCATTACTAGTCCAATTTAAGAATTCAAGGGAATTGAATAGCTTGAAAGTAAGTAGGGATCATAAGTTAAAGATATCGATCAAATATTAAACAGGGCGTATAAGATCGCAATAAGGATAGTTCCAAAGAACGATGTATAACAAGGCATAAAGGATTATCAGGGATTCTAGGTTAACAAGATATAACATAAGAAAAGTTCACAAAGATTCCCTTTGGTTAAAGGATCATAAGTTAATAAAGCACAAGGATAAGGTTTACTTACTTGAGCAAGGGTTTACTATTAAGGTTGTCACAAGGATTGATAATAGGTTTATCGCAAGGAACAATAACAGGGTTTTCATAAGAATCAATAACAAGTTTTTTTACAAAAATTCTTTACTCTATCACGGCATCAACAATAATCTTTTTGTAATCAACTCATAATAGAAGGAAAAGTTACTTGCCTCAAAAAGCTTTCCTGTTTAATGGAACCTGATCTACTGCCACCTAGGACTTCCTTCCCTTTACTAGCTTGGATGCCTCTGCTATTCAAATCTACAATACAAAACAAAACCCTAATTAGATACTTGATCAATTCCCGACGTTTCTCAAAACGTCTAACTTCTACCCCAATCACAATAAACCTTTATCTTTTATACGCATATATATACACGTAGCATGTAAAAAGATATACTCTTATGTTCTTTACAACTCCAATTATCTCTAAACTTACACTTAACACATAGTCATCGATTTTTATTACTCAATATCTTATAACACCTATTTTTTTGTCGAGAGACGGGTATAACGTACTCGTAATTACTCTTGCCCTTCTAATACAACCAAACAATCACAATCGAGTATATATTTAATTACTCTTTAACACATAACGTTTAACATGCAACTCTACATTGTACAATTATCAGTTTAACGACTTAAGTTACCAAGCCAAAACTATAACATACAATTTTCATCTTAACACATATCATCTCCAAATCAATCGACCTCAATTTTATATCCTATCATCACACATAGTCGAATTTACTCAAATAATTAGAATCGAATATTCAAAATCAGTGTTCTAAAAAGCGCATTAAGCGGTCACCTAAGCGGCCGTTTAAGAGGAATCAGACCATAAAGCGCTTCGATTTGATACTAATCGAATAATTAAGTGTTTTTAAAGATTAAGCGGCCTTGTAAACGGATTAAGCGGCTATTAAGAGGATTAAACGGTCATTAAGCGGTCAAACCAATTTTGACTTGTCAAATTTTTAATTTTAATATTTATTTTAATAAAACAATGATCTTGATTAAAAAATTAAAAATACATATTTTTTAAGAAAAATTTATGTTCATATTCTTGATACTTTATTTATTTTCATTATTTTAGTATTACACATATTATTATTAATTTATTATATTTAAAAATTTAAATAAATATTATTTATCCGCTTATAGACCCGCTTAAAATTCCGCTTAAGCGTCCGCTTAACCGCTAAAGCGCTAGAAGGTCTTCCCACCGCTTAGTACCGATTTGCGCTTTTCAGAACACTGTTCAAAATTTCGAACTTAGTAATAACAATTTCAAATAAAAAATGCAAATTCTTCACTTAAATATATTTGAACCAACATGCATGGGATAGAATTATCTCAACCGAATTTAACAATTAAAATGAACCCAATAATCCTTTAAAAACTGAATATTTCAATAATACTAACATGCATAATCTCAAATCGATAAAGCAAGTTTAAAACACGTAATTCGACTTTACAAAAAATCAAAACTCAAAATCGATCGCTTAAAATTTCACACTAAATCAACATGCATCAACTAAATGAATTTTAATAGTTATTATAGGACTTTGACAAGCATTATAGTCCACCGCTGGCTCACCGGAGTTCATCACCAGCGGCGTCAAGGCCTTGGAGATGCCCCAATCGGGGTTTTCTTTGACGAAACCTCACCGACATCTCAAGAATCCAGTTAACATCCATATGCAAGCATTCATCAATAACTTTGCTGCATAATTGAACTAAAATCTGAATCAAAATAAGAACCCGAGAGGGTTCATCACCGAATCAAGCACAAACACACACGCACACACACACACCTATACATGCAACCATGTATGTATATATATAATGTTAGAGGAACTCAAATCCTAAATTAGAATTGAGTTTGAGAAAAGGATCGAAGAGAGTAAGAGGAGGGAGATAGTACCGAGGGTAGAGAGAGAGAAGATAGTTCGAGAGAAGAGAAAGAGAGAGCCGGGGAGGAGAAAAGTAAAAGAAAGAGGAGGGGCAGTATATATATTTATGGCAGGGGCAAAATGGTCATTTTTCATCTAATTTCTAGAAACTTATTTTCTTTTCTCTCAAAAATCCATAAATCTCTATTTGTAAAATATAAAACATCTTTATACAATCAGAAAATATTCCAAATCCTATTTTTAAAATAAAGAGCATAAAATTAGCTCTTCTCCCATATTTTGAAATAGATTTTTGAGTACCCGAATTAATATTTATGGATTTTACAAATAATTCCAAAGGCAAAAATAAACTCTGAAAAAATCATTTTAAAATATCTAGATGTCAAATTAAATCCAAATATCATTTTTAAAAAGTGTCTAAGATTTTTATAAGGGTCTTATAACAAATTTCACACCTTGATCATATTCTAATAATTTTATACAAATATATAAGGACCAATAAATCCTACTTTTAAATCGAATAAATCTTTTTTTAAAGATATTTAAAAACTCGTGAATCACAGATTCACACTCCTAATCATCAAATAACATACATTCATATAATAATAACCACCACAATTCGTATTTATACTTCTTAGCATATAATTCCCTTTTTAATGACTGATTACGCGAGTAACAAGTACTCAATTAACAAAATAACTTTTCAATTATAAACTCAAATCTCAGAGACACACAGAAGTCTACACATTTATCGTAACTTATTATACATCTCAATTTCTATTACCTTAACCCTACTTATTTGATCTATCCTTTGAATAACGGGTCCCGTTCTACTTGACGATCCGACAATCACAACTTAAGCCCTTAGCTGACTCATCAAACTAGAATGAGACTTTTCACGTTCCTTACTACTATTTCACAGAAATTATACATAAAACACAAAATCATTTATCCTTTTATTTTATCCATATAATTCCATGTAAAAGCACAAGAACTATACTTTATTCATATAAATACATCACGAAAATCCCAGTCGCTACATTAAGTGTAAGTTGTACTTGTTTTTACTAGACTCGATATAGGCTTGTGGATTAGTATCGAGGTCTTGGCAAGTAATGAGTTAATTGAGTTGATTATGTTTCTTAGTTGTTTATTAGCTATTGAAGCTAATTTAGATTATCATATCAGTTGATAGAACCAGTTAGAGCAAGTGGAGCTCTGAGGACATTAAGGACTTTGGGAACCCTTGAGACTATATAGCTGGACTTCAGGCAAGTTTTCCAACCTCGTACTCTAATTTCAAAATATTATATCCTTGTTTTGCATATAAGATGTAAGTATGTTATGCAAGTTTTCAAAACCCTATTACTGTTGTTGTGATAATTATATGCTATATCATGAGATAAAATGCATGAATGTTTTATAACACAATATCTTGCGATATAATGCATGTATGATTTTAAAGTTAAGATCTTATGATATATATGCATACATGTTTGAAATGATGATTTTTTGGTAATAAAGGTCAAGTGTTTTAAAGTAGAGCTTACGAACTACATAATACCTGTAATAGTGATAAGCAGTATTTTACGTATACCCTTAGTATAGGGCACCTAAAGTTGAATATTGTACCTAAACCAGGAGGCGATATTCATAATTATATTATATATATAGTTTTTGGTAACTATTAATCGAATAAGGATTATTCGATAGTGTGGAATAATAAACAAACATTACTTTCGATTATCCAAATGAAGATTTTACTTATACATAAGTATATTTTTTATTAATTAAATATTTGTTTCAAGTATTAGTTTCAAAAGTTTTTACTTCATTTATTTAATAAAAATTATTATTTATTAAAAATTATTTAAAGAATAATGTTCATTCTAATATTTTGAAATTGATTTATATTATTTAAATCATCTTTACCTCAATCATTTTCAAAACTGTTTTTGAATCTTACAAGATAATTATAAATAGAGCGAATCCCAAAATCGTTTTCAAGATGGGGATTTAAATACTCGCTCAAAATATAGAGAATCCAGCTCAACAAAATGGACGTCTTTATCTTTGCAACGAAGTTGCTAGGTGGATAAAGAGAGTCCCGATTACTTACCCAACATTCGGGAAATAATAAATGAAATAAGTTAATCCATTTACAAGCATCGCTTGGGAAATATTGGTGAATTACCCTTTCCAACTAGATAATGTGGAGTTGTATCAACAAGTTTCTACTTGGGGAACGGGAAGACGAGCTTTACATTTTATAGTCATAGATTCCAACTGAACTAGGAATGGCGTAAGTGGCCTAGTGGCGCGGGCCAAGCCTTATTTTTTATTATTTTCCCAAATGGCCCGGAAGTTCCATTGTGGTTGTTCATCCCTTAAAAGTCCAAGGCCGGTAGATGATAAATTTCGGTGAATCTCCTCTACATGTAGATAATGGTGGGTTGTACGATGGTGACTGATCATCGCAGGTCGACTTCCTGGCGCGGCATACTCCAGAAATGAGTTCATCATCCAGTTTGGATATTTATGCAACACTATCCAGAGCACCCCGATAGAAAGGCTACGGCTGGGTGACTGATGAGTGTTGGCAGGGTCAAGTGTTCAAAATGGTGTTTTGATAATGAAGTATCTCATAACTTCATATTTCGATAATGATCTAAGAATTGAGTTTCCTTAAGAGGATAATAGCCCTCAAAAGTCTTTGCAAAAATGTTTTATACAAGCTTTACCTTTTAACTTCATCCTTATGATGAACTTTTGGAAACTAATTATACTTTGAACAACAGTAGTTCAAGTAGTTTTTCTGAAAAGATATAAGTATATTGGAGTATCTTGTAACTTCATCTTTTAAACTTATATCTAGTAAATAATTATCTTATGCATGACAAAGATTTTCAGAAAAATGTTTAGGCAAGGTTAGATATATGAGATCCCCTTGTAACGTTATATTATACAGTTTATATTTTGAAACTCTGTTTATAATATGCATAACAAAGGATTTAAGAAATTTATTAAAAGAATATATATTGAAGTTCCTTGTATCTTCATATTTTAGAATATATCAGAACTTTGCTCATATTTGCAAAATAAAGGTTTTCAGAGGTATTATGAAAAATGCTATATATATTGTGAACCTGATATATATATTAGTTTGGGATTTATTGCTCCCTTTTATACAGTATTTTGAACTGTATATTATCCTCAGAAATTAGGGAATGTTACTATCCCTTGTATAGTATTTCGAACCTTATGGTATTTTGAAATCAGGGATATATCATAGAGATTTTGGTTGTTATAACCATAAAGATTATTGAATTTCAACTTATAAATGGAGAAAATATTTATTCTATGGTAGGGATACTTGCTGAGCATTATTGTGCTCACCCTTGCTTTATTCATTAAACCTTTCAGTAGCTAGAGAATATAGTCAATTATTTCGTGCTATGAAGAACGGAAGTGGAAGAGGTTACCCCGAGATAGCCAGTTCAGAATGGTTAATGCGGAAGTAAGTTGCGTAGATGTAGCTAGTGTTAGAGAGACTTATGTATAAGTATTATTATAAATAAAACTTCGGGTAGATGTGTGTTTTACAGTAGAAGATCCTGATTAGTACATTTGGTTTGTAATAACTAATGCTACTTTTGAGAATCATTTCTAAGGCTCTAACTTGTGTGTGTAAGAGATTGGTGTCATTTGGTGTTGTATAATTGCATTGTCGAGTTACTGTAGGTAATATATGTTTGGACGGCAGCGTAATGACTCAGATCCCTAACCCCAGATTTAGGGGTGTTATAATCTTGCAGTTCTTTAATCTTTTTATCATCAAACACAACATGTACAGATTCCATAACAATGTTGGTTCTTAGATTGTAGACTCAATATGATTTTCCAACAAAATATCCAACAAAGATACCTTCATCAGCTTTGGCATCAAACTTTCCATGTTAATCAGTTTGATTCCTTAGAATATAACACTTTCATCAAAAAACAAGAAAAAAGTTTAGTGCTGGCTTCCTATTCGTGAAAAAAATTTAAGGAGTCATGCACTTGGCTTGATTAATCAAAGAAATATTCTGAGTGTAGCATGCAATATTGACAACTTCAACCCAAAAATAAGTTGGTAACTTTGATTCTTCTAACATGGTCGTAGCAGCTCAATCAATGATATATTCTTTCTTTATCCTACTCCATTTTGTTGTGGAGTTATTGCAGCTAAGAACTCATGCATGATTCCATTTTCTTCACAAAACAACCTCATTCTAGAATTCTTGAACTTAGTTTCATTGTCACTCATAATTCTTCATACTTTGATATGAGGATGATTATTAACTTGCTTTATATGATCAATAATGATTTCACTAGCTTCATGAGAACTTTGAAAAATCATCCAGAATCACTAGGCAATACTTCTTCTTTGAGATTGACAATACATTGACTGGTCCAAACAAATCCATGTGTGCAACAGTTGTAGAGGTTCATCAATTGTTGATTCAAGCTTCCTTTTGAATGATGTTTTTACTTATTTTCCTTTCTGACAACCACCACACAGTCCATTTTTTGAGAACTCAACTTGGGGAATGCCTCTAACAAGGTCTTTTATGACCAATTTATTCACGATCTTGAAGTTCAAATGAGACAGCTACTTGTGCCATAGCCAACTTTCATCTTGACTTGGTTTGTTGAAAAGATAAGTAATAGAATTTGCATTTGTTGAGTTAAAATCAGCTAGGTACACATTTCCTTTCCTTACTCCAGTAAGGACCACTTTGTTGTTTTTCTTGCAGGTAACAACACAGGCTTTAGTTGTGAAAGTAACAGAGTTGCCTTTATCACATAGTTGACTGACACTCAAAAGATTGTATTTGAGTTCATCAACTAGAGAAACTTCCTCAATGATGACATTTTCTCTTGAAATCAAGCCATATCCCAGAGTATATCCTTTAGTGTCATCTCCAAAGGTAATGCTAGGGCCAGCTCTTTTCTTGAACTCTATGAGCAGGGTAGAATCTCCAGTCATATGCCTTGAGCATCCACTGCCCAAATACCATAGATTCTTTCTATTTACCTGCACACATCAAAACCAAATCAAGTTGATTTTGGTACCAAAGTTTCCTTAGGTCCTGCCTTGTTAGTTTTCTTCTTAATTTTCTTGCACTTTCCACCACCAAACTCAGGTAATTCAAGATCAACCTTTATCTTGGGTGTAAGTATATGAATACACAATTAGTTTGAGATTCATCAAGCACATTGTTATTAACATGATATGGCATTTGTTGTGCAAACATGTTATTTAAGGATTTTGTGCAAATGGCATATTAGCAAAATGTACAAGTAGATTCTGTGTGTGGATAACAGGCATGGCATGCATAGGTGACATAGGCATGTTAGGAAAAGAGTGAGGTACCGATATGGGTGCATTCATGAAAGACTTGCGACTAGTAGATAAATGATTAACACTTTCACATTTCACACAAGTTTTTCTAGGTGTAAATTTAGCAGGTGTGGTAAAGTCTCCTAACTATATTTGAAAATGAGACTAAGTAAAGAAGTAGCACCGACGGCAGTTAACTAAGTCCTGGATCTGGCACCTTTCTCGACCGACAATAAAGCAAGAAAGAATGAACAATGGCTACTTGGCCCACAAACAAACCTTTCACAGTTGCACTCCTCCAAGACAATTTGAGTACGCTCTGGATGTCCAACAGCTTCATGTTTATTTCTCTTCAAACCCACAATCCGTCTCGCTTGCCGGGTTCGGGGGGAATCGGCGTACTCCGGGGGGAATCTTTGGCTCAGAATGGAGCATGTTTCTTGTATGGTAGTATGACATATAGGTTAAAAGATTGTACAGTATCGCGTAACACTGGTGGGTCCCGTATCCCTCTGAAAAGATGTAGTTAGATTAATCTAGTGTTATAACGTGGCTAAGCAGTTTCCTGGCTATACCATAGTTCTTTCAGAACCTTGAAGTAAAAGGGGCAGCCATTTTTTTCTATTTGATAAGGTTTTTACGGGGGTTAGCAACCCTTTCTCTCGGTGTATGTGAAAAAGAGCGACAAACTCCGCCGGATCAAAGTCTTGACCTCCGATCGAGCTACGAAGGGGGCCATCCCCATACCATATGAAGTTGCTTTTTGGAATGCCATCGTTCAAGCACAGGCTGACCATTGATTCAATCTTCAAACCAAAAGCCAGATCTAGTTTTTAAAACTTCAACAAGCTCGACAGGTAACTTTTCCCCATGATCGGGATTCTCTAAGCCGTAGTCTAAGAAGCTCGTTGGATTTGATCCGCTACGGAATTCCAACGGACCAAAGTCTTGACCTATGATCAAGCTACGAACAGGACGTGAAGATCGATTGATCAATATGAATCTCAAGAGCGGATGGTTGATCACCGCCTCCTTGTTCTGGAGGCTCTCCGGCCAGGGAGGGGCTTGTTTACTTGCTTCTTGCATATATGAGTTCTAGCTAGAGGCGGTTAATGAGGAAGGGTTAATGACATCAGTTTGGCTAATCGGGATAATGAAGTTGCAGTCCCGCAAGTCAGGAAGACTCTAGCTTAGCCCATTTACTCCTAAACTATAGAAAGTTGGATATTTGATCACAAAATCCATTGATAGCTGTAAAAAAATCGCCTTTAAAGTTGAAATAATTTTAACCTGGTTAAGACCCCTGAAACACAAATTCTAGTTGATTCAGCGTCGGACCTTGAGTCTAATTGATCGTGTTATGTGTGATTGTGAGTGACATTGATCGATGCCGGAAGAGCGCTCGACTGAGTATTTGCAGAAGGATGTGCACTTCTTTCGAAAGGACTTCGGTACTGACTTTTCCCTACTTTCCCATTCTTGTTTGTTTTTTTTGATCTGCTTTAACCTCAATCTTTTCTGACCTGTCATTTAATTGCTTCATTGACAAATGTCCTCTATTAACTTTCCCTGCATACTTGGTTTTGCTTGATTCTTTTGAGAAAAAATTCTTTGTAACTGACCAATATTTTTCATTCAGCTTTGCTAGCTTTCCTTTGCTAATGGTAATTTTCTCATCCAACGGATGAGAATCAATTTTCAATGGATGAGTGTTATCTTTCAAAGGATAAGCTTCATCATCCGTTGATTCAACATCCGTTGAAAGACCATCAACCAACTCTTGGTCCAGTTTCTTCTTATCTTTCTTCCTGGCTGCTTCACAGAAGAACTCAATTCCTTGAACTTTGAAAATTTGAGAACTTATATCCCTTGATGATTTCCAGGCCTTGATTACCTCTTGCTCACGTTCAAGCTGCTTTCTCAAAATCTCCTCTTTCTTCAAAGATTCAGTTAATTCATCCTTGGCAATCTTACACTTTATTCTCAGTTTCTCAAACTCAATGAATTGAGTTTCTAACACAGCATTTCTATCACTCAAAAATAAGTTATTCTCTTTAATTCTATTGTTTTCTTTATTGAGGGATTTAAGTGTGACACGCAAGTGATACAATTTAGTAGACATGTCATTTATAGCATCATTGCATTCATCTTTAGAAAGGTGTACTAGGTTTTTAGTGATTACATGATTGCTTGATGAACTGACTTCTGTCTCAACTGAATTGGCCATTAGAGCTAGGTTGACATAGGCCATGTCTTCATCTGCATCCTCACCATTAGCTTCCTAATCATTTTATTGAGTCACGGAAAACCTTTTCCTTTTGTTTGAGCAACTCAAAATATTTTATTTTTGTAATCATCAAGCTTAAACCTCATTTTCTCAAAATTTGGCTTCTTGCACTCATTTGTAAAATGACCACTCAAGCCACATTTGAAACACTTGAATTTAGCTTTATCAACCATGTTTCTGTTAGGCTTTGCAGCTCCAAGATTTTTCTTGAATTTGAGCTTTGCAAATCTCCTTGACAGAAAGTCTAGATGCTCATCGACCTCGTCCATTTCATCCTGGCTTGTACAGTCTTCATCTTTAACCATCAACCCTTTGCCATTGCCTTCGTAAACATTTGTGTTTGGTGCAGATTTAACATCTTCAACCTTCATCTTTTTTCCTCTCTCTTGTTCACCTACCAATGCAACAACTCCACCTTTCTTTCTTTCTCTAACTTCTCATCCTGCTCTATTTCGAGCTCATAGAGTTTTAAGATACATAGAGTCTCTCTAGCGTAAAGTCTTTATACTCTTGAGAATTCCTGAGAGAGCCTGTCATTAGCTTCCATTCTTTTGGTAGAGACCTTAGGAATTTCAGATTTGAATCTATAGTTTGATAGATCCTTCCATACATCTTTAAACAATTTCACAATTTTTGAAATCTACTAAAAGTATCATTCAAGGACTCACCTTCCTCAAAGTGGAAGTATTCATATTACTATATAAGAAGCTGCATCTTGTTTTCTCTAACTTGCTCAGTTCCCTCACATAGCACTTGAATTTGATCCCAAATTTCCTTAGCAGTCTTGTAGTTCATGACATTTTCAAACATATCTCCATCAAGACCGTTGAACAAAATATTCATGGCCTTTTTTTCTTTATGAGCTTGCTTAATGTCTTCATCTGTCCATTCTGACCTTGGCTTTGGAACTGTTTGCTCATTTCTAACAGCTTCTTCAACATCTGTTGCAGCCCAGCGAGGAACATGAGGTCCTTTCTCTATGCAGTCAACATATCTTTCATCTTGAGAGAGTAGATGAAGGTGCATATTCACTTTCTATTGATGATAGTTGTCTTTGTCTAGAATTGGAAACTTTACACCAATGTCCTTTCTGCCCATGTTGTTAGATTGCTTGATCTTTATACTCTTTGTGTATCAAGAGCTTGCTCTGATACCAATTGTTATTCCCTAACAATATAACAACAGAATTACAGAAGGGGGTTGAATGGAATTCTGGTTCCTTTTTGAAACTTTGAAAACTTCTTACAAAATATATAACTGTGTTTGAATATGCTTGAGTGCGGATAAATAATAATAGTATTCAAGAACATAAAGTAAATAAATAGGTGTTTAAAAACTTTCTAATGGATTGATATTTCCACTAGAGATATATATATATATATATTGAGAAGATAACTCTGTGATGCTAATAGCAAACAACTTCTTACAAGTGTTTTTCAACTTAGAACTAGAGAGACTAAAGATACAACTTGCTTGCTCTCTTTTTTTGAATAAAAAATGTTATACTTAGCATCTAAACACTTGCTACTCTTGATTTATATATCACCAAGATACATGTGCAATGAGATAAAATAACATTCCTATCAGCTAGGTCCAATTCACGTGTTTCTTCATTTCTCTGTCTAATGTAATCCAAGTTAGATACATCATCTTTGAATAATCTTGTCTTGCATGGAAATTGAAATGCTTTATTTTCTTCTAACACCTGCAATCAGGATGCCATATTCCTTTTGTGCACTATCAACTAATGTGACTCTGTCAGCTTCTGTCAAGTCCCTTTCAACTGCTATTTTTGTTGAACATCCGTTGAAGCTTCATAGGTGTTATTCGTTGAAGCTTCATATGTTATCCATTGAAACTTGACTAGCTCAACAGCTGAGAATATATTGAGTTATCCGTTGAGGTTTATAGAGTCATCCATTGAAGCTTTGTAGATGAGCAGTTGAAGTTGTTTCTATAGCAGTTGATACTCTTTCACTTATACAAAATGACAAGGCATATTATATTTACAATTAACCCACCTATTTTGTATATCTTGCTAGTAGTCCCATGACTTATACATAACTAAAAATCCCAAATCCCCCAAATTTTTTAGTGTACAGAATGTGCTATATAATTATTCATATAAGCTACTCTTTCAACAAACAGATAATTGTGGTTATCCGTTGAAAGCTACAAATTACACAAAATGAATCTACTTAAGGTGTTTTGGTGAATTATCATCAAGACTACAACATATTTCTAAAAAAAGGGTAATTCACCAATATTTTTCAAGCGGTGCTTGTTAATGGATTAACTTGTTCCATGTATTACTTCGCGAATGTTGGGTAAGTAATTAGGACTCTCTTTATCCACCTAGCAACATCGTTGCGAAGATAAAGATACCCCCTTTCTTGAGCCAGATCCCCTATATTTTGAGCGCATAGTTAAATCCCCATATAAAGGAAAGATTTAAATTTTATAAAGGTTTTAGGATCCGCTCTAACTTTTAAAATCATTTTGTAAGATTCAATAATAATTTCAAAAATGTTTAAGATAAAGATGATTTAAATAATATAAATCAGTTTCAAAATATTAGAAGAATATCTGAACATTATTCTTTAAATAATATTTAATAAAGAATAATTTTAATAAAATAAACGAAGTAAAAAGTTTTGAAACGAATACTTGAAACAAATATTTAATTAATAAAAGATATACTTAGTAAGTAAAATCTTTATTTGGATAATCGAAAGTAATGTTTGTTTATTATTCAACACTATCAAATAATCCTTATTCGATTAAAAGTTATTGAAAACTATATATAATATACTCGGGAACATTGCCTTTCGGTTTAGGTACAATGTTCAACTTTGGGTGCCCAATAGTAAGGGTATACGCAAAATACTGCTTATCACTAGCATAGGTATTATGCAGTCGTAAGCTCTACTTTAAAATAGTTGAACTTTATTAACGAAAAATCATCATTTCAAACATGCATGCATATATATCATAATATTTAAAATTTAAAATTATACATGCATTATATCGCAAGATATCTTTTTATAAAATATCCATGCATTTTATCTCATGATATAACATATCATTATCACAACAACATTAATAGGGTTTTGAAAACTTGCATGAGTGCCCGGGGGTGGTAATGAGCTTAGGGTGGGTCCGGTAATCTATAAATAATAACATAATCCGTAATTAATCCTCGGTCGCTTAAGAAACTAGACTTTACTGATGCATACCCTAACACTAACTTTCACGCTTAAAGGTTTGCATTAGACGCTCGCGTAACCTCGACTCCACCATTTTTATAAAATAGATTGGTAAACATTTTAAGGCGAATCCTTCGTAAGGACCTTATTAACTTCGTAAGAAACTTTACATAATTTTTTCAAGTTCCGATAAGTCTTTTAGGGTCCTGAAACATGGTCTCAAATTTACTCGAGGGGTAGGGGTTCGCTCGCGAAACACCGTAACTTAAAACAGTCATTTCTCCTAAACCGTATTTACGATTACCGCGATCTACATACCAAAATGCAGATTAAAACATAATCTAGCTAATTATGGAAGTGGTGAGTTTTAACAGTAGAGGTTTCAAGTCCAAAAGTAACACACAAAAACTGTCATTGGAAAATCGGACATTACGACGGCTATAACTAATGATTTCCAAAACTTTAAACAACACCAATTCAGTCAACAACATAACAACAACTCAAGCTCTCATATTTCACCACTAAACCAAGTCAAAAACTGTTAAGTACCTCAAACCCAACAAGTAATACTCATAGCTCAAAAATCAACCAACCACAACTTAACATACATACAAGTATACATGATTAATCCTTTCATCCACTAACAATCATCAAAACATCCATTTCCATTTAAGCTCGTACAAGCTTATAACTTAATAAAAAGGAAGAAAAGTTTGTTTATACCTTCCTTGGAGCTTCTACACAATACAAGAGTCTTGATATGCCTAAGGGAGCCTTGATCTAAGCTTAACAACCTTGAACTTCCAAATAAAATCAAGAAATCAAAGTTAGTTCTTGAAGGTACTATTCACCTAACTGTAAATTGAGGAGGTGGTAGAATGCACGAATGCACGAATCAGCCAAGGGAAACTCAACATACACGTATTTCTTTCTCCTCCATTTTGTTCCCTTTTCCTCTAGGGTTTTTTCTTCAAAAATGAAGAAATGATATTTTTCTTGCCTTTTTGCTTGGCTGAAATTGATATTTGTGCTAAAATTTGCTTGGTTGTGAATTAACCAAGTGGTTACTTGATTAAATATCTCATCTTCACTTTAATAAAATATTTGCATCATCTTAATGATCTCATTCCCAAGCCACAGATGTCACCTTATTTTAATCCTCTTGGTTATTTCTAATCGCTTGGTTAATCTCTATTGTTACTCGCATAAGCTTGTTCCTTGATCACTTATTTATTTTACGGGTTCACTTAACTCTCATTCTCGTTGATCGTTCGAGGGAACACATCTGTGATCTTATCATTAGGGTTTCCCTAAGCCTCTCTCAATATCTTTTATTCCCTTAATGATCCCCATTTATAATCCTTGGATTTAACTTCTTCAATCTTAACACTTTATACTTAATTCCTTCGGTGTCTGCTGGATTTTCGGGAAAATTCAAAGTGGTTGTTTTTGAAATCTGACGGCTTTTATATACACTTAAATTCACTACGGAGCACTAATATGAACTCAAAATTTCCATAAAAGAACTCTTATATATGGTCATCTGATAATATTTCACAATCAGCTTCATTAGGGTTTTGAACAAAAAGTACTATTCACTGAAGTTTCAAAAATTCCAAAAATTGGGTTATTACATCAACTACTTGTTGATCTGTTGGAACAAAGTGAAGATCAATTATTCCTTCAATGATATGTTCCCTGACGAGAACTCTTATATATGGTCATCTGATGTAGTCATAGAAGGTCGACACTTTTCTGCTGACTTAATTCCTTTTAAGTTAGGAGAATTCGAGGTCATATTGGGAATGGATTGGTTGTCAAACCACGAGGCACAAATAGAGTGTAAAAGTAAGAAGGTGAAGTTAAGAACCAAGGATGGTGAGGAAGTGATATTCAAAGGGAAAAGGCAAGAGAAGAAATTCTAACGGCTATCGAGACGAGAAGATTATTACGACAAGGATGCGAAGTTTATTTGGCTCATGTTAAAGACGTGGAAAAAGAATCCGTAAGGATTGAAGATATTCCAATAGTAAGAGATTTTCCTGATGTGTTTCCTGATGAATTTCCTGGACTACCTCCAGATAGAGAGATCGAGTTTACGATTGATTTGGCTCCTGGAACGGAACCAGTATCGAAAGCTCCCTATCGTATGGCGCCAGTCAAGATGAAGGAATTGGCAGCGGAGTTGCAAAAATTGTTGGATAAAAGAGTAATTCGGCCGAGTGTATCCCCGTGGGGTGTACCGATATTGTTTGTAAAGAAAAACGATGGAAGTATGAGGTTGTGCATTGATTATCGCGAATTAAATAAATTGACAATTAAGAATAAGTACCCTCTATCGTGAATCGATGACTTGTTTGATCAGTTAAAAGGAGCTTCGTGTTTCTCCAAGATTGCTTTAAGATCTGGGTATCATCAATTAAAGATTAAAGCGGAAGATATACCCAAGTCAGCGTTTTGAACTAGATATGGACACTACGAGTTTTTGGTAATGGCATTTGGTTTGATAAACGCGCCAGCCGCATTTATGGATCTTATGAACAGAGTGTTCAAGCAATACCTGGATAAGTTCATTATAGTATTTATCGACGATATACTAATTTATTCCAAGATGGAAGAAGATCATAAGGAGCATTTGAGGATTTCCTTGGAAATTCTGAGAAAATAAAGGTTGTACGCTAAGTTTTTGAAGTGTGAATTTTGGCTAAAGAAAGTTCAATTTCTTAGTCATGTAGTTAATAAAGAGGGAATCAAAGTAGACCCAGCCAAGATAGAAGCTGTAATGAATTGGGAAAGACCCAAGACTCCTACGGAAGTCAAAAGTTTTCTGGGATTAGCCGAATACTATATAAGGTTTGTGCAAGATTTCTCTAAGATTGTTGTTCCATTAACGAAGTTGACAAGGAAGAACGAGAAGTTTGTGTGGACGAAAAAGTGCGAAGAAAGCTTTCAAGAATTAAAGAAGAGGTTGGTAACCGCCCCAGTGTTGGTGTTACCTGATGAAAAAGGAGAATTTGTAATATTCAGTGATGTTTCGTATAAAGGACTTGGATGTGTGTTAATGCAACACGGGAAGGTAATAGCATATGCGTCAAGGAAACTCAAGCCGCACGAGCAAAAGTATCCCACGCATGATTTGGAATTGGCAGCAATTGTGTTTGCCCTTAAGATTTGGAGACATTATTTATACGGGGAAAAATGCGAGATTTATACAGATCATAAGAGTTTAAAGTATATTTTCACTTAAAAGGAGTTGAATATGAGACACAGAAGATGGTTAGAATTGATCAAAGATTATGATTGTACGATAAACTATCATCCTGGAAAGGCAAATGTGGTAGCAGACGCTCTAAATCGCAAAGAAAGATTGAATATGTTAACGTCGTCAGAGAAATTGATCAAGGATTTTGAAAAGATGGAAATAGAAGTGCAGACTCCAGAATTTGGAGGTGAAGAAATATATGCGATGTCATTTCGACCCGAAATTTTGGAAAAGATTCGATGTTGTCAAGAGCAAGTGATGAATCGTGAAAAGGATAAGTTATCAGGAGAAGAAATCAAAGCTCAAAAGGATGAGAGAGGAATATATCGTGTTAACTCACGTATTTGGATACCTAATGTTGTGGAGCTAAAGCACGAGATTTTTCAAGAAGCGCATAACTCGAGATTTTCAATTCACCCTGGAAGTACGAAAATGTACCAGGATTTAAAAGAGAGGTATTAGTGGCCAAACATGAAAAAGGAAATTGTGGAATAGATAAGTAAGTGTTATACGTGTCAAAGAGTAAAAGCGGAACATCAGAGGCCAAGTGGATTGCTTCAACCACTAGACATACCGGAATGGAAATGGGAACATATCGTGATGGATTTCGTGCTAGGATTACCTAAGACCAAGTCTAATCATGACGCGATTTGGATAGTAATCGATCGATTGACGAAATCAGCACATTTCTTGCCGATAGATGAAAGGTTTTTGTTGGAAAAGTTGGTCAAATTATATTTGGATGAGATTGTGATGCATCACGGAGTTCCCTGTATCTATTGTGTCTGATAAAGATCCAAGGTTTAACTCGAGATTTTGGAGACAATTTCATGATCATTTGGTAACTAAGCTGAAAATGAGTACGGCATATCATCCGCAGACTGACGGACAAAGTGAAAGGACAATTCAGACAATTGAGGATATGTTGCGAACTTGTGCAATTGATTTCAAAGGAAATTGGGGCGATCATTTGCCGTTAATTGAGTTTTCCTACAATAATAGTTATCACGCGAGTATCAGCATGCCGCCTTATGAAGCGTTGTATGGAAGAAAATGTAGATCCCCTACGTATTGGGACGAAGTTAGTGAGCGCAAATTAATTGGCCCAGAGCTAGTTCAACAAATGAAAGAAAAGGTGAAAATGATTCGAAAAAGATTAATTGTTGCTCAAGATCGACAAACAAAGTACGCAAATCGAGAACGAAAAGATGCGCAATTCGTACCTGGAGACAAAGTCTTGTTAAAGATATCTCCTTGGAAAGGTTTAACCAGATTCGGAAAGAAAGGGAAGCTGAGTCCTAGGTATATTGGACCATTTGAAGTACTGCGACGAGTTGGGAATGTAACATCCGAGAAATATCGTGTAATTATTTGATTATTATATGAATATTATATGAATTTTTGGTGAATTATCTAATGATTGATAATAATATTTGAATGTTTGTATATGATAAAATATGAGTATATTAATTTTAATATGTACATAATAAAATATAGAAAATTAAGATATTTTTATGTAATTTTTGGAGTGTTATATGATTTTATAATGATTTATGTATTATTAATTATTTTCTGAATAATTAAAAAATTATTTGATAAAGCCGAGAATCGTCCGACTTCAACCGTTTTTACGTTTTTACAACCCGAAAATCTTCCAAAAACTCCTTCCTAACCTAAGCTGGTAACTTCATTTTATTCATTTATTCATTTACAACCAGTAAAAATATAGTAATTACAGAGAAAAACCCTAAAAACGATACGTTCCTGAGAATCAAACGCACGACGAAGGCATTACCGAACTCCGATTCAAGCGTGCGATATATCAAAACGAAGCTCCCGAAAAGTACTTTCTGAATCAATCAACCATTTTAGTGCAGAAATTAAGGTAATTTTCTTATTTATTTATTTATATTAAAATTATTTGATAATTAAGTTATGAAAATTTGTTCTTAATGTTGTTGATATGATTTGATGATTCCATCGTGTAGATAAATTTAGGAGTAAAAACCTTGAGTTTCCATGTGGTTTTGACCCTGATTCGGGGCTGTGGTCGTGGTCGGAGCAAAAGTCCGGTGGCCGGACATTGCTACCGGAATGAAGCTTTCCGGTGACATGTTCTTGAGGACCCGGTCCGCGACCCGGTTCACCCGAATCCCAACCCAGAAAATACCGGGTTTTAATCCTGTTTACCCCTAAATTAAATTCTGAAAAAGTGTTTTTGGATTTTGGTTTTAAAATAAATAGAAATTTTATTATTTATTTTACAAATTGATTTTAAAATTCAAAATTAATTTATTTTATTACTTAAAATAATTAACAGAATTATTTTTAATTCCACAATAAGTCTTAATTAATTAATTAATTGATTTTAGTTGATAATTAATTATTTAATTATTCAATTAATTTAAATATTAATTGATTAATTAATTTAATTAGTTATTAATTAATTTTAATTGATTATTTAATTAGATTTAATTATTTATTATTGATTTAAAAATTCCGAAAAATAGTTTCTAGCTTTAAAATATTATTCTAAATTATTTTCAAGACACGATAATTTTTATAAAATTATTTTAAAGTCAGAATCGGGTATTTGAACCCTATTATTTAATTATTAAATGATTCAGAGACCGTTTTAATTCCGAAAAATATTTGAAACTTTATAATAAATCAACGGTTTGTCCGTTTAATACGAAACGAACGCCTCTAGACTCAGAAAAATATTTTGCTTCTATTAAAAATATTTTCGAGAACTAAATTCCTTTGTATCTAAAGGAAGTTTGTTTTATGGATCATTCTGAGTCAATAATTGATCGATAAAATATTCTTTTTGACCCGATTTCAATTATAAATGTATTAAGACCTATCTTTTGTCGATTCAACTTATGTGCTACATAAATTACGTGATTATATGTTATATGATTACATGCCCTATGTGTACGTGTTATGTGGATAATGAGTCAGCGTGTCTTTTAAACATTATCTGATTGTGACGTGATCCTTATCTATTATTATCGGGCGGGTAGACGCTAGGAATAAATGTATAGACTAGACAATTATATGTTGTCAGTTCATTAAAGAGTATCTTTTATGATAGATACACATAGCGCGAGGCATTCAAAGCCAGACAGGGGTTGTAGAAGTAAAGCCTGATTGCGTGTAGTAATGAAATGAGTGGATACAGAATAAAGATAAATCTAAGAAAGTAAATTATAAGAAATGTCAAGTAGCCTGTCAAGGAAAATACAGATGCAACAGGACTGAGTATTATGGAAGCTATTTAAAGATCAGAGGATTATCAATTGAGGCAAGTATTCCTAACCTTTCTCCTAAAATACTGCAAATATTTATTCGTTCCTATTCTAAGTTCAGAATAGTTAAATGTGTTTATATTTCCCTGCAATTACTCTTATTCATGCAAGTGCCTTTTTGATCTTGTTCCTTGATTATCGATTGATCTCTTGAGCAATTACCCATTCGTTCGAGTTATTTGCGAACCCTGATTTGGGATGTTTTGAAATTAAAATGATGTGATATCAAAATAATTTATGGGCTGGAAGGTTATTATGAGGACCAGTGATGAGCTGGATCCTATGGGTCGGGGATGGACCGGACCCTTAGACCATAGTTGTCTGGGTACCCCATATGTTGGTTGGGCCTATGCAGTTGGGTATAGATCCGCACTATCTCCTGACTGATCACCAGGTTATAGTGCATATGTTGGTTTCTAGTGTCCAGTCTAATTTGTTGTCGATTGCCATTAACGGTATTCCTTCCCGAATAGTTCATATTTACAAATCAAACAAAGATTTGATTCAAAAGGATGAAATATTGAAACAATCACTGTTCTTTTACAAAAAAATGTGATTTATCATTAAAGGCCAATGAGGGCCGATGTTTTGTTCGCTCAACTATTTAAATATGTAAAGACGTTTTTAAAATCATTCAACAAACGTTTCCAAGAGTTTTCTGATCTGATACTTTGAAACCATTTATGATACTTTCCGGGCATTTTTGGCTCACTCTTGCTTTGTGAACTCTTATTTCTTTCAGTATCAAATGAGGACAAAAGTGAATAGCTTTTAATAGACAACAAAAGTGGTGAGATTCCAGCTGAAGAAATTTGGAGATGTCAGAGTGATCAATACAAGGAAAGTAGTAACGAGGTAATGAAATTGTATTTAGACAATGTAAATTTTAGAAGGTTAGATTCTTGTTTCATACTATAACCTATAAGTGATCCTGAATAATGAGGGGTTATCTGTATATTTATTTTAATATACAGGTTTTTATTATTTAAAGTTGTGTAGTGGCACCCAATCCTGACCTCGGATTTGGAGCTGTTACAGTTGGTATCAGAGGTACAGGTTATTGGTCACTGAAATAGGAATAGGTGAGGGTAAGATAGGAGTGATAGGTCATATGAGCTAGGAAAAATCCTAGGTATACTCATTTTAAGTTCGAATTGAGTGCGAATGAGGACTAGAAGGTCCGATACGGAATTGGTAAGCCAAGATTGATGAGGCAAGCGTAAGGCGAATATCGCAAAGCTATAGGTATATTGAATTCTCAGATCCTATAGTAATGAGGAATCGATAGATCGACGGAAACTGGATATGCTACCCTACACTTCATGCCGTTTTGAAGAAAATGCGATTGATTCTAGTGAGAACCTGTGAAAGAGAGGCTAGGTGAGCTTTGGTAAGATTTAACTTAGAATTAGGTAATAGAACAAACTCCACGCTGGAGGCAACAAGTTAATGGAAGCTGATGAAGGGCCAAAGTTGCAAGCTGCAAAGGCATCACCATTGCGGAAAGATTCTTAACACATACCGGGCACTGCGCGAAGAATAATGTTTACCTTACCAGGTATAGGTAAAGCTAGTGAGAAGATGCGATCCTACCTATAGACAGAACGTCGAATCGCTTGTGTAGTAGTAAGCGTAGCATCCAGAACGACGACGAGAATATCAAAGATAGTACCAGACATCAGCGTTGTGGTAGAATTGCGAATAAAATGATATACAACAGAAGAGGAAAAGTTCATCGGCTAATAAATGCGAACGGAACCCAAGGAAAAATAGAAGATATATCAAAATGGAGAGACCCTTATATGGGCATTCCTTTAATTAGATATTTCATTAGCGGATCAAGAGAACAACAAGTAAGTTATGTAGTAATGACGACCAAATAATTGATTTTCAAAATTTTAAAATGAGATTTCGGAGAAGATTTTCTTAATCAACTTTCAGATGATCTTTGTATGAAGTGAGTTTTACAATTTTGTTGTCGAATTACTATTAAAGTTCTTGTTATTATTAACAGAAAATGACCTAAAAAGAAGAATGGATATAGACTCAATGTTGTCAGGACTAAGTGGACCCCCCGGGTAGGGAGAAGGTTTAAAGTTCTTGTGAAAGACGAAAGTAATCTTTATTTAAATAATAACAAAAATTGAATGAACATGTTAAAAATATCATTTACCCAATTCATGAAATTATTAAAATTTAACGAGATTCGTAATTTGAACGGACAACGGATGACTGAAGGAAATGGAAGAATCTTCCAGATAATTGGAGAAAAATAGTATTCCTATCGACGGAGTTGAGACATTGCGGGATCGACTGTTACCCTACGTGGCATAAAGAAAGTCACAGGTAATAATTATAAATTTCGTAGAGACGCGATTAGGATCAAAACATTAAAGCATTTAATGTGAAGGCATTTCCAGACGACATTTTGAAGTTATAATGTGACCTAAACTATGAATCTCTCATTCGACTGGTTTCTGAAGGCATACGTAGGTGAAGCATGAAAAGTGATCAACATCGACATTCCTTCTCTTAATACGATAGCTTACGTTCTTCTTGATTCTTGAATATAGATGAGTTTCTTTTGTGGATAAATCATATGAGGCAAAGGCGAAAGAAAGTTTATTGTATTCCTTCTGAATTATTTCTCTTCTCAAATTCCTGATTCCTAATTGAGACAAACAGTGTTGTGGTATGATGCTTTATCGAAATGATGAAGAGTCGGGCGGGACGCCACCTAATCATGTGATGTCTGCCATATAGTATGAAAGACTGGCCATCTTGAGTACGAATATGGTTGTCTCATTCACATCTAAATCTTCACTCAATTTTCTTCCTTCAATTTACTGAATTACAAATTCTCCCAATCGTTTGTGGCATTGTTATTCCTTATTTAGTTTTCAATCAAAGTCATGTTCGCAAAATCTCCTCTTGCGTATAGTCTGTTCTCTGATGGTTTCAAAAGAAAAAAGATAGTGAGCACGTGGAATCATACAACAAATATAGATACGACTGCAAACCGATAAATGGTGGACATCTGCGGGTAAGGAAGAAGGAATTTATCGATAACATGGACGTAACGAAGGCATGAAGTCAGATAGTTGTTCGTGTTACGAGGATCTCATCAGTACGATAGATTGCGTAAACATTATGCGCTTCAAATCAGAGGAATTTGACGTGAAATGAATGGTTAGAGAATCGTAACAAATAAATTAGTTATAAAATAAAGCAATAAGGCTGTATGCAAAGCGAACGAGCGTCGGGACAACAATCGGAGATCAAGGGAATTATGAACACTGACTCAGACAGGCAATTAATACGCGAAGCATCCCTTCGTCATGGAAAGATATTTGTCGTGAAGATTCAAGATCAAAGAAATCTTAATTATAAATAAATTTTGAACGTGTTTTTCAAGAAATTGTGAAGTTCTCTACCTTGAATAAATAAGTTATGATGAATTTAATACCCATAATCGGGTCGGTGATGAAAGCTCGATACGGGAACATAAGTTGAGGTAAAGTAATGGTGATTCGACTACGAGACCTTTTAAGAAATAACAAACTGATGATGGAATTTTCACACGATGGTGGTGATAATAATTGAGACCCTGCGTGGTTATTAAAAGATCAACAAACGCACTAATGAAATTGAGTGTGTATCGTTAAAGAAGGAGGATTGGTGTAGTTCGTTGAAGGATGCGGCATAATTTCAAAAGTAACTATACCCAATTAGTAATGATAAGAGATAATTTAAAAGACCTGTGAAATAAAATTTTGTAATATTATGAAAGAACTGAGAACAGTATGGTTATATTAATCATTGTTGGTTTAAGACTTTAGGTCCATTTCAAAAAGATATATGTTATGCCAGTTAATCATTTAAATGTTGGTCAGAATGATATAGTTTGAATTATGGTGAATGGATGAATTTGGTTGATGAAAGTGGATGGATATGATTGTGGACGATTTGGTTGATTGATGGTGCCGGCTTGAGTCCGACTGGTAGTCAATGATATAGGGAAAGTGCTGCCCAAATTTTCAGAAATTACCCTACATGTAAGGATAAAGAAGTATACTGTCATTCTCGTCAATACCCCAAATAACTGCGATCTCGGTTCTTGAGAAAATTATTATGCCAAACTGACTTTATATAATTGGTCTTTGATTCCAGTTAGCTAGTCAGCACTGGTTTAAATGATCAGTTACAAGAGTTAATTGATCAACTTTACCAACTAATGGTTAGCTAAAATGGAGATCGATTCCAATTAGATTGAGTCAAGCTCTAGCATGATTTTCAGATCCGAAATCAAAGCAGTTAGCAAGTTGAAGGAAGTAATGGCATTAGCAGGAATCGAAAGTTTAGTAGAATTAGTGTGATATTACTGCAGACATGTGCGAGATTTTATCTAGATAAATACGCCCTTTTCGATGAACAAGAGGAACATAAATTAATTGGTACATGCTAGTAAGAAGAATGTTTTCAAGAACTGAAGGTTCAAGATAAAGCAAAGGGATTCTATCATCGATAATAGCATTCCAGGAAGGACTTGGAAGTATACCCATATCGAATAGCGATTGAATAAAAGTTTTTGATAGCTCGCAAATCCAAGTATTCGATGTAAGACGAAGACTAACGAAGTCCGCATGTGAACTCAGGAAAAAGAAATACTGATCAATTGGAAAAAAGAGCCAAATATGCGATGAATGATGATTTAAATGAGGCTATGAAAATAACTTTTACAACCGGCATTTCCGTGTAATATTAATTGTAAAATTTGGTGTAATTATAAAGCCGAATGCCAATATATTCAACTATTGTATGCTTGTGTGAATGAGAATATCTGCGTCTTAAATTTTCGATATGTGGTATATGATTTTTCAAATCAAAACTTTAATTATTTCTTTCATTTTTGATTTATAAGGAATATCTTAAACCTTGAATAAATATCTTTTTAAAAAGTTATTTGTTCACAAAATTCAAAAATAGTTTTATAAAATTTCTAAAAATCCAAGTTATTTTGTGGTATAAATTTTATAATTTTTGAACTTGCATTTTATTTTATAAAATTAAATCTTTATAAGTATTAATTGTCATAATTAGCAAATTATATAGTTATCCTTGCATGCAAATCCCTTCTATTCAATCCAAAAGGGCTAAAGAGTCAATAACCACCCCACTAACTCTTATTTTCTAGCCAAATACCCTCTTTACCCTTGCATGCAAAATGATCCAAGTATAGTGGAAGGGTAGTCTTGTCAATTCTCATTCCCACTCACATTTGTTAAATCAAAAACCATAAAAAACAAGCAAATGTCATGATCATTCACTCCACTCACCACCACACTTTTTCTTCCCTCCCTCCTCCCTCTCACTCTCGGCCCTCCTCTCCCTCCTCTCGGGTTTTCAGCCGAAGCCACCCCTCCCCATTTTTCTTCATTCCTCAACCAAGCTTCCACCCTCTATACAAGTAAATGTTACTTCCCATACCATGATCACTCATATTTCAAAGAGTTTTGAGTAGAAAGTTTAAGTTTTAAGGTTGCATGTTAAGGTTCTAGTTGGAACTCAAAGTACAATCTTGGTTCTTATGGATTTAAGGTTGTTTTTGAGAGGACTACAAGGAATGGTGAAGTGCCAAGTCTTGAGAAAGAAACTCTTGATATTAAATGGCCATTCCCTTCCATTTCATTCGGCCATGACCTTAAGAGAGCCGAATGAATGGTCCTTAAGATCATTTTTGTTGCTTTATTCAATTTTTGTATGTTTATGTGATAATGGCATAAAAATTGTAGTGAAAATTTGATAAAACTCTTTGCATGCTAAGTGATCATCTAGGTATAGCTTATGTTAGGCTTTCATGTCAATTTTATGATAGAATATATGTAGAAAGTATGTTGTTTTGGTTTACAAAACTCGAAGACATGCATGCATGTGGATTTCTCTTAGAATGTTATAAGATTTTAATCATTTGGAAAGATTTTGTTAGTGAGCTTTAATTTCAGTAGAAATAAGGTGTTAATATTGACTAATGCTCCTTGATGCATGGTAATAATTCGTGGTTATCTTTTATAAAAATGTATATCTTGTTGTTTCAAAAACTTGATGTTTTGTGAGATGTGAAGTGTAGTTTCTTTTGTTTTTCCATAATTGCACCTTAGGTAAGGATGATCTCCACCAAAGTTATTTTGAGAATAAGGGAGTTAGTTCAGTAGATCACCATGATTAAGTCTTGGTTTGGGTATTGGGTTGTTGGTAGCTGAGTTTGTCAAGTCAAAACCTTAGAGAAATGAGAGTTATAATTTCTGCAGAAAATCAGTTTAGTACCCTGAGGTTTAGAGTGAGTTTTGACCATGTCATTGATGTGCACTTTGCGGCCCAAGCCACCAGAAGTTATTATTGGGTGTATATAAAAGGTTTTAGGTGTCATTTGGTTAGGTGCACAAGTAGAATAACAAAATTTGTCCAGCAGGGGACAGTTTTGTTGCAACTCAGAAATAGGGAGATTTGACCATGTCATGGGTAGGCCCTCATTAGGCCCTGTTGGGCCTTAGTTATAGGGAGTGTCAGAGAAGTTTTTCCAACCATAGTTCATAGGATATGAGTTAGAACCATGTGTCACAAGTTAATTCAAGTCAGGGCGTTTTCTGCCCAGAAAAACAGGGGAACCTTGAACTTTTAGCTTAGGCCCAAGAAGGCCCAAGCCAGGCCCTTGAGCCACATCAAGTTTGTGAGATGCCCTTAGGTCATGAGAGTCTTGTGTAAAGGTTTTGAAGGAAAACTTGTAGTTTAAGAGTGTCTAATGCACTCAAGAAACCATAGTTGTCATTCTGAAATTTGCACCAGTGAGCACTTTCACTTATCGCATAGTTTTAGAGCACTTAGGAGTGAGATTTAGGTTGACCACCATAGTTGTAAGATATTATAAGGTCAGTCGAGCAAAAGGCACAAGTGAGGGTCTATAGGTTTTGGATAGTTTAGTAAAGGCACATCGAGTTAGGAAGCCAAAATTTGAAGATTTTGTCTAGTTTAGCGACCAAGTGACTTAAGTTGTGAGTCGAGATCATCCAAGCCTAGTGTTGCGTTATGGTGTATATGGTGTTATTTGGTATTAATATATGATATATGATTATGTGGCTATGTGTGTACCTTTATAATTTAAAAGTGAATATAAAATTAAGTGCATATAGGCCTAAGTGCCATCCGTGTTTAATTTCGGGTTGTAAATAGGTTAAGTTGGTGAGAATATATTATAATGAGGATTATTATTTATGTAGGATCTCGAGGCGAGGGAAAACTTGCCATAAAGGTCGAGTGAAGCTCCAGTTGCTCCTACCAGTCAGACCAGACCAGCCTTTCTCAAGGCAAGTGATTCAACTTGACCTTCATATTTACTGCTAATAATTCATACATTGCTACAACTATCCTGTGTCATTTGATATATTAAATCAAGCGTATCTTATGTTTATCTTTGAATTAGATAGAGATGCCATGAACCCTCGAGTACGTATTGCAAGTAATTCAACAGTCTTTTCATGATAGTTGAAGGCCATGATAAAATAAAGAGTTGTTATAATACTTGATTGATCCTCTTGATTAACATGCTAATGATTCCTAAGTATTAATATCTCATCCTGATACTTGAACCCCTATAGAACCTTACCTTGAACTCTGATAGTCAGACACTTACCAACGTGATTCCTCATTGATTGATACCCTCTTTCTTATCCTAAAGCTTGACAATTCTGATATGTCCTGAGCTAAAGATCATTCTTCATACCTTAACACCCTTAGTATTCATGGAGCTTACCTTCTTGATGATCCAGCGCTTGAACCTTGATGAGAAACCATTGCTTAAAGCCCAATTTGGCATTACCCTTTTATAATATCCAATAGCCTCACTGAATTCCCTTGTCTAAATCTTTGAGATATGAAAACCATTCAGTTACTTTAATAGAGTATAGTTTTGTGAATCATTGCCCTGAGATGTAGTACCATATTTCCCGTGTTTCGAGTTAATCTATAATCCCTTGATAAAAATGTTTACTGTAAAAAGAGATTTTGTTATAATTCGGCATCAATTTTTGAAATAAATAAAATGTGGGTTTTCAGTCCCAAAGGGGGATAAATGTTTTCTTTGAATGGTGGATCTGGACTGAGACGCGAGTCCTTTCCACATTTATATTAGGCTTAAAAGTTGCCTAGGGATTCCCATTAATGTTTTAGAACCCAACGAGGTTCGGGATTACTTCGCGGCTGATCACCGGCTGTAATCCGTAGCGTCATAAAATGATTTTGATTACGACATGATTTTGAAATTGTTTTGATACAAGCAAAAATAATGCCATCACCCATAGTTTTATCCCTCGTTATCATTGGTTATGTCTTTCCATTGTCATTCTTTAATGTATATCTCGATTTATGTTTTGTATCGTACTGTTAGCACTTGTTGAGCATTTGGCTCACTCTTTGCTTTACCCTGATATTACAGCTAGCAGCTATGGTTAGATTTAAGCAGACCGCCCGTTAGACCTGTGATCCTGATGCTTATGTTCGAGCTCAGGTAGAATAAGAGATAGTAGTTTTGTGTGAGGACTCGGTATTTCAAATCAGATGTAATAGTTGGTAGTATTGGGCTGTTCCAAACCCTAAACTGTAAGATCTTAGATTTGGTTATGTTTACTTCTTTTTAAAATGTTGTAATAGTTATATTTAATTTGCTTTTTAAGTTGGGGGCGTGACAAGTTTTGGTATCAGAGCTACGGTTTAGAGTCCCTGGACAGCCCAAATAGGTTATAGGTTATGTGAGTAGGTTATAGATATTATGCGAGAGAGTAGGTTAAGTAAATTTATTATTAATACTCTTCTTATTGGTTGTCAGCAAAGGGCGCATTCCTCGTCATCCTCTGGGTCGGACGACACTATTGCTTTCACTGTGTATGCTGAGTTGAGGCGCGAGTTCGACATGCTTCAGGGCAAGTACGACTGACTGATAGACCGACTGAAGAATGTGTACCCGGACAGCCAAAACTATGAAGGGAAGACCAAGGAGCAGATGACTGCGAGACTTGAGACCTTGGTTCAGTACATCAACACTAAGCTTGAGGAGATGCTAGCGCACCGGGACCGCACCAGCCAGTATGTCATTCAGATGGTGGCGGATGAGCTCCAGAGCATTGTGAAGATGCTTCGAGAGGAAAAGACTACCAAGCCCCGTTCAGATAGAGTGGAGCCTTAGTTCTTTCCATTTACCTTTCATGTTGTTGTACTATCAGACTCTGTGGAATCCTCAGTCGTTTCTGTTGTTTCCTTTAAATAAGCCTGTTATTCCTAGAATCAGACTTTGTCATAATCCTATGTATTGTGACCTTTAAAATTTCAATAATTATGTTCTATTGTTCCATTTGCTCTCAACCGTTATTTTACGTTTTTATATGCATCACCATATCTGCTTAATTTGGAAACTTGACCCCATATGTAGATAAGAATGCCATGCGATACCCTCGAATCATTTTATCATTCATATCTGTTTTGACATAACTCTTATTTCATGATCATGCCTCCCAAAAAGAAGAACCCAACAACCACATCCACCACAGACCCAAATATTCTTCGTCTACTGGATACTTTGCAACAACAAACCAATGCTATAGCTCAACAACAACTAACTCTTCAACAATGAATTGAAAACCAAGATAACCGTGAGCCACACCAACCCCCTGAACCACCAGTACCACCTAGACAAATTGTCACTTTCAAGGCTTTTCAGAAAGTGAATCCACCTGCATTTCATGATACCACTGATCTAGTGATAGCTAAAACATGGATCAAGGAGATGGAAAGGGCTTTTGAGTTGGTACAGTTAGGAGACGATCAGAAGATGCCGTATGCTACTTACTTCTTGAAGGGAGAAGTCATCTATTGGTGGGAGTCAGTAAAAGCTATGGAAGCAACTCAGCAGGTTTCTTGGGAGAGATTTCAGAAGTTATTTCTGGACAAGTATTACCCTAAGTACATGCAGAATCAGATGGAGCTTAAATTTCTTGAGTTGAAGCAAGTGAACATGACTGTACTGGAGTATGAGAAGAAGTTTACTGAGTTGTCAAGGTTTGTGACAAAGTATACCAGCACTGAGGAGGAAAAAGCAAAGAAATTTTAGCAAGGATTGGAGCCTTGGATCAGAGATAGAGTGGCTATGTTTGAGCTTGAAACTTATGCGGGAGTAGTACATAAAGCTGCTCTGATTGAGAATAATGGGACGCAGTCAAGGAAGGAAAGGGATAACAAGAAGAGGAAGGTTCCATTTTATGGAGAAAAGTCTGAAGTGGGAAGTTCACAAGATCGGAATGTAAAGAGGATCAGATTCCAGAAGGGCGGAAATTTTCAAAGGAAAGGAAATTTGGGTAAAAGGCAAGAATCGAAGGGGAACAATCAGGCAAGCCAAGGGCAAGTTGGAGAAAACAGGTTCCAGAGACCGGAATGCAAGTACTGTGGAAGAAGGCACCCCGGAGTGTATAATAAGTTGAGCATGACATGTTATAGGTGCAATTAGAAGGGACATTTGGCAAATGAGTGCAAGTTACCAAAGCCAGGAGTTACATGTTACAAGTGTGGGAGAACGGGACACATAGCTAGGGAGTGCAAGGCAACCGGACCAGTCAAAGCTCTGATGAACGTGGCAAGTACCAATGCGAGCGTGCCAGCCGAGGTATTGGCAATACCTCCCCCACCTACACCAACCCCGCAAGCAACAGCAAGGACATTTGATCTGAAGATGAAGGATGTTGTTCAGAAATCTGAGGTGATAGCAGGTACACTTTTACTCAATAATGTCAAAGCTAAAGTATTGATTGATTCGAGAGCAACAAGATCTTTCATATCAGAAACTTTTGTTGATAAGCTCCAATGTGATAAAATGATTATGAGTGAGGTAGTAAATGTGGTAATTGTGAACCAAGAGAAAATTCCTGTGAATCAATTATGTCCGAAGTGTGAGATTGATATTTCGGGGTATAAGTTTTCAGCCGACTTGATACTCTTCAAGTTGGGAGAGTTTGATATAATTTTAGGAATGGATTGGTTAGGAGAGAATAACGCTCAGATTAATTGTAAGACCAAGAAAGTGTATTTAAAGATGAAGAGTGGAGAGAAGGTAGTATTTAAGGGGCAGAGGCAAGAACATCTATTTCTTACAATTGTTCAGGCTAAGAAGCTACTTACAAAAGGTTGTGAGTCGTTCCTAGCGTATGTAGTGGATTCAGAAAAAGGCAGCCCTAACATAGAAGATATTCTTGTAGTTAACGAGTTTCCCGATGTGTTTCCCGACGAACTACCAGGCTTACCCCCAGATCGACAAATTGAGTTCGAGATCTACCCTGCTCCAGGAACGGAACCAGTTTCAAAGGCCCCATATAGGATGGCACCAGCAGAAATGAAAGAGTTGGCGAGCCAGCTACAAGAATTGTTGGATAAAGGAGTGATACGGCCAAGTACGTCGCCATGGGGAGCACCCGTTCTGTTTGTAAAGAAGAAAGATGGGAGTATGAGATTATGCATAGATTATCGAGAGTTGAATAAGGTAACGATCAAGAACCGCTACCCGCTACCAAGAATAGATGACCTTTTTGACCAGTTGAAGGGAGCAAAATGCTTTTCAAAGATCGATTTGAGATCGGGATAACATCAATTAAAGATCAAAGAAGAAGATATTCCCAAGACCGCATTCAGGACCAGATATGGGCATTATGAATTCTTAGTAATGCCGTTTGGACTGACCAACGCCCCGGCCGCATTTATGGATCTGATGAATCGAGTATTTAAGAAGTATTTGGACAAATTTTTCGTGGTATTCATTGATGACATCCTTATTTATTCTAAGTCGGAGGAAGAACATAAGCAACACCTCAGGATAACATTGGAAATACTTCGTCAAGAGAAGTTGTATGCCAAGTTTACCAAATGTGAGTTTTGGTTAAAGGAAGTTCAATTTTTGGGGCATGTCATTGGAGATGAAGGAGTTAAAGTGGATCCGGCAAAGATTGAGGCAGTTATGAGTTGGGAGAGGCCAAAGACTCCTACGGAAGTGCGAAGTTTTCTAGGGTTGGCAGGATATTATAGAAGGTTCGTCAAGGATTTTTCGAAAATCGCCACGCCATTGACCAAGTTAACCAGAAAGAATCAGAAGTTCGAATGGAGTGCAGAATGTGAGGATAGCTTTCAAGAGTTGAAACAGAAATTGGTAACCGCCCCGGTGTTAGTACTACCAGATGATCAAGGGAACTTTGTAATTTTCAGCGACGCTTCACATAAGGGTTTGGGTTGTGTGTTAATGCAACACGGTAAAGTGATCGCATATGCGTCAAGACAGTTGAAATCGCATGAGTTAAAGTACCCAGTGCATGACTTAGAACTAGCCGCCATAGTGTTCACACTTAAGATTTGGAGACATTACCTCTACGGAGAGAAGTGTGAAATCTACACGGATGACAAGAGTTTAAAGTACATTTTCACTCAGAAGGAGCTCAATATGAGGCAGAGGAGATGGCTGGAATTGATCAAGGACTATGACTGCTTGATAAATTACCATCCTGGAAAGGCGAATGTAGTGGCCGATGCTCTGAGTAGGAAGGAGAGACTGAATATGATGATAACATCAAAAGAGTTATCTGAAGAAATCGAGAGATTTGAAATGGAACTTTGTGCTTGCGGAAAAGTTGAGGAAGTTTGTCGTGCAATGACCTTTCAGCCAACACTAGTGGAAAAGATAAAGAAGTGTCAAGAAGAAGTAATGGAGAAAGAGAAGAATCAGTTATCTGGAGAGGAGATTAATACTCAAAGGGATGAGCAAGGGATACTAAGGTTTTCTTCCAGAATTTGGATTCCTCATGTACCAGAATTAAAGAATGAGATCCTCCACGAAGCCCACAATTCGAAATTTTCAATCCACCCGGGAAGTACCAAGATGTATTGAGACTTAAAGAAGAACTTTTGGTGGCCAAATATGAAGCGAGACATGGCAGAATGGGTTGCGAAGTGTTATACTTGTCAGAAAGTGAAGGCAGAACATCAACGACCAAGCGGATTAATTCAGCCCCTGGAGATTCCAGAATGGAAATGGGAAAATATCGCTATGGACTTTATAGTAGGACTACCGCGAACGAAATCCGGGCATGACGCAATATGGGTTATAGTTGATCGTCTTACGAAGTCGGCGCATTTCCTTCCAATTAATGAGAAGTCATCATTGGACAAATTGGTTCCTCTGTATGTGCGTGAAATCGTACTAAGACATGGAGTACCCGTATCGATAGTTTCAGACAGAGATCCCCGATTTAACTCGAGATTCTGGAAGCAATTTCAGGAATGTCTTGGCACGAAGTTGAATATGAGCACGGCATACCACCCGCAGACTGATGGCCAGAGTGAAAGGACAATTCAAACAATCGAAGACATGTTGCGCAGTTGTGCAATCAATTTTGCAGGAAGTTGGGACGACTACTTGCCGTTGATTGAATTCTCTTACAACAATAGCTGTAATTCCAGTATCGACATGCCACCATACGAAGCTTTGTACGGGAGAAAATGTAGATCACCAACAAGTTGGAATGAAGTAGGAGAAGGAAGAATTCTCGGCTCGGAATTGGTACAACAGTTGCATGATTCAGTCAAGTTAATTCAGAAAAGGTTGCTTGCTGCTCAAGATAGACAGAGGAAGTATGCGGATCCAGCACATAAGGATGTTCAATTCCAAATTGGCGAAGCTGTTTTGCTGAAGGTGTCACCTAAAAAAGGGTTGTCTAGATTTGGCAAGAAAGGAAAGTTAGCACCTAGATACATAGGTCCTTTTGAAATTATGAGTCAAGTATGGAAGGTGGCCTACGAGTTGGCCTTACCACCTCAGTATCAGCATGTGCATAATGTGTTCCATGTGTCGTTGCTTAAGAAGTATAATCTTGACGCTAGCAATGTGATAGAATATGAACCTGTAGAAATTCAGGCAGACCTGTCATTTGTGGAGCAACCGGTTAAAATACTCGACTGGCAAGAGAGGAGCCTTAGAAATAAGTCAGTAAAGTTAGTAAAAGTGCTTTGGAGGAACCCTAAGTTCGAAGAATCGACTTGGGAGTTAGAGTTTGATATGCGTTCCTGGTATCCTCATCTGTTCTCTTAGATTCTGGGGACAGAATCCCTTAAGGGGGAAAGGATGTTACAACCGGAATTTCCGTGTAATATTAATTGTAAAATTTGGTGTAATTATAAAGCCGAATGCCAATATATTCAACTATTGTATGCTTGTGTGAATGAGAATATCTGCGTCTTAAATTTTCGATATGTGGTATATGATTTTTCAAATCAAAAGTTTAATTATTTCTTTCATTTTTGATTTATAAGGAATATCTTAAACCTTGAATAAATATCTTTTTAAAAAGTTATTTGTTCACAAAATTCAAAAGTAGTTTTATAAAATTTCTAAAAATCCAAGTTATTTTATGGTATAAATTTTATAATTTTTGAACTTGCATTTTATTTTATAAAATTAAATCTTTATAAGTATTAATTGTCATAATTAGCAAATTACATAGTTATCCTTGCATGCAAATCCCTTCTATTCAATCCAAAAGGGCTAAAGAGTCAATAACACCCCACTAACTCTTATTTTCTAGCCAAATACTCTCTTTACCCTTGCATGCAAAATGATCCAAGTATAGTGGAAGGGTAGTCTTGTCAATTCTCATTCCCACTCACATTTGTTAAATCAAAAACCATAAAAAATAAGCAAATGGCATGATCATTCACTCCACTCACCACCACACTTTTTCTTCCCTCCCTCCTCCCTCTCACTCTCGACCCTCCTCTCCCTCCTCTCGGGTTTTCAGCCGAAACAACCCCTCCCTATTTTTCTTCATTCCTCAACCAAGCTTCCACCCTCTATACAAGTAAATGTTACTTCCCATACCATGATCACTCATATTTCAAAGAGTTTTGAGTAGAAAGTATAAGTTTTAAGGTTGCATGTTAAGGTTCTAGTTGGAACTCAAAGTACAATCTTGGTTCTTATGGATTTAAGGTTGTTTTTGAGAGGACTACAAGGAATGGTGAAGTGCCAAGTCTTGATAAAGAAACACTTGATGTTAAATGGCCATTCCCTTCCATTTCATTCGGCCATGACCTTAAGAGAGCCGAATGAATGGTCCTTAAGATCATTTTTGTTGCTTTGTTCAATTTTTGTACGTTTATGTGATAATTGCATGAAACTTATAGTGAAAATTTGATAATACTCTTTGCATGCTAAGTGATCATCTAGGTATAGCTTATTCTAGGATTTCATGTCAATTTTATGATAGAATATATGTAGAAAGTATGTTGTTTTGGTTTACAAAACTTGAAGACATGCATGCATGTGGATTTCTCTTAGAATGTTATAAGATTTTGATCATTTGGAAAGATTTTGTTAGTGAGCTTTAATTTCAGTAGAAATAAGGTGTTAATATTGATTAATGCTCCTTGATGCATGGTAATAATTTGTGGTTATCTTTTATAAAAATGTATATCTTGTTGTTTCAAAAACCTGATGATTTGTGAGATGTGAAGTGTAGTTTCTTTTGTTTTGCCATAATTGCACCTTAGGTAAGGATGATCTCCACCAAAGTTATTTTGAGAATAAGGGAGTTAGTTCAGTAGATCACCATGATTAAGTCTTGGTTTGGGTATTGGGTTGTTGGTAGTTGAGTTTGTCAAGTCAAAACCTTGGAGAAATGAGAGTTATAATTTCTGCAGAAAATCAGTTTAGTACCCTGAGGTTTAGAGTGAGTTTTGACCATGTCATTGATGTGCACTTTGAGGCCCAAGCCACCAGAAGTTATTATTGGGAGTATATAAAAGGTTTTAGGTGTTGTTTGGAGGTTTGCATGTCATTTGGTTAGGTGCACAAGTAGAATAACAAAATCTGTCCAGCAGGGGACAGTTTTGTTGCAACTCAGAAATAGGGAGATTTGACCATGTCATGGGTAGGCCCTCATTAGGACCTGTTGGGAATTAGTTAGAGGGAGTGTCAGAGAAGTTTTTCCAACCATAGTTCATAAGATATGAGTTAGAACCATGTGTCACAAGTTAATTCAAGTCAGGGCGTTTTCTGCCCAGAAAAGAAAAACAAGGGAACCTTGGACTTTTAGCTTAGGCCCAAGAAGGCCCAAGCCAGGCCCTTGAGCCACATCAAGTTTGTGAGATGCCCTTAGGTCAGGAGAGTCTTTTGTAAAAGTTTTGAAGGAAAAATTGTAGTTTAAGAGTGTCTAATGCACTCAAGAAACCATAGTTGTCATTCTGAAATTTAGACCAGTGAGCACTTTCACTTATCGCATAGTTTTAGAACACTTAGGAGTGAGATTTAGGTTGACCACCATAGTTGTAAGATAGTATAAGGTCAGTAGAGAAAAAGGTACAAGTGAGGGTCAATAGGTTTTGGATAGTTTAGTAAAGGCACATCGAGTTAGGAAGCCAAAATTTGAAGACTTTGTCTAGTTTAGCGACCAAGTGACTTAAGTTGTGAGTCGAGATCATCCAAGCCTAGTGTTGCTTTATGGTGTATATGGTGTTATTTGGTATTAATATATGATATGTGATTATGTGGCTATGTGTGTACCTTTATAATTTAAAAGTGAATATAAAATTAAGTGCATATAGGCCTAAGTGCCATCCGTGTTTAATTTCGGGTTGTAAATAGGTTAAGTTGGTGAGAATATATTATAATAAGGATTATTATTTATGTAGGATCTCGAGGCGAGGGAAAACTTGCCATAAAGGTCGAGTGAAGCTCCAGTTGCTCCTACCAGTCTGACCAGACCAGCCTTTCTCAAGGCAAGTGATTCAACTTGACCTTCGTATTTACTGCTAATAATTCATACATTGCTACAACTATCCTGTGTCATTTAATATATTAAATCAAACGTATCTTATGTTTATCTTTGAATTATATAGAGATGCCATGAACCCTCGAGTACGTATTGCAAGTAATTCAACAGTCTTTTCATGATAGTTGAAGGCCATGATAAAATAAAGAGTTGTTATAATACTTGATTGATCCTCTTGATTAACATGCTAATGATTCCTAAGTATTAATATCTCATCCTGATACTTGAACCCCTATAGAACGTTACCTTGAACTCTGATAGTCAGATACTTACCAACGTGATTCCTCATTGATTGATACCCTATTTCTTATCCTAAAGCTTGACAATTCTGATATGTCCTGAGCTAAAGATCATTCTTCATACCTTAACACCCTTAGTATGAGAACAAGTTCCGCGAAGGCTAAAGAGTCCATGAGAACAAATTTCGTGAAGACTAGGACATCCACGAAAATAAGTTTCATGAAGAATAGAACGTTTACTAGAAAATGATCAGAAAAGCCTGGCTGAGGCTAAACACAAATCGATAGTCTTAAGGGACAAAAAGCCCAGTAAGTTTAAAAGCCCCGAAGTGGAACGTTCCAGAATACTCCAAGTAATTCTAAAGGAAATAAATGAACAGGGAAGAAAAATTCAAGAATATTCCCAAGAATTCTAGAGAATTCTAAAGGAGGTATTTAAATATATTAAAGTCCAATTATAATTAGGAAGAGGCCCGATAAAAGGCCCAAATCCAATTAGGATTTGAAAAAATAGAGGCCCAAGTCCAATTAAGATTTGGAAGGATACAAGCCCAAATCAAAGCCCAAATCTAATTAGGATTTGGAAAAAGAGAAGGCCCAAACAAGGCCCATTCCAAGTTGAATAAAGAAGAAGCCCAATAAAGACCAGGATTGAGGTCGAATTTGAGGTCGTGAATTCTATTCGAATTTTTTCGAACAGACACCCGAAAAATACGGTTAAAAAAGACCAGGATTGAGGTCGAAATCCAGGCAAATAAGACCAGGATTGAGGTCGAATTCCCAAATCAAGCACGATATTTTTCGAGGAAAAGGACAGAATTTTCGACCTAGATCCAGGTCGAAGGTTCGACTAGGATCCTGGTCGAAATCCAGGTCGTGGATCCTAGTCGAAATCCTTCGACCAGGATTGAGTGGCTGGCCCAAAATTCGACTAGGATCCAGGTCGAATTTTTGACTAGGATCCTGGTCGAAAAAGGGCTGAAAATTAAAAAAAAGTTTGTGAAAAATTGCAGAAAATTAAGGAAAAATCCCAGAATTAAGGGAAAATTCCAGAAAATTAACGGAAAATTCATGGAAATTAAGGAAAAATCCAGAAAATCAAGGAAAAATCCCAGAATTAAGGGAAAATTCCTGAAAAATAAGGAAAAATCCCAGAATTAAGGGAAAATTCCTGAAAATTAAGGGAAAAATCTCAGAATTCAGGGATAATTCCAGAAAATTAAGGGAAAATTCCTGGAAATTAAGGAAAATTCCTGGAAATTAAGGAAAAATCCAAGAATTAAGGGAAAATTCCTGAAAATTAAGGAAAAATCTTTGAATTCAAGGAAAATTCCAGAAATTAAGGGAAAATTCTTGAAAAATACCAGAAAATTCCTAAAGAAAGGGAAAAAGGTAAGAAAATGATAGGGAAGTTCTAAAAACAACCCTGAAGCCATGTACAAGGCAAATCATTGTAAATGTGTAGGTCGCTCCACACTGTACGCCAAAACGATACCCTGTAAGGGAACGAATGAACTTAACTTCTGCGAAATCTTTTACGATTTCCCAGGAGTTGGGGGGCAAATGATAGGGAATAAAATAAACCTTGATTGCGTAATTAATATCACATTAATTGTATTGACATTAGGCTGACAGTTAAGCCCATTAGAAGAGGCCCAAGTCCTTTGAATAAGGGCCCAAAAATAGCCCAGGAATATAATTGGTATTAAAGTTAACTAAACCAGATAAGGTCCAACAATGAAGCCCAGTTAGAAAGGGCTCAAAATACTGATTATTAATTAATATTGTAATTAATTAATAAGGGAAAATCAGCTATTAAGAAGAGTCCCAATAAGGACATAAATCCTAGTAGATTAGCCTCCAAGGGACCTAAAAGGATAAGGAATCAGTTTCCTACCACTTAGGACTCCAAAGTCCATTCTAATTCTAAGACTTGCCCACCAAGTCTCCTAAGCCAAGTCCAATTCAAGGACTCCCAACATCTATATAAGGGGCCTCACCCCACCAATAAGAACGACGTTTTAGACTTAGTCCTTGGAGGACATGAAAGTCATTACGTCCTTGGTGAGCCCTCGCCGCCATAGCCCCGAGGGCAAGTATCACCAAGAACTACGTTTTTGGCTTGATTCTCTAATTCACAGAGATACGTAGGCATCTTGTAAAGGCAGAGTTAAGCTACGAAACACGAGAGCAGCCATTAAAGGCCTTGAGCTCCCAAACCTTAGTAATAAATACAGCAAATAATAACCTTAGTTTTTTATCCATAACAATTAGAATTTGCTTGTGTTAAAAGATTTCCACATAAACAATTACTTCAAACATGGGATCTTTAGAATATTAGAGACTACTAGGTCAGCATCTAGCACAGTTATCCTCATTGGATTGAATAGTCATAGAAACATTCATATCACTATCAGAGTTTAGAAATTCACATTAGACAAAAATCAGCACTTAGGTAAATTTCAATTTAAGCACAGATTACATAAAGATAGTAATATCTGTAAATACTGATTATAAGGTCTGATGTATCAGAACATAAACTAAACAGATTTAGAGAAAGAACCTGAAACCATTCCAAGTTCATTACCAATCTTGTAAAAGTAGCTTCACATAGTTATAACGACTCGTGTATTTTTGAATTATTTAATTATGTAATTATGGAAATTATTAAATAAATAAGATATGTGTATTGGTTTTGACCGCTATGTGTCGTTTGATTATTGATGTGTGATTTATAATGTACCGGGTTGTCCGCGTGATTAATTATGGAGTTGTATTGAATTATTTTCATTTTCAAAAGTGGATTTAGTGCAAATTTATTTACGTAAATACTTGGAATGTCTCTAAAATTGTTTTTATGATTTTATAATTACAATAATTATTTTTAGGATTTTATAAAATTGAGAAATCAATATTTTATTAGTTATTTATCTTTAAATGATTTTCTGATTACTGTTATTTGTAAAATCCATATTTAATTCTAGAATTCTTCAAAAATTATGAAACTCATATTTATTTAAGTTTGGAATATTCTGAGAATTTTCAAATTATTTTGGAAATTTTCGGGATTAATTTCAACCGCGCGTTGTTTCATTTAATTATTAAAATCAGGTATAAATTGGGTTTCAAAAATTATTTTAAAATTATGAAATTTATGTTTTTATTAAGTTCGGGATATTCATAACATTTTAAGACTATTTTTGTGATTTTCTGAGTTCGTTTTAAGTGCCACTCGTTTCGTTAATTGTAAATTGCGAGACAAAACCGAGCTTGCAAGTGGAATCCTGGACACGTGTCTAGCTCTTAGCGTTTTGTTTTGTACGTGTCCATTACTGATTGATAATAATAATAAAAATATATATAAAAGAAATCACAATTATAGCATCACTCGGGTCTATCTCCTTTGCTCTCTCTTGTTTCTCTTAATCCACCGGTTTCTTTCCCTTTCATTTTGGGTAAGTGGCCGCTGCTCGTTGTTTCATTCGATCGCCCTAGTTTTGCTTTGCTTATTGTATATATAAATATATATACATACATGTTTATATATGGGTGTGTGCGACTGGCAGTGCTTTGTGCTACGATTCCTTTATATATTTTCCTTCGCCGCCCTTCTCCAATTCCGGCGGGGATGGTGGCGACTGTGGGTGGATATTGGTTTCAGTGGTGTTGTTATGTTTGTGGTTCTGACTAATTGGTTGTTCTCTGTTGTTATGTCACCGTTGTTTTATATATGTATATGAAACAACGGTGACATAACAACAGAGATATATGTGTATATGCATTGGTGCTGCTCGAGTCTTGATTCTCTGATTTCCTCTCCATCTTGATGAATTGATTCTCGATCCTGTATTTACCATTCTTAATTGGAAGTTTTTGAGGCTGGAAACCCCGATTGGGGCACCGCCTGAAAACTGCCGCCACCGGCAGCGAGCTCCGGTTAGCCGGTGGTGGGCGGTGATGACTAGTCTGAGCCCTATAATCTGTTAAAACTTTATTTTAAATTCGTGTCTGCTAGTTTTAGTTGAAATTTTTGAATTTTGGATTTGTTTAATATAAATTTGTGGTCTGATTTAAAAAGTTTAACAAAGATAATTATAAAATTAGTTGGGTGTTAGTTAATTTCGGATAATGAGATATGCCATTATTCGTGTTGGTGCAAAATTTCTTCAGTATAATTGTTGGTGATTGACTTGGTTGTGTCGATATGAAATCGACTGGAAGTCCAATTAATAGAGTAAGTGATGTCCGAACTTCGAGAGATTACTATTACGGAAATTTGGAAATATATCCCATAATTATCGGACTTATTAATCGAATCATTTACTTGTATTATTGTATACAGACCATTTTTTTCAAATTTAATTTCTGATGCGAATACTGACTCGGATGAACGTGACCCTGAGTTGTATTTGGTTAACCGCTACTCAGATAAACTAGCTAACTTATGTTGGTCGATTTATCTTATTAACGATTAATTAAATATAAATTCGGTTCTGTTAATCTAAGTTAAAACTCAAAACCGAGATTTCCAGCAGCCAGTAATATGTAATATAGTTGGGTGTATGTATATATACAAATATTTTGAGAAAAGGAATTCCCAAAACCCTATTCTCTGTATCAAGAGTATATGTACATTCCGGAAGTGATTATTGAACCTGGTTGTGAAGGTATGAACCTTAATGATTATGTGAGTTATGATAATTTAAATATGTACGAGTAGGGCTTGTTATCGTATGGGTAGATTGTTAGTGAGGATATGTCAAGCATAATCGAATGTCTAAATTAGGGTATTTCGACTCTGTAGGTTCTAGTCGGAAGGCCCGAAGAATTGGCATTGGTCAAAAGACGGTTTGGTGGTCAGTCGAAAAGCTAAGTAAGGTTCCAGTTAAAGGACTTAAGTGTTGAGGTCGAATCCAGAGTGATCTAGTGGATAGACAATAAAGCCTGAGCGACAGACTCGGCTCAGAGTCGATCAGTAATAGTTGTAAAGCCCTGTAAGGCAAGTACTTCTAAACCTTTTTCAAGATATAATGCAAATGTTTCCAAATTCTCTCGTGAAATATTGTTAAGTATTCAAAATAGCTCTGTTTTATATTGTAAGTACTTTGAATCATACAAGCTTGAACCCGAATCACCTCATTTGATCTTTGAGCCATAAGCCTTAAATTTTTCGTAAACCATCCTTTGTTGGTTTTCAAATACCGAATCACACAGATATGACACTACTCCCCAAATGTATAACTATCAAACACCAAACACTGGAAAAAAATTGTTTTGAAATACAGAAATTTTTATACTCCAACCATTCTTTATAACATCAAAGAACTATACCTTGATAAATCAATATTCATCTAATACCTAATCATTTTACAGACTGAAAACCGTTTTTTATACATACCCTGATATACCCTTGAGATATCCATGAGTTTCCTTACGTTTTTATTCAAGTGTTTAACCATCATTGATTATGATCTTGTTTATCGAATTATATTGTTTATCATATTGAACTTCTTTAGAATTGGATAGTTTTTTATATATGTGGACCGGATTCGTGGTCAGACCATATCAATGGTCAATTTAGGAAAATGTGTGCCTTGGATCCAGTACTTAGAGCAGTGCTGTGTGTTTTGCTCGGGGTTAGTGCGTGACTGATCAACAGCCTAACCTTGGTTTTAGAACTTAAAATGAATATCCAATTCTAATGATTGTTTAGCAATAAACTTGATTCCTCTGAATCATCTCATTTGATCATTGATTAACCTCAATTATTGTCATTGTGACTTGCTGAGCTAGTTAGCTCACTCTTGCGAATTTTTTTATGTATTTTACAGTTAAGAAGGATACGGTTGATAGCGAGGTTTCCCCAGTTCAATATACGAGCTAGGACCCCAGATTGAGTTGGATCGAGCTAGCAGGAGCTTATTACGGTAGTGAGATAGTAAAATTGTAAGAATAATTCAATTATCAGTTGTAAATTAAATTAGTTGGGATTTGGTGCGTTGTAATAAAAGTTAAGGTTGTGGCTTATTTTCATACTTTAACCTGTTGTGATCCGTGGTTATGTAAAGCAGGGTCATTGCAAATAATATTTCTTATACAGGATTTTATATGGTGTATGTGTTATGGACCCCAAACCTCTAACCCGGGTTTTGAGGACGCCACAATAGTGGTTTTGTGAAGATATCTTCTAGTTGTTGATCTGTTGGAACAAAATGTAATTCCACTGTACCTTCCATCACATGTTCCCTTATGAAGTGGTACCTAATGCTGATGTGCTTTTTCATTGAGTGCTGAACTGGATTACCTATCATAGCAATAGCACTTTGATTATCACAGTAAATGAGTATTTTAGAATATGTTAACCCATAATCCAGTAACTGATTCTTCATCCAAAGAATATGTGCACAACAGCTTCCTGCAGCAATGTACTCTGCCTCTGCAGTTGATGTGGAAATTGACTTTTATTTCTTGCTAAACCAAGAAACTAATCTGCCTCCAAGAAATTGGCAGCTTCCACTTGTGCTTTTCCTGTTAATTTTGCACCCTGCAAATTCTGCATCTGAGTAACCTATTAGCTTAAAGTCTGATTGCCTAGGATACCACAATCCTAGGTCAGCTGTACCCTTAAGGTACTTAAAAATTCTTTTCACAACTGTTACGTGAGGTTCTCTTGGATCTTCTTGAAATCTTGCATAAAGACAGGTAGCATACATGATATCAGGTCTACTTACAGTTAGATAGAGTAGTGAGCCAATCATATCTCTGTAATCAGTAATATCTACTGATGTACCAGTATCCTTATCCAATTTTGTTACAGTGGCCATAGGAGTGGATGCACTTGAACAGCCTTGCATTCCAAATTTCTTCAACAAATTTCTGGTGTACTTAGATTGACAAATAAAAGTTCCTTCTTTATTCTGCTTGACTTGAAGGCCCAAAAAATAGCTAAGTTCTCCCATCATACTCATTTTATATCTTGACTGCATTAGCTTGGCAAACCTTTTACAAAGTCTGTCATTTGTAGAACCAAAAATGATATCATCAACATATATCTGCACCAAAAGTAAGTCCTTTCTATGGTTGAGATAGAATAAAGTTTTGTCAATAGTCCCTCTGTTAAATCCACTTTCCAAAAGAAACTGAGCTAATGTCTCATACCATGCTCTTGGAGCTTGCTTAAGGCCATAAATTGCTTTATCAAGTCTGTAGACATGATTAGGAAATTTTGAATCTATAAAACCTGGAGGTTGTTCAACATATACTTCTTCTTCCAATTCTCCATTAAGAAAAGCACTTTTTATATCCATTTGAAAGACTTTAAACTTTTTGTGAGCAGCATAAGCCAGAAATATCCTTATGGCTTCCATTCTAGCAACTGGTGCAAATGTTTCATCATAATCAATTCCCTCCTGTTGAGAATATCCTTTTGCAACCAGCCTTGCTTTATTTCTTGTAATTATGCCATCACTATCAGTTTTATTTCTGATCACCCACTTTGTACCAACAACAGATCTATTCATTGGTCTTGGCACTAGGGTCCATACTTTATTTCTTTCAAATTCATTTAACTCTTCCTACATTGCTTGCACCCAATCAGCATCTTGAAGAGCTTCTTCCACTTTCTTTGGTTCAGTCTGAGAGAGAGAAAAATGATAGAGACATTCATTTGATGTTGCTGTTCTAGTTCTAACACTTACTTCAGGATTTCCAATAATCAAGTCAGGTGTATGTGCTTTAGTCCACTTTCTTGCAGATGGAAGGTGATCTCTAGAATTGGATGCTCCCACATGATCTATGTTGTCTCCATCAACATTTTCTAATACTCCCCCTGAAATTATGCTCTCTAAGCTGGATCCTTCAGAATTTGAGTTTCCAGAATTATCAGAACTTGGCCCATCAGAACTTGATGAATCAGAACTTGAAGAGCCTGTTCTAGGTTCTGATGCTTCTTGAGATGTGGTTGGATCTTCAATATGCTCCCCCTGCACAGGTGCATTTTCCTTTGGCATAGTCACCACAGTTTTAATAACATCAGAGTTTAACCCATCAGAGTTTGCAGTATCAGGATTTAGACTATCAGAATTTTCAAAATCAGAATTTAAAACTTCATTCTCAAATCTCAGCTGATCATGATTATTGAAATCTTCAAGTTCAGTAATGTTCTTATCATCAAAATAGACATTTATAGATTCCATGACAACCCTTGTTCTTAAATTGTAGACTCTGAAGGATTTTGTGGAAAGTGGATATCCAACAAAAAATTCCTTCATCATCTTTTAGATCAAATTTGGATAGTTGTTCAGGATGAGTCCTAAGAACAAAACACTTGCATCCAAATACATGAAAGTACTTCAGATTTTGCTTCTTTTTCTTCACCATCTCATATGGTGTCTTTCCATGCTTGTTGATAAGTGTTGCATTCTGAGTTAAACAAGCAGTCTGCACAGCTTCAGCCCAAAAGTAGGTTGGTAACTTTGCTTCATCAAGCATAGTTCGTGCAGCTTCAATAAAAGTTCTATTCTTTCTTTCAACAACTCCATTTTAATGTGGAGTTCCAGGAGCAGAAAATTCCTGCTTTATTCCATGGTCTTTGCAGAACTCTTCTATGATCAAATTCTTGAACTCAGTGCCATTATCACTTTTTACGATTTTCACAGAGTCTTTGATCAATTTATCCAGTTGTTTGACATGATCAATCAAGATTGATGTAGTTTCACTTTTTGTGTGCAAGAAATACACCCATGTGTATCTGGTAAACTCATCTACTATGACCATATCATATTTCTTCTTTGTAATATACATGACATTCACTGGACCAAATAGATCAACATATAGTAGGTGATAAGGCTCAAGAATTGAAGATTCAATCTTGCTCTTGAATGTAGATTTTCTTTATTTTTCCTTTTGACATGAATCACAAAGGCCATCAGCAGCAAATACTGATTTTGGCAGTCTTCTCACAAGATATTTCTTGACTAGTTCATTTATATTGTTAAAATTTAAATGAGAGAGTTTCTTGTGCCAATCCCAGCTTTCTTCGATTGATGCTCTGCTTAAAAGACAGATTGCAGAACCATCAGAACTTATTGAAAGCTTGGCTTCATAAATGTTACCATGCCTGTATCCCTTCAGAACAACTTTGCCTGTAGATTTGCTTACAACCTCACAGTGTTCTTCAAAGAAATCCACATGATAACCTCTATCACAGATTTGACTAACACTCAGCAGATTATGTTTAAGTCCTGGGACTAGAGCTACTTTTTCAATAATGACATTCCCAAGATTGATATTGCCATATCCCAGAGTTTGCCCATGTTGCCATCTCCATAAGAAACTCCTAGGCCAGCTTTCTCCACAAAGTCTGATAGCAGGGCTTTATTTCCAATCATATGTCCTAAACATCCACTGTCCATAACTAGGATATTTTTCCTGTTACCCTGCAATCACAAAAACCACTAATGATTAGCTTTAAGGAGCCAGACTTGCTTGGATCCTTTGGCATTATTAAGTTTGTTAGCATTTGCAGCGGATTTAACTTTAGAATTTATGCTAACATTTTTCTTATCAGATTTTAAAGTATCAGACTTTGCATCAGAACTTACACTAGAAGGAATAATGCTAACTTTCTTTAAAGAAGGTTTTATTTGATAATAATCATAGTACAAACTATGATATTCCTTACAAGTATAAATGTAATGCCATAAACTACCACAATAAAAACAAGGATTTTGTGGTTTAAACCTAACAGTCTGACTCTTAACTCCTGATTTAGGAGGTAAAGAGTTTATATCCTTATTCTTCTTGCAAAAAGAAGCAAGATGGTTAGAGTTTCTACAGTTATAGCATTTCTTTCTAGGAACATTAGGAAAAGAATTCTAATTATTGCTTTTATTCACACCTTCCTTTCCATTCCTATTTTTCCTAGGTGGCTTTACCTTGTTTACATTCTTAATCTCTTTCAGCTTATACTTAAGCTGCTTCTTAGTCATTTAGCCTATGTTAACTTCAGCTGGTTTATCCTATTTTAATTTGTCAGAAGTTGACTCTGCCTTAACTTCTGTCTCAATATCTTTCATCTGTTCAGAATCAGACTTTACAGTTTTAGCTACAAACTTAACAGGATTTACCTTTGGCTTAGTAGTCTGTTTAACAATGATTGGCTTAATTTGTTCAGTTCCTATTTTACTTTTATCATTTCCATAACCTAAGCCCTCTTTCCAGTTTCCACTACTTAGCAAATTCTGAGTTGTTCTTCCAGAGTTAGTCCAAGTCCTGATAATCTCTCTTTCCTTTTCTAACTCAGTTTTTAGAGATTGATTCAATTTTAACACTTCATCTCTAACATAAAAAGCATCATCTCTTTCTTTCTGAGTTTCATGGAACATAACTAACTCTTTTTCTAAATAGTCATTCCTTTTCTTAAAAGCCATATTTTCAGAAGTTAACCTATCACATGTTAAAGTCTGATCTCTATAGCTAATGAATATAGTTTTAAGATAAGATCTCAACTCAGTAATATCATCAGTATGAAAAGCATAAGTTGTTTGAGGTACCTTTAACTCAGCAGCATCAGAACTGCTATCAGCATTTGCCATCAAGGCATAGTTCACCTCATCTTCATAATCAGAAGTGTTTGTCCAGCTTTTCTTCTTTGTGACAAGGGCCTTGCCTTTGTCTCTCTTTCCTTTCTTGCAGTCAGGAGATATGTGGTCTCTTTCACCACAATTGTAGCATTTAACATTTGAGTAGTCTCCTCTGTCAGACTTTCCTTCTTTGCCTTCAGATTTTCTGAAACTCTTCTTATCAGAACTTCCACTTTTCCTGGAAACCTTCTTTCCCTTTCTGAATTTCCTGTAGGCTATCTTTGTGATACCCTTCACCATAAGAGCACACAATTTCATCATCTCTTCATTAACATCCATCTCAGATAGACTTTCAGTTCTTGAATCATCATCATTATCAGAACTTGATGAATCTGAATTAGACTTTGTGATGAGAGCCTTTCCTTTGCCTTTCTTTGAGACAACCACTTTGGGGAATTCCTCCTCAGCCTTAAGAGCAACTGTCCTTGACTTTCTCCCATGCCTCTTGCTTCTTAGATCCATCTTAAGTTCATGAGTCTTGAGCATACCATAAATTTCATCAAGAGTAGTTTCATCAAGAGCATAGTTGTCTCTTATAGTAGTAGACTTCAAATCCCAACTTTCAGGAAAAGCTAACAGGAATTTTAGATTTGAATCTTTAAGATCATATTCCTTGTCCACCAGTGACAGATCATTCAAGAGTTTGACAAACCTGTCATATAATCCAGTTAATGACTCATCAGCTTTTGAGTCAAAGTGCTCATACTCTTGAGTAAATATAGTCTTCCTGTTCTTCTTGATTGCATCAGTTCCCTGACATCTTGTTTCCAAAGCATCCCATATCTCATTTGCAGTCTTGCAATTAATTACCCTGTTTGACATGACATTATCAATGTCACTATGCAGCAAATGCCTTACCTTTGCATCCTTGGCAATAGATGAGATATCTTCTGCTGTATACTCACTTTTCTCCTTTGGTATGGTCTTTGTTGGCTGATCTGCAACTATAACAGATAGCTTGGTTGGCTTATATGGTCCTTCATAAATTCTGTCAAGGTATTCTGGATCTGTAGCTTCCAGAAACATAGCCATCTTTACTTTCCATATGGGATACTAAGAAAGTCTCAGCATGGGAACCCTAATAGTCTCATATCGACTGTGGATTTGAGTCTTTGGAGTTTTTTCAGTTTTGGTGGGCTTGGTTGGAGTTTGTTCTTCTTCAGACATGATTGTTTTGGATCTTTACTGTATTTATGTTAACAGATAGGCTCTGATACCACTTGTTAGGTCACACACACTGTAGAAGGGGGTTGAATACAGTGTATAATACAATCAAATTGAATTAAGAACACAAGTGTATAATAAAGAATAATCTTATTAATAAAATAGTATTGCAATGGAACTGTTCTCTCTCAGTATTGAACAATATCACTAAGAGCTGCTAGGGTTACAATAAATAATATTCTCGAAGATGATAACACTTCTAGTGTAAACCCTGTGCTGTGTTTATATATCACACAGTTATAAGATAATCTCTAATTGATATCAAATATAATTCTGTATCCTAAAATATATTAATTAGTTATCTTTTCCTCCAAATCTTTTATTCTTCATAGAATTCTTCTCCATGCATATCTCTTCTTGTTTTAGTCTTGATCTTCTTTCCCTTCAATCAGTCGCCTTCCTTATCCGAAAGTCTTCTTAACTCCTGATATTATCTTCTGATAACTTAAGTTCTGATATCTTAAGTTCTGACTTCAGTATAAGTACTGATTTCCAGTTAAGTCCTGATTTGTCCTGTTAGTCAAGATCTGAAAACTAAACACAAATCATTATTAGACATGACATCACAAATATATTTAACAATTCCATTTCTAGACAAAGACAACTATCATCATTGGAAGGTGAAGATGCACCTGCATCTCCTATCTCAAGATGAAGCATATGTGGACTGCATTGAGAAAGGTCCACATGTCTCTATGAGAGCTGCTACAGGAAATAAAGCATCTATCCCAAAGCCTGGAGCAGAACGGTCTGATCCAGATATTGAACAAGTTCATAAGGATAAGAAGGCCATGAACATTTTGTTTAATGGTGTTGATAGTGACATGTTTGATAACATCATAAACTGCAAAACTGCCAAAGAGGTCTGGGATACAATTCATGTTATATGTGATGGTACTGAGCAGGTAAGAGAAAACAAAATGCAACTCTTAATTCAGTAATATGAGCATTTTCATAGTGAAGAAAGTGAGTCACTCACTAACATGTTTAGTAGATTTCAAAAGCTACTGAATTCTCTAAAGTTGCATGGAAGAGTCTATCAAAAAAAGGACTCAAACCTCAAATTCCTTAGATCTCTGCCAAAGGAATGGAAGCCTATGACAGTCTCATTAAGAAACTCTCAAGACTATTAGGAATTCACCTTGGACAGACTATATGGGATTCTAAAAACCTATGAGCTTGAAATAGAGCAAGATGATAAGCTGGAGAAAGGAAGAAAGAAAGGAGGATCCATTGCATTGGTTGCTGAGCAAGGAAAGGAGAAGGAGATAAAGGTTGAAGCTGTTGAATCTGCACCAAACCCTAGAGTTTATGAAGGCATAGAAAAAGGGCTAGTAGTTGAACAAGAAGACCATCTTAGTCAAGATGATATGGATGACATAGATGAGCATCTTACTTTTCTATCCAGGTGGTTTTCTAAGCTCAAATTCAAGAAGAATTTTGGAGCAGCCAAGTCAAACAGAAACATGGTTGATAAGTCTAAATTCAAATGTTTCAAGTGTAGCTTGGCACGTCATTTTGCTAGTGAATGTAGAAAGTCTGATTCTGGTAAAAAGATGTTTGAGTCTATTGATTACAAACAGAAATATTTTGAGTTGCTCAAACAAAAGAAAAGGGCTTTCATCACACAAGAAAATGACTGAGTTGTACATAGATTAGAATAGGATGAAGATACAAGCTATGTCAATCTAGCACTTATGGCCAAATCAGATGAAACAGAGGTCAGTTTATCTAGTAATTAGGTAATCACCACTAATCTAGCACATTAATCTAAAGTTGAGTGTAATGATGTTATAAATGACATGTCTGCTGAAGTATATGCGTGTTACACTCAAGTCTCTCACTAAAGAAAACACTAAACTTAAATAGAACAATCTGTTATTAAGCGAAAGAAACAATGTGTTAGAAACTCAATTTTTTGAGTTTGAAAAACTGAAAATAGAGTGCAAGATTGCCAAAGATGAACTGACTGGATCCTTAAAGAAAGAGGATATTTTAAGAAAGCAGCTTGAACGAGAATAAGAAGTAATTAAGGCATGGAAATCATCTAGAGATGTTCATGCTCAAATTACTAAAGTTCAAGGTATAGAATCCTTCTGTGATGAAGCCTGGAAAAATAGCAAGGAGAAACTAGATTCTAATTTGGTAGAAGGACTTTCAACGGATGTGGATTCGACGGATGATGAAGGTTATCCGTCGAATGACCAAAAGGATTATATGTCGAAAGACAAGGGATCACATCCGTTGAGTAAAAGAAAACCAGTTAGCAAAGCCAAACTAGCTAAGCTAAATGAGAAACATGGATAAGTTTCTAAGAACTTTGTTTCAGGAGAAACAAGTCAAGTGAAACAGAACAAGAGAGTCAATGTAGGGCATCTGTCTATCAAGAAATTGAATGACAGATTGGAGAAAATTGAAGTGAAAGCAGAATCTAAAAATAAAAACAATGGGAATGGGAAAGTAGGAATTAACAAACATAACAACTACACACTTGATAAATATGCACCAAGAAATTTTTTTGTTAAGTGTGGTAGTGTTAATCATTTGTCTGTTAATTACAAACTTGTTATGCCTGCTCCCATATCTGTACCTCCTTTATTTCTCAGCATTCCTACAATTCCTGTAAATGTTATGCCTGCACATAATTGAATGTACAGTATGCTAACATGCCATTTGCACAAAATCCATATTATGCTGCATTTAGTATGCCACAAATGTCGTTTAGCATACCATACTGGAATAACATGTTTGCACATAATATGCCTTTCCACGTTAACCATCCTGTGCATTATAATTCTACAATGATGAATGGTTTTAAGGGTTCTACTCAATTGACTAATGATGAACTTCAAATGCCTAAGTCAAATGAGGACAAGCCTAAGAAACCTAAGAAAAAGGCTAACAAAACAGGACCCAAGGAAACTTGGGTACCAAAATCAACTTGATTTAATTTTGTTGTGTACAGGGAAATAGAATGAATCTTTGGTATTTGGATAATGGGTGCTTAAGGCACATGACTGGAGATTCTACCCTGCTTACTGAGTTCAAGGAGAGAGCTGGACCAAGTATCACATTTGGAGATAACAGCAAGGGTTATACTGTGGGATATGGCTTGATTTCAAAGGATAATGCCATCATTGAGGAAGTCTCCCTAGTGGATGGACTCAAGCATAATTTTTTGAGTATCAGCCAGCTTTGTGATAAGGGCAACTCAGTAACTTTCAATTCTGAAGCATATGTTGTGACCAACAAGAGGAGCAACAAAGTGGTTCTCACTGGAGTGAGAAAAGGAAATGTGTATTTAACTGACTTCAACTCATCAAATACAGAATCGGTTATGTTAAGTATATTTGATAATGTCATGTGTGGCATCCTCCAAACCCGGGTCAGAAGTTTGGGGTCCACACACACACCTTATTAATAACCTGCTTATAACAATGATAAAGATAATAATATTATGCAGTGACCCTACTTACCAACTACCACGGACTGCAACAGGTTAAAGTATGCACACAAGCCAAACACACCTACTTATATTACAAACATTCAAATCCCAACTATTCCAAACTCAGAACTGAGTATTAAACATTATTACAAATTTTTACAAACTCAAATTATCCCAAAAGAAGCCTACTAGCTTAGCTCGATCAACCTGAACCCCTAGCTCTCGCGCTGGACTGGGGATCCTCGGTACCAACCGGTTCCTTCTTAACTGGAAAAGAATATAAACAATATCGCACAAATTAGCTAACTAGCTCAGCAAGTCACAATGACAAAACTCAGAATAATGATCATCAGGTGAATACGGTTATGATATCAAGTAAACAATGGATTATGATTTAGAAGTGGATATTATATTTTCATGTTAAAAACCAAGGTTAGGCTGCTGATCAGTCACAGACTAACCCCGAGTAAAGCACACGCCACTGCTCTAACTACTGGATCCAAGGCACACATTGGCCTAACTTGACCATTATATGGTCTCACCACGAATCTAGTCCACAATTTTATAAAAATAATCCAATTCTAATATAATAACAGAATAAGCAATAATAAACAATAACCAGAATGATTAACAACATTGGACGTTCAATAATGAAATGGTTTTAATTTGCATAAGGATCAAAAGAGCATTTTCAAAGTTTGGATGCTAGGTAATGAAAGAATTGGATAACAATGAATCAATGTTTCAGGGTTTCAAGGATTTGGTCTTTCAAAGCATAAGATACAATGGTTTGAATATGTAAGCAATCTGGTTCAGTATTTGATATGTAGTTTGTATATATTTGTGGAGTAGTATCGTATATTTGAGGTTCATATTTGGGTATACAACAATTGATGGTCTAAAAAGAATCAGGTTTACGGCTCAAGATCAATAACTTGGAAAAGGTTTAGGGTTCAGTGCTTCAAAGCACTTACAATATAAAACAGGAATATCAATCACGACAATATCTCGAGAATGTTCAGAAAACTTGTCTGGTATTAGCTTACTATACTGCACTCGCTTCCAATCACAATCCTCTTACTCCTCAACTACCTGTTTCCTTTTCCTACGTCTTGCCTCTTCTGCTCACATATCATAAGCATCTATCAATATTCAACTCATATGATTCTATTCAACACATACTCCTATTTACCCTTCGTTTTACCCAAATCCGATTAACGGATTGAAAGTTACGTAATAAACATGTAAACATCGAATATACAGACCGACAGTCAACCAACAAGTCACATATAACACATAACACGTCACATAATCAATGATATCTCATTTATATAGAAGTCTCGGGTCATAAATAGGCTTTCGGTTACTTAAAATGATTTTTAAAACATTTTTCGGAATTAAAACGGGTCGTTGGATTGATTTCGGTGTAATAAATAAGGTTCGGCTGGCCAATTCTTGCTTCAAAACAATTTTATAATAATTATCGAGCCTTGGAAATAATTTAGATTAATATTTTAAAGCTCGAAACTATTTTTCGGGATTTTTATATCATTTTTAAATAATTAAATCTAATTAAATAATTAATTAAAATCAATTAATAATTAATTAAATCAATTAATCAAATAATTTTCGAATTAATTGACCAATTAATCAATTAAAAATTAACTGAAATTAATTAACTAATAATTCAGATTTATTTTTGAATTAAAAATAATTTTTGGAATTAAAATAATAATTTTCAGAATTTTCAGAAATTAAAACGAATTTTTATAATAAAAATAAATAGGAAATATGATTTTTGAATATTTTTAAAACAGGAATCCACCTTTTGCAAACTCTGAAAAGTTCAGGGACTGAACTTCATCGTTTTCAAAAGTCAGGGTACTAAACTGTAATTTTTCCAGCCCTCGCCGGAAAACAGTCGGGGTTCGCCAGAGAACTCGACTCCGGCATCCTCCCACAACCACAAACTCCAGATTACATCTACCATTTACCAGGAATCTGACCATACTCTTGAATCACACAGACAACCCCTGAATAGGCCGGAAAATAGCCGAGAAGTTCGCCGGTTTCCGGCGAACTCGACGTAAACTTTAAAGGACAACTCTCTTCTCTACAGACCTCGTTGATTTGTGCAACATGTACGAATGGACTGCCAATTTCACAGAGAACACAACCCACTATACCACAACATCTATCTATCCTGAAATAAGAAACCTCCAAATTTCAATTAAGAACATTCATACGGGTTATAAACCCTAATTTCACAATTCGAAAATCAAACTTAATTTTGAACATGTTATTGAACTCCAAATAAGACGTATAATATATCAAAATCATCAGGAAAACAAGCTCTACAACATGCAATCATCAAATCATACAAACTATCATCCGAACAAAAATTCATATTTTTAGTAAAATTAATTCGAAAATAAATAAAAATATAGAAAATAAACCTTGATTTCTGCAGGTGTATGGATCACAGAATCTGATAGATCCCTTCAAGACCTTCAAATCGGTTACTCGAGCTTTCCAAACAAAGATCAATAACACCTCCAAAAGTTTGTTTGATTCTTGGAAGATTATACGAATAAAAGATTTTTCTCTGGAAAATTATATAATTATCTGTCTGCAAATGATTTTGATACGAAATAAAATACAGAAAAAGGCTATTTATATTTACGGAAAATTAGTATCCCGTTGGATCATTCCGGATATAAAATGGTACGTTTATTTATAAAAACTGATCCAAATGGTATCGATTTTCGGGATAATTATCCAAATCAGTATAATTTGTACTGCGGTCTTGGTCTCAGCGCCTGGTTACACGTACTACGAGGTGATAATTGGGATAGTTTAATAAAAAGCTCCCGTTTATCAAAAATACGAGTTTTATTGATTTACCGAAATGAATATTGTATCGAAAATGTTGCGCCGGGACCCGCGCAGGAGAAACCGTACGCCGGATCGAAAAAGTCGAAACATGGAATATACTCAGAATATTACAATTAGGTTAGGAAGGAGTTCTCGGAAGAGTTTCGGGTTCCAAAAATGTAATAACGGATGACGTCGGTTGGTTCCCGTTTTTATAAATGGCATGATAACTGTTGTTATAAGCAAACTCTACGAGAGGTAAATGCTCGTCCTAACTTCCTTTGAAATCAATAGCACAAACACGCAACATGTCCTCGATTGTCTGGATCGTTCTTTCACTTTGGTCGTCCATTTGGGGGTGATAAGTCATACTCATATTTAATATCGTTCCCAAACATTCTTGAAAGCTTTTCCAAAATCTTGAATTAAACCTTGGGTCTCGATCAGATACGATAGACACAGGAACTCCATGACGAACTACAATTTCCTTCAGGTACATATGGACCAACTTGTCGAGTGAAAATCTTTCATTTATAGGCAGAAAATGAGCTGACTTGGTAAGTCTATCCACTATAACCCAAATGGCATTATGATTAGCCCCTTGTCCTTGGTAATCCAACTATGAAATCCATGGCAATATGTTCCCACTTCCACTCTGGAATCTCCAATGGCTGTAGCAATCCACTTGGTCTTTGATTTTCGTCTTTAACTCTTTGACATGTATAACATCTGCTAACCCATTCTGCAATTTCCCTCTTCATATCTGGCCACCAATAATTCTCTTTTAAATCTCTGTACATCTTGGTACTTCCTGGATGGATTGAATACCTTGAATTATGAGCTTCCTGTAAAATTTCATTCTTTAGTTCCGTCACCGGTGGAATCCGAATTCTTGAAGAAAACCTAAGAATACCTTGATCATTCTTCTGCGTGCACAATTCCTCACCTACCAAACGATTTATATCTTGATCCATTACATCTTCCTGACACTTCTTTATTTTCTCTAGCAACTCCGGCTGAAAAGTCATACTGTACACTTTTGTTTCATTAGGCCTGCAAACTTTAATCTCCAATTCCAGTTTCTGAAATTCCTTATATATCTCTTCAGGTACTAATAACACATTTAACTTTTCCTTCCGACTTAACATGTCTGCTACAACGTTCACTTTACAGGGATGATAATTAATCGAGCAGTCGTAATCCTTGATCAATTCTAACCATCTCATTTGCCTCATATTAAGTTCCTTCTGTGTGAATATGTACTTTAAGCTTTTGTGATCCGTGAAAATCTCACACTTTTCTCCATACAAATAATGCCTCAAAATTTTGAAATCAAAAACTATGGCTGCTAGCTCTAAATCATGAGTAGGATACTTCTGTTCGTGTGGTTTCAATTGCCTTGACGCATGCGCAATCACCTTATCGTGCTGCATTAGAACACATCATAGTCCATTCTGAGAAGCATCGCTATAAATCACGAAATTCCCTTGATCGTCTGGATGTGACGAAACAGGTGTTGTGATTAATCGTTGCTTTAATTTCTAAAAAATTTCTTCGCACTTGTCATTCCATATAAACTTTTCATTCTTCCGTGTAAGCTTTGTCAATGATGTTGCAATCCTTGAAAAATTTTGAACGAATCGACGATAATATCCGGCTGATCCCAAGAAACTTCTTACCTCGGTGGGTGTTCTCGGTCTTTCCTAATTTGTAATTACCTCGATCTTTGCTGGGTCCACTTTGATCCCTTCGTTACTGACTATGTGTCCTAAGAACTGAACCTCCTGTAACCAAAACTCACACTTCGAGAATTTAGCATATAATTTCTTTTTCCTTAAAATCTCCAAAGTTGTTCTCAAATGTTCCGCATGATCCCCTTCCGTTGTTGAATAAATTAAAATATCGTTTATAAACATAATAACGAACTTGTCCAGATACTCCTTGAAAATTCTATTCATCAGGTCCATAAACGCTGCCGGGGCATTGGTCAATCCAAAAGACATTACTAAAAATTCATAATGTCCATACCTTGTTCTGAAAGCTATCTTTGGTATATCTTCTGGCTTGATCTTCAGTTGATGATATCCCGATCTTAAGTCAATTTTGGAGAAAAACTTGGCTCCCTTCAATTGGTCAAACAAATCGTCAATTCTGGGTAACGGATACTTATTCTTGATTGTAAGCGTGTTGAGCTCCCTATAGTCGATACACATTCTCATGCTTCCATATTTCTTCTTGAAAAATAATACCGGGCTCCCCACGGGGATACACTGGGTCTGATTACTCCTTTCTCTAACAGCTCTTGCAATTGCTTCGCTAGCTCCTTCATCTCAACGGGCGCCATTCTATACTGGGCCTTGGATACCGGTTCTGTTCCAGGTGCTAAGTCGATTGCAAACTCAATTTCTCTGTCTGGAGGAAGTCCTGGTAACTCGTCGGGAAACACGTCTGAAAATTCATTCACTACTGGAATATCTTCAAGGTTTGCTGGTTCCTGACTTCTGTCAATTACATATGCCACGAAATGCTCGCATCATTGCCGTAGTAACTTCTTGGCTTGAATCATTGTTAAGAACTTCTTTACCTGCTTCTGGCCCTTGAACGTTATTATTCTTTCATCTGGCATCTTCATCATTACCTTCTTATTTCGACAATCTATCTGGGCATCGTGCTTAGATAACCGATCCATCCCTAATATAACGTCAAATTCCCCTAACTTAAATGGTATCAAATCTACACAAAACTTACTACCTGAAATCTCAATCTCACAATTCCCACAAACTTGATTAACAGATATTCGTTCTTGATTTTCCAATTCCACAATCATTATTTCATTTAAATACTCAACTGGACAATTTAACTTACTAACAAAATCTTGTGAAACAAACGATCGAGTTGCTCCCGAATCTATTAACACTTTGGCACATAAAGAATTCACATTAAGCGTACCTGCCACGACATCCGTATCCTAGATAGCATCCTACACAGACATGTCAAAAACTCTAGCCCTTGGAGTCTCATTTACTGCTGGGGTAGATCCCATAATCCTCAATGCATTACTGACCGGGGCTGGTGTCTTGCAATCCCTGGCTATATGTCCGGGCTTTCCACATTTAAAGCACGTAAATCCAATGGCTGGAACCTTCACTGCTGGATTCTGGATAGGCTGATCCTTATTTGCTGGCTCTCTTGCTGGCTGATTTCGGCACTCCCTCGAATAGTGCCCTTTCTGGTTGCACTTGAAACAAACTACATTCAACTTACTATAAACTCCCCCATGCTTCTTCCCACATACTTGACAATCTGGAAAAGTTAATCTCAACTGATTCGGCTGATTCGCATTAACTGGACGGTTGCCCTGGCCTCCTTCGCCTGCATTCTGTCTCTTGAAATTAAAATTTCTTCCTGGCTGAAATTTGCCCTTCTTAAAATTTAGAAACTTCCCTGGTTGTGACTGACCCTCATTCCCTTTAAATCTCCTTTTCTTGCTTTCGTTCTCCTTCTATGACATCTCACTCTTTGTCTCCGCGATCATAGCCTTCTGTACCACTCCTGCATAGGTATCCAATTCAAAAATGGCTACCTTCCCTCTGATCCATGGTTTTAAAACTTGCTGGAATCTCTTAGCCTTCTTTCTGTCAGTATCCACATACGACGGCACATACCTTGACAATTCCTCAAACTTACTCTCATAATCTGTCACTGACATGTTTCCTTCCTTTAATTCTAAAAACTTCAACTCCATCTGATCCTGGACAAACTGAGGGAAATAGTTTTCTAAAAACAATTCCTTAAATCTCTCCCAAGTAATAACATATGTACCTTCCAATGTCTTCATCATCTCCCACCAATAGGTGGCCTCATTCTTCAGATAGTAACTTGCAAACTCAACCTTCTGCTCCTCTTTCACTTTTACTAAGGCAAATGCCTTCTCTATTTCCTTTAACCAAACATTTGTTTCAATCGGCTCTAAGGAACCCTTGAATTCTGGTGGGTTTACTGCCTGAAAAGTTTTGGAAGTTACCTGGGGATTGGTCGGTCTTTGTTGTTGTTGTGCCAGATGAACTGTTTGTTGGGCCAAGATTTGAAGAATCTGGGCTATTGCTGGGTCTATGGGTCCTGGGTTCACATTCTGGTTTGTATCATCTTGGTTGTTATTGTTGTTGTTAGTTTCTTTATTCTGGGTGTTGGTGCAGGTATTTCTTCTAGGAGGCATTTTTCTGTAAAAAATCAAACAACTTATTTAGCTTTTGAATCAAATCTTTTGCATAAAAGAAAAGTTTTGTAAAACAGAAATATCTCTTTTTGAAAACAGTTATAACTAAGTAAATTGCATGCTTCTTTACAGAATATACACAGTTATGGAAAATAGGGTACATGGTATCACAGGGGTATAACTGGTGCAATAAATAAGGTAAAGTAAAACAGGTGCAATAAAGTAAATGACAGTGCTGGAAAGGAAAAAGTACTGATATATATAGATCCAAAAGTTTTAGGTAGTACAAGCGTAAAGACGCTTCGAAAGTAAAAGCAAAAAGGGTACAACAACCTACCCACTAGTCAGCATAGCTAGTCTATAAATACAACTCAAAAGTCTACTAATACACACTACACACTACTGCACATAATATGTAACCATAACAACAATGCTCAACATCTCTATCTCTGGATCTCTGACTCATGACAAGTCTGGACATCCAATCTCCTCAAGCTCCTCTAGAACCCACTTAGCCCACTCCACTAAGAAATCAGGGGTGATGTCCTTGTGTGTAGCCTCAGCAATCCTCACAGTAGCTGCTCTACGAAACACCTGGAGCCACTCTCTAAGTCGTCTTTCACCACTCCCAACCTCTCTAGTACGCATAATATGTAGTAACTCCTATATCAGACCCTGTAGGAATCGCTGCTCCATAAGGAAAGCCTCAAACTGATGATATGGGACAGGATAAGAAGAGAACTAGAAAGGTACTCCTGTAACTGAATGTTCAATAAAGCCTGAATCAGCAGGTGGGGGTCCTCTGATAGGTGGCCTCATGCCTGGGGGTGGAATAGCCTGTAGTGGTACGGGCTGCAATACAGGTGGAGGTAGAATAGCCAGTACTGGTGGAACAACAGGACGTGGATCTGAAGACGGTACTCCAACTGAAGGCTCTGAGTGATCAGCTGATACGGGAATGAAAGAGTCGGCCATCGCTGCTATCTGAAATCATATCACAATATAAGAATCTTGAACCATAACGCGAATTACGCTAATACCTATTTTACCGAAGCACTCAACCTCTCTACATTCTATCTTTCTATTCCTTACTTCTAATCCTAACCCTCTACCCATTCCCGTCAACCTAGGCTTGTGTCAGTGACTTATAACCTGTAGCTCTGATACCAAACCTGTGGCATCCTCCAAACCCGGGTCAGAAGTTTGGGGTCCACACACACACCTTATTAATAACCTGCTTATAACAATGATAAAGATAATAATAATATGCAATGACCCTACTTACCAACTACCACGGACCGCAACAGGTTAAAGTATGCACACAAGCCAAACACACCTACTTATATTACAAACGTTCAAATCCCAACTATTCCAAACTCAGAACTGAGTATTAAACATTATTACAAACTTGTACAAACTCAAATTATCCCAAAAGAAGCCTACTAGCTTAGCTCGATCAACCTGAACCCCTAGCTCTCGCGCTGGACTGGGGATCATCGGTACCAACCAGTTCCTTCTTAACCGGAAAAAAACATAAACAATATCGCACAAATGAGCTAACTAGCTCAGCAAGTCACAATGACAAAACTGAGAATAATGATCATCAAGTAAATATGGTTATGATATCAAGTGAACAATGGATTATGATTTAGAATTGGATATTATATTTTCATGTTAAAAACCAAGGTTAGGCTGTTGATCAGTCACGCACTAACCCCGAGCAAAGCACACAACACTGCTCTAACTACTGGATCCAAGGCACACATTGGCCTAACTTGACCATTATATGGTCTGACCACGAATCTGGTCCATAATTTTCTAAAAACAATCCAATTCTAACATAATAACAGAATAAGCAATAATAAACAATAATAAAAAATATTAACAACATTGGACGTTCAATAATGAAATGGTTTTAATCTGCATAAGGATCAAAAGAGCATTTTCAAAGTTTGGATGCTAGGTAATGAAAGAATTGGATAACAATGAATCAATGTTTCAGGGTTTCAAAGATTTGGTCTTTCAAAGCATAAGATACAATGGTTTGAATATGTAAGCAATCTGGTTCAGTGTTTGATATGTAGTTTGAATATATTTGTGGAGTAGTATCGTATATTTTGAGTTTCATATTTGGGTATACAACAATTGATGGTCTAAAAAGAATCAGGTTTACGGCTCAAGATCAATAACTTGGAATCAAGGTTTAGGGTTCAGTGCTTCAAAGCACTTACAATATAAAACAGGAATATCAATCACGACAATATCTCGAGAAAGTTCATAACACTTGCCTCAACTACCTGTTTCACTTTCCTACGTCTGGCCTCTTCTGCTCACATATCATAAGCATCTATCAATATTCAACTCATCTGATTCTATTCAACACATACTCCTATTTACCCTTCGTTTTACCCAAATCCGATTAACGGATTGAAAGTTACGCAATAAACATTTAAACATCGAATATACAAACCGACAGTCAACTAACAAGTCACATATAACACATAACACGTCACATAATCAATGATATCTCATTTATAAAGAAGTCTCGGGTCATAAATAGGCTTTCGGGTACTTAAAATTATTTTTAAAACATTTTTCGGAATTAAAACGGGTCGTTGGATCGATTTTGGCGTAATAAATAAGGTTCGGTTGGCCAATTCTGGCTTCAAAACAATTTTATAATAATTATCGAGCCTTGGAAATAATTTAGATTAATATTTTAAAGCTTGAAACTATTTTTCGGAATTTTTAAATCATTTTTAAATAATTAAATCTCATTAAATAATTAATTAAAATCAATTAATAATTAATTAAATCAATTAATCAATTAATTTTCGAATTAATTGACCAATTAATCAATTAAAATTTAACTAAAATTAACTAACTAATTAATTCAGATTTATTTTTGAATTAAAAATAATTTTTGGAATTAAAATAATTATTTTCAGAATTTCCAGAAATTAAAAGGAATTTTTATAATAAAAATAAATAGGAAATATGATTTTTGAATATTTTTAAAACATGAATCCAACTTTTTCAAACTCTGAAAAGTTCAGGGACCGAACTTCATCGTTTTCAAAAGTCAGGGTACTAAACTGCAATTTTTCCAGCCCTCGCCGGAAAACAGTCGGGGTTCGCCGGAGAGCTCGACTCCGACATCCTCCCACCACCACAAACTCCAGATTACATCTACAATTTACCAGGAATCTAACCATACTCTTGAATCACACAGACAACCCCTGAATAGGCCGGAAAATAGCCGAGAAGTTCGCCGGTTTCCGGCGAACTCGACGTAAACTTCAAAGGACAACTCCCTTCTCTACAGACCTCGTTGATTTGTGCAACTTGTACGACTGGATTGCAAATTTCACAGAGAACACAACCCACTATACAACAACATCTATCTATCCCGAAATAAGAAACCCCCAAATTTCAATTAAGAACATTCATACGGGTTATAAACCCTAATTTAACAATTCGAAAATCAAACTTAATTTTGAACATGTTATTGAACTCCAAATCAGACGTATAATATATCAAAATCATCAGGAAAACAAGCTCTACAACATGCAATCATCAAATGATACAAACGATCATCCGAACAAAAATTCATATTTTTAGTAAAATTAATTCGAAAATAAATAAAAATATAGAAAATAAACCTTGATTTCTGCAGGTGCATGGATCATAGAATCTGATAGATCCCTTCAAGACCTTCAAATCGGTTACTCGAGCTTTCCAAACAAAGATCAATAACACCTCCAAAAGTTGGTTTGATTCTTGGAAGATTATATGAATATAAGATTTTTCTCTGAAAAATTATATAATTATTTGTCTGCAAATGATTTTGATACGAAATAAAATACGGAAAAAGGCTATTTATATTTACGGAAAATTAGTATCCCGTTGGATCATTCCGGATATAAAACGGTACGTTTATTTATAAAAACTGATCCAAACGGTATCGGTTTTCGGGATAATTATCCAAATCAGTACAATTTGTACTGCGGTCTTGGTCTCAGCGCCTGGTTACACGTACTACGAGGTGATAATTGGGATAGTTTAATAAAAAAACTCCCATTTATCGAAAATACGAGTTTTATTGATTTATCGAACGAATATTGTATCAAAAATGTTGCGCCGGGACCCGCGCAGGACAAACCGTATGCCGGATCGAAAAAGTCGAAACATGGAATATACTCGGAATATTATAATTAGGTTAGGAAGGAGTTCTCAGAAGAGTTTCGGGTTCCAAAAACGTAACAACAGATTATAAAATAGATTTTAAATACACGGAAAAAGATTTTATAAATTTCATATGATCCTTATAAATCCATAAATCAAGATAAAAATAATTAGGAAGATATGACAATTATCTATATTTTATTTTGGACATATAAAAATTAAAATACTCAATTAATAATATTTTCAAACATCCAAACGCATTTAACACTTAACAATTAATTCACATAATGAATACTGAACACATATATTAATTATTTATTAACAACATAATTACACGATATATCCCGGATATTACATCTTGTCTAATATGATTTATGTTTAGTTTTCAGATCATACTTAAACAGGACAAATCAGTACTTAACTGAAATCAGCACTTATACTGAAGTCAGAACTTAAGTCATCAGTACTTAAGGTTTAGGAGATATTTATCAGAAGATAATATCAGGACTTAAATGAAACGTTCAGATAAGGAAGGCGACTGATTGAAAGAAAAAGATGATCAAGACAAACGTAGAAGAGATATGCATGAAGAAGGAATTCTATAAAGAATAGAATACATGGAAGAAAAGATATCTGATTGATATATTTTAGGAAGCAGAATTATATTCCATATCAATTAGCGATTATCTTGTAATTGTGTAGTATATAAACACAGACATAGGGTTTACACTATAAGTGTTATCATTATCGAGAAGATTATTCATTGTAACCCTAGCAGCTCTCGTGATATTTTTTCATCACTTAGAGATGACAGTTTCATACTGTAACAGAGTTTATTGTTTTGAATAAAGTTTGTTTTCTGTTACTTGAGTTATTAGAGTTCGATTTGATTGTGCTATACACTATATTCACCCCCTCTACAGTGTGTGTGACCTAACAAGTGGTATCAGAGCCTATCTGTTAACACACAAACAGTTTAAGATCCAAAAACAATCATGTCTAAAGTAGAAACTCCAACTAAGCCCACCAAAACTGAAGAACCTCCAAAGACATAAATCCATAGCCGATATGAGGCTATTAGAGTTCCCATATTGAGACCATCTGAATATCCCATATGGAAGGTGAGGATGACTATGTTTCTGGAAGCTACAGATCCAGAATATCTTGATAGAATCAAGGAAGGGCCTCACAAACCAACCAAGCTCGTTGTTGCATTTGCAGGTGAAGCAGCAAAGTCAGTACCAAAGGAGAAGAGTGACTACACTGCTGAAGATATCTCTCAATTGCTAAGGATACTAAGATACGACACTTACTGCATAGTGACATTGATAATGTAATGTTAAACAGGGTAATAAACTGCAAGACTGCAAAGGAGATATGGGATGCTTTGGAAACAAGATGTCAGGGAACTGATACGATTAAGAAGAACAGGAAGACAATACTCACTCAAGAGTATGAACACTTTGACTCAAAGGCTAATGAGTCATTGACTGATTTATATGATAGATTTGTCAAACTCTTGAATGATTTGTCACTAGTTGATAAGGAGTATCATCTTGAAGATTCAAACCTTAAATTCCTGTTGGCTCTTCCTGAAAGCTGGGATTTGAAGGCAATAACAATAAGAGACAACTATAATCTTGATGAAACAACTCTTGATGAAATTTATGGGATGCTCAAGACTCATGAACTTGAGATGGAACAAAAAAGCAAGAGGAAAGGAGGAAAGTCAAGGACAGTTGCTCTTAAGGCTGAAGAAGAATCCCCCAAGGCACCCACCTCAAGGAAAGGCAAGGGTAAAGCGCTCTTCACAAAGTCTGATACTGAGTCATCAAGTTCTGATAGTGATGATGAATCAGAATCTGAAAGCTTGCCTGAAACGGATGCTGATGAAGAGATGATGAAGCTGTGTGCCCTTATGGTGAAAGGAATCACAAAGATTGCATATAGGAAGTTCAGGAAGGGAAAGAAGTTTTCCAGGAAAGGTGCATGTAACACCCCCAAATCCGAGGTCGGAGATCCGGGTTGTCACGAGTTCCATTTCCCTTAATAACACTTAACCTTAATAAACAACCAACTACTGCGTACTGTGACCCCATAATATACACACACACACCACAAGTTATAGTCTCAGAGATAAATACCAAAAATAACATAAGTCATTTTATTCCACAATTATAAACCGTTACAACTTAAAAGGGTTTCTGAATAAATTTACATTTCTTTGCCATTATTACAATTCATATAGATACATAAGTCTGGTACATCAGAAGTTGAAAGCCTAGCCTATTGGTAATTTATACCTCATCTACAATGGCATCAACGCCTACAGGATACTGCGGAACGTTTCCTATCCGCTCGCAAATTGGGAGCTTGGTCCTGTTCATCTTGTCTATCTGTTGTTATGTAATGAAAGAAGAAAGCAAGGGTGAGCAACAAGCCCACCGAAATAATATGTATAATAATTAACAATATATGAGCATTCTCATAGTACTCATGAAAGTCTCTGTCAAGAAGAAATGAACCAAGTTGATATCTTAACGCGACCAAGTCACAAAATATTCAGTATATACATATATACTTTTCAAAATCTTTGAAAAACTCTGCCAGGCATAATATTCACAGAGTTCCATTTTATAAATGTATAAAAATATCATTGCAAGGTGATCTCATATATCTAACCTTGTCTCGATGTTTTTCTGAAAACCTTTGTCATTCATAAGATAATCATTAACTAGATATAAGTTGAAAAGATGAAGTTACAAGATACTCCAATATACCTATATCTTTTCCGAATACTACTTGAACTACCACCATTCAAGTTATAATTAGTTCATCCCATAGATGAAGCTACACGACAAAACTTGTATAGAATTAATCTTATAAATATCATCAAAATGAAATGAAGTAACGAGATACTTCATTTGATGAAAACATCATTTTAAAAACTCGACCCTGCCAACACTTAACAATCGCCCAGCCGTAGCCTTTCTATCGAAGTACTCTGGGTAGTGTTACAGAAATATCCAATTAATTGATGATAAACTCATTACGGGAGTTTGCCGCGCCAGGAAGACCACTCACGATGATCAGTCGCAGTAGTGCAACCCCACCATTTTCTACATGTAGAGGAGAACAATCGGATTTACTTGTCAACCGAACACTGGACTCCTAAGGAATGGACCGTCTTAGCGGAACTTCCGGGCCATTTGGGCCAATATAATAAGGCTAGGTCGGCGCCACTCGACCACTTATGCCACTCCTAGTTCAGATTAAATCCATGACTCTGAAACGTAAAGCTCGTCCCCACTTTCCCCAAGTAGAAACTTGTTGATACGGCTCCACCAAGAAGTCGTATCTAGTTGGAAAGGAAAACTCACCGATATTTCCCAGACGATGCCTGATAATGGATTAACTTGTTCCAAGAATTTTACTTCCTGAGTGTTGGGTAAGTAATCAAAAACTCTTTTATCAAAACAGCAACCTTGTTGCGAATATAAAATACATCACAGAGCTGGATCCCTCAGATTTTTGAGCGAGTATTCAAGTCCCCTTCGAAGGAAGATCTTAAATTTGAAAATGAGTTTTGGGATCCGCTCTAACTTTTAAAATCATTTTGAAGACTCGAAAATATTTTTGAGAATTTTTGGAGTGATGCGGATTTAATAAAATAAATCAGTCCCGATATGTTGGAGAATATCTGAATATTATTATTTAAATAATATTCCCATAAAGGATGATCTTTATAAAAATAAATGAAGTGAAAGTTTTAAAAGCTCATACTTGAATTGAATAATAAATAACCAAAGATATACTTATATACGAAAGTACGATCTTTATTTGAATAATCGAAAATAAGTTTGAAATATCAAAACCTTATTCTTTAATCAAAATAAAGAATATTATTTAATAAATAAGCGGAGTCATAAGTCCTCGAATGAATATTCAAAATAATATTCATTAAATAAAATAAGCGGAGTCATAAGTCCTCGAATGAATATTCAAGATAATATTCATTAAATAAATAAGCGGAGTCATAAGTCCTCGAATGAATATTCAAAATAATATTCATTAAATAAATAAAGTTATCGAATAAACCTTATTCGATTAATAGTTTTGAAAACTATTTATATATATATATAAATATACATATATTATACTTGGGAACACCGACTCCCGGTTTAGAAAAATATTCACCTTCGGGTCCCCAATACTAAAGGTATATGCAATTACTGCTTATCTCTAGCATAGGTATTATGCAACTTATAAGCAATTGAATCAACAATTAGATATCAAGATTACGAAATAGACATGCATATATATCATATCAACATGCTCCAATATATCGCAAGATTTGCTAATAACAATAATGCACTTATCACAAGATAATGCATATACATATATACATCACAACAACAGTATAACGGGTAGAAAAATTGCCTGAGTGCTCCGGAGTAGACTTAAGCTTAGAGTGGGTCCGGTAACCTATGAACAACAACATAAGTCGGAATTAAACCATGGTCGCTTAAGAAACTAGACTTTAACCAATTGAACCCTAACGTTTGTTTATGGTCATTTCTACGCTTAACAAATCACATAAGTCGTTCGAGTACCCTCGGCTCCACCATTTTTAATAAATTAACCGTTATGAATTTTAAGGCGACGCTTTCGCAAATACTCTACCAACTGCCTAGTCCACTTTACATAATTATTTCATACTCCAATTAGTCATTTAAGGGCCTTAACCAAGGTTTCAAAGTAAGGTGAGGGGTAATGGTTCGTTCGCGAAACGTCATTACTTAAAACGGTTGTTTCTCCTAAACCGTACATCGGATTCAAGAGAACCACATATCAAAACGAAGCTCGTGACATGAACTATCTAAACATGGCAAAGGTTAGAATCTTTCAGTGAGTTCAGGGGTCCTAAAGTTAAGAACAGAGCAGTTAAGGAAAATCGGGAATTATGACGTTTATGTTTACGCGATTTCCAATTTAATTAACACTCTAAATTATCATCAATTCACTCACAACCACCAATACAACAATATTCAACCATCATACTACAAAATCAGTCCCCAACTCCAAGTTTTACCAATTTATCCAACCAATCAAAGACCCAATATTCAAAACCAATACAAATCCACCAAAACTACTTATAATCAAAGATCAAGCCTTAATACTAACAATGCTTCAATAAAACTTAATGGAATCATAAAATCAAAGCTAGGGTTTGAAGTTGATACCTTTCTTGTTAGGTGTTAAGTTTCTAGGAAGCCTTAGGGAGCCTTAATCTAACCTCCTACAAGCTTGATCTTTCCAAAGAAATCAAGAACACAAAGTTAGGTTTTGAAGTTTCTAAAAGTCCGATTTAAAATACTGTAAAAATTAGGGATACTTTCTTAGCATTGCACTTTCTAACTCTCAAGTCAATTTTCCCACATTGTGGTTCTGCCACAAACCCTGACTAGCATGATAACCCTTCTTCTAAGCACTTGTCCATTTTTGAGCTATAACCCTTCATGGTTGCTCCATATAGGTTAGTCTGGTTCCATGTCTATGCGCTCATATGCCCCTATTTGTCTGGCATCCGGATTACACTTCCTTAACATTGATACATGGAACACGTTATGAACTTGCTAAGGTTCGGGGTAAGGCGAGCTCATATGTTAACTTTCCAATACGACTTAATATATCCAAGGGTCCAACAATTCGTGGGCTTAGCTTTCCTTTCTTTCCGAACAACATCCATCATTTCCAAGGGAATACCTATAACAGCACTAGGTCCCCTAGTTCCTATTCTTTGTCCTTTGGTGTCAAATCAACATACTTCTTATGTCCATCTTGGGCTACTACCAGTCGTCCTCTGAATAGATCTATTATATCCTTGGTCCCTTGGACTACTGCGGGTCCGAGCATCTTGTACTCTACAACTTCATCCTAACATAAGGGAGATCGACATTGTCTTCCCTCAAGGATCTCATAAGGTGATACCTCGATACTGACATACGATCGATTATCGTAAAAAACTCAATCCGCGTTAAGTGATCATTCCAAATTTCTTTTAAGTCTATTGTACAAACTCTCATTATCTCATCTAGATCTACAGCTTTTGCTTCTCAATACCCACTCTTTTCCAGTTCGTAATCGTTACTATCTTCCGTACCAAATTTTATACTGATTACACTTTTGCTCGTTAGCGTTCTATAACCTTTTAATAATCGCGTCAACCTTAGTATCACGAACGCGTTAGAATCGGAATACCATCATACTTGGTACCACTTCATCTCTAGCTGCCTCCATCTTCGAAAGCTTGGTCCTTCATATAGAAGTAAAAGAATTTATTGAGAGATCACTATGATCATGAACACTTGTTACATTGCATAGTTAGTACAGAAGGTGGCCAGCCTTTAGTACTTGACAAGCAATTAAACAATAGATGGTATCCTACTAGGCTTCTATCACACAGATAGATAGTCATTCGACAATACCTCCCCTTCTAGAAGGGTTATTCTTCTCATCTTATATGAAATGAAAAGGAGAGAAAAGAACGAACTAAAGAGAATTGTATATATATAAAATATACTGCCACAAAATATCTAGCTTGGAATATACCTCTAAACTATAGAGGTTTATCATAGGAGAACAAAACATATACGTATATATATCAACATCATGTATTATAGCATCTTATTTCACGTGTATGAATATTTACTATTCCGTCCATCATTCTATGGACCCATGCTCTTGCTCGAGCTTATAAACAATCACCTTTGAAACTCCCTCGACATCGAAAATCGAATCTGGGATTTCATTCTAGACGTCATCGTTATTAGAATTCTATGCTTGCATCGCAACCTTCCTCGTATAGTAATACGACTCTTTATTGATAAGAAGGAATAAGTATTCAATAGGTAGATAATCGACTTAATTAGCCTATCAATGATAACTTATACACCCACCACGGCCCGATTAGTGGTACTCACTCTCAACATCCATTCCAATATAACTCTCACGGTTGTAAGTAATCGGCTCATTACTCGCAGAATCAATCCTGCATTACTATGGCCCACCGTTGACCTACTGTAGTCATTCATTTTCCATGAAGTTTTAATAGCTATCCATACGGAGTCCATTCATATCATATCGAATCCTTCTAAGGAGGTAACATAATCACCATTCATGATTCGTGAAGAACATTTCTGATCCTGACGTACATACATGACATGAAGCAGATAAAATTGCAAAAGAGTTTCAATCAAAGCAACGATAGCAGGCTAATACCATTATTAACCATATTTCTTTACTGGGAGACATGAAGCTCAAAGGTTCATTTAGTCCTTTCGTAACATGCTCCTGGATTATCTCAAGATAGGACCTTCTAAGATAGAAAGCCCGCTCACGGCGATTACATGAATTAAATCTTTACCAAACTACTATTATGGTTGAGTACCGCACAGTCATCAGAAGGAATGTCAATCTTTCACACCATAATACAACCTTCACGGAATTAACCATTATCACTGTATTCCTCTGGCACGAGCGCCGATAATTGTCCTCTTACACTTAAAGTGTTGGCCACCTCTTTGGCCTTTTCTGATAGTAAAATTTCCTTACAATCAATGTCATTTTAACCACCTCCAACTAAATTTTCTACCTCATTTCAATCACTGATTATGCAAAAATGCTTCTCTTAAGTCCTAGTGAGAAAAAAATCACCATTTTTCCATAAGTCATTGCCTTAGTCTTTAGATGTGAACATTGCCATGACTGACTCTCGATCATACTTAGGATGTCTCGTATCTTGGGTCCTTCTTGTTTTCACCAATCTCGACCCTCATTGGATCGATCTATACTTTCTTATGGTTCAACACGTGCCCCACCTGGCATTATTATAATTACGTCATATTTCCTTCATCAAAATTTATATTCTTGAGAACTTTGAATATTACCTTTCTCCTTATAAAACCTCTAAGGTTATCCTTAAATCCTTCATCAGGTACACCCTGGGCACAGGGCATATCAAGATACCATTTACTAATACCAGAATCATTGTCTATATACTTCTGAAAAATTTCTCCACTGATCCTTAAACGTTGTTGTTACCTTAATCCTTTCCAATTCATACTGTCAAAACTCATGCTGTCCCTATTAAGGGTGAAATGCCAACCTTTACGCATTCCCATAGGATTCATTTCAAGTTATCGGGGTTTTATCTTAATTCCACCTTTAAAAGATACTTACACTCTTCCATGGATAAATCAAGTCATATATACTTGATAGATTACCTTATTCAATCATTCTCACTTCGATAGTCTATACTTAATTTCACAATAACATCCTTATTCAAACTGAGGTCAATCCATATGGCCTCCAAAATATAACAATGGTTTTTTTTCCGCTTTGCTTGCATAATTTGGTAATGACAACAGGGATGTTCTGGAAGATATTGGTCGTGTTCAACGTGAACTTCTTCTTAATAATTCCTTATTTACTTTTGTTGTTTATCTCAAAAGTCATATCAATGTTGGGATACCTTTCATACCTGGCGTCTCCCTTTCTGGGTATCAAGCCACCGGTCTTACACTTCACATTCTTGAAGGTCACTTCCTTCATCCAATTTTCCTAATTTCTTACTTCCTTGTCTCCTCAGTCTATCCGCGTCTCATTATTTATCCTTCGAACTATCTCAAGGTTTCCTCGAATCCTCCCAACTTACAGGGGATAAAATATATGTATCTCTTATGCCTTCAACCATCAATTTTAACTCATGGTGAATCACCCTCATCCTGACGATTACATACTTTTCTATTTCTATTGCTACGAGTCTTTAGGATTTCCTCATACCCAACTCTCTTATCATTCCTCAAACTCTATTGCCTTTATATTCCTTTCCACTTCAGTTTCTTTTTATTTTCCTTTCTCTTATCATTATTTCATGAACCAACACAACATAAGCATTGATTTCAAACATCCCATCATTTTGGATTCGTGTCCTCAGAACGAATCTTGACAACTTTTACAACTTAGATTCATAATTCATCATACCCGTCTGCCTTTTTTCTGGCTCTAAAGCTTTTACACTATCTCCATAACCTTGGGAAGTACTTTCCTGAAAACAATTGACTGAACTTAAATCAGTTTATTATAATCTCTTGCTCCGTGCCTTCCTTGGCCTTTCACCAGCGGGTGGCCTCTCTCTTAGAAGGGTAAGTGACAAAAATAGTCTTTTGCGCTTCGTCAATCATTTAGAATCTCAAATTATTCCTATATTTCCTTTAGCCAAGCTCTTGCCTCGACTGGGTCAACCTGTTCCTTGGAACTCTGAGAGCTTAGCGACTTAAAGGTCATGAAAGGATTTCCTACCGCATTGTTTCCTCAAGGTGGTGGTTGGGAATAAGAGTATAAGTTCTGTTTAGACAGGTCCATGAATTTTCGTATAGGAGTACCATCTCGGGTTTCCTTATCTTGCTCGACTTCTATTTTCTCAGTATGAAATGTTTCATCCTTCTCCCATAATCAGGGTTATCTTATACGTTAAAATCCTTGTTTTTCATTTCATTATGTTATGGTTCCTTCTATCTTGATGGTGACCTCCCTGACTATCACATTCAGGGTTTGGCCTAAATCTTATTCCTCGAACTATGACTTTCATCTAAGATCCCGTCCTTAAGCTCTTGAACATTTGGAACCAAAATTCTGTAGGAACACCTCATTATTCCATTATCATCTTTCTCGGTATTAATCTCTTCTCTATTTGTTGGCTCCCTGCCTTTATTCATCACTTTTTCTTGGCACAATATGATCTTTTCCAAGAATTCGGGCTGTATTGCAATCTAAAACAGCTTTTCGGTACCGGCTCCGGTTACCTTCACTTCTATTTCCATTTTCTCAAAATCTCTTATCAACTCTTCAGAAGACATTATCATCTTGAGTCTCTCCTCTCTACTAAGGGTGTTAGCCACCACATTGGCTTTACCTGGATGATAAATAATCTCATAATCATAATCCTTGATTAGCTCTAACCACCTCCTCTGGCGCATGTTGAGCTCTTTCTATAACGACTCGTGTAAATTTTTTTTATTATTTAATTGTGCAATTATGAAAATTATTAAATAAATAAAATATGTGTGCTGGTTTTGACCGCTATGTGTTGTTTGATTATTATCCATATATGATTTATAGTTTATCGGGTTGTCCGCACGATTAATTATGGGATCGTATCGAATTGTTTTCACTTTTAAAAGTGGATTTAGAGCAAATTTATTTGCATAAATATTGGGAATATCTCTAAAATTGTTTTTATGATTTTATAATTACAATAATTATTTTTAGGATTTTACATAATTGAGAAATCAATATTTTATTGATTATTTACCCTTAAATGATTTTTTGATCGCATTTAATTGTAAAATCCGTATTTAATTCCAAAATTCTTCAAAAGTTATGAAACTCGTATTTATTTAAGTTTGGAATATTCCGAGAATTTTAAAATTATTTTGGAAATTTTCAGGATTTATTTCACCCGCGCGTTTATTCGTATATTTGTTAAAAGCGGGTATAATTTGAGTTTCAAAAATTATTCTAAAATTACAAAATTCATGTTTTTATAAACTTCGGGATATATGTAATATTTTAAAACTATTTTCGTAATTTTCTCAATTTGTTTTAAGTGCAACTCGGTTCGTTAATTGTGAAATACGTGTATGAGTTGCGTTTCAAAAATACTTTTAAAATTATTGAAAATTTATATTTAATAATTTTGAATTAATTGTGATATTTTAAAATTAATTTGGAATTTTTCGGGATTATTCTTATTCGCACAATAGTTCGTTAAATTGCAAAACAGGATCAAATAAGGTTGTCTTGAAAAAGGGACATGTGGCAATTTCTAATTAAACAGGGGACATGAGCTTTTCTCTTCTAGCAACACCTGTTAAGGAAAAAAAATAATAATAATAAATAAATAATATGATAACCCAATACCCCCACCCCCAGTACGTGGCACACTCTCTCCCTTACAATCTTTGTCATCTCTCTCTCTTCGTTCTCTCACAATCTCTCTGTATCCTTTCATTCCTTCCACTCCGTTGTTTTCTTTTTCTCGGTAATTTTCTACGCCGCCTGTTTCCTTTAGTTTTGTTGCCGTATCTTCTGTCTATGGCCGATGTCGTCGCCGGTTTACCGGTATGGTGGCGGCGGTAAGTATGTGTAATCAATTATGTGCATATATATGCATGTATATAAGTGTGTATGCAGCTCGATTTATACTATCTCCGTTGCTTGTGTTTCCCTGTTGGTGCCACTTTTTCTTTGTTTGTTGCAAGGGGGATGGTGGCGCGTGCAGTATTAGGCGCGTGAATTGTTGTTGTGTTGTGTTCGATTGTACTGCAACTGTTAATTTGATTATATTTCTGAATTTAATTCTTATTTTTGCAGGAATTGTTTTATTGAAATTCATGAAATAAATTGTTATGCAAAAAATTCCGTATTGAAATTTATCGGTGGAATTTGTGACGGAAACCCGACTTTATCGGGTACCCGCAAATTTTCGCCGCCGTCGGCGATGAGCCTCGGCGAGCCGACGGTGGACAGTGATGAATTATTTCTGAGTCCTACGAATAAAAATATAAACATGCGAATGATAATAATTAATAACTAAATTCTATTAGTGATTGGAATTTACGAGTTGTGATTGGTTGTCGTATTTTAAATTGGATTGTTGTTGTTGAATTGACGTCGATTGATGTTTCGACGGGTAGTCCGATAAACAAAGGAGACGCTGCCCGATTTCCGGGAAACTGAATTACGTAACTACGGGAATGAATCCGATGAATATCGGGATGTCGAGAGATTATATATATATACGTGTGTGTTTTATATGAAACTTGGTTGTACGATGTGATGAAATATTTTGCCAAATTGATAACCCTGATTTCTTAAAATAAAGAGTATATGTATTTTCCGAAAATGAACACTGAATCGGTTTTCAAGATTGTGAACCCTACTTGTTTCATGTGTTATTATAAAATACATAATTACGAGTCGGGTTTGAAGATCGTTGGGTAAAATTGGTATCGAGGATATGTCAAGCATACCTAGACATCTAACGTAGGGTATTTCGACCCTGTAGGTTATAGTTGGGAACCTGAAAGTGGACGATGGACTAAAAATAACTTAGTGGTCAGTCGACGAGCTCATTAGAGTTTCAATAGAAAGACCTGAGTGTCGAAGTCGAATCCAATCGGATCTAGTGGTTGGACGTTAGAGCCTGAGCAGCAGAGTCGGCTCAGAGTTGATCAGTAATAGTTGTAAAGCCTTGTAAGGCAAGTGTTTCTGAACTTTTCTTCAAGATATATTACCAATGTCTTCGAACTGTTTCATAACGTGTGGCTATTATTAGACATAATTCCTGTTTTATAATACAAATGATTTAAACCGTTTAACCTTGCACTATGATTTTCTTGATCTGGTGCCATAAGCCTTACTCTTTGTAAATCATCCTTTATTGATCCCCAGACACCAAACTACACAGATATGATACTACTTCCCAAATGTTTAACTACCAAACACCAAACACTAGACGAAAATTGTTTGAAAAAACAGAAACTTTTATACTCCAACCATTCTTTATAACATCAAAGAATTATACCATGAAAAATCAGCATTCGTCTAACACCTGATCAATTTACAAACTAAAAAAAAAAATCATTTCCTACACATACCCTGATATACCCTTGAGATATCCATGAGTTTCCTTATGTTTATATTCAAGTGTTTAACTATCGTTGAATATGATCCTGTTTTATCGAATTATATTGTTTACCATATTGAACTGCTTCGGGATTGGATAGTTTTTATATATGTGGACCAGATTCGTGGTCAGACCATACCAATGGTAAAGTTAGGCCAATGTGTGCCTTGGATCCAGTAATTAGAGCAGTGCTGTGTGCTTGCTCGGGGTTAGTGCGTGACTGATCAGCAGCCTAACCTTGGTTTTTAAAACTTAAAATGAATATCCAATTCTAATGATTAGTTAAAAAGAAACTTGATTCATCTGAATCATCTCACTTGATCATTGTTTAACCTCAGTTATCGTTATTATGACTTGCTGAGCTAGTTAGCTCACTCTTGCAAATATTTTTATGTATTCTACAATTAAAAATGGATACGGTTGATAGCGAGGTTTCCCAGTTCAATGTGCGAGCTAGGATTCCAGATTGAGTTGAATCGAGCTAGCAGAAGCTTCATGCGGTATAGAGATAGTCAGATTGTAAGAATGATTTTATTATCAATTGTAAGTTAAATTAGTTGGGATTTAGTACGTTGTAATAAAGATTAAGATTGTGGCTTGTCTTCATACTTTAACATGTTGTGATCCGTGGTTATGTAAAGCAGGGTCATCATAATTAATATCTTTTATACAGGTTTATATGTTGTGATTGTGTTGTGGACCCCAAACTTCTGACCCGGGTTTGGAGGGCGCCACAGGTTGGTATCAGAGCTACAGGTTATAAGTCACTGAAACAAGCCTAGATTGTCGGGATTGGGTAGAGGGTTAGGATTAGGATTTGGAAATAGAAAGCTAAGACGTCGTAAGGATGAGTGCGACTACATAGTAGGTCTCCGACATGGTTCATGTTGTGATTTGGGATTCTCAGCTTGCGATGTGATTTCCAGACAACGGCAATGGCCGATCCTAATTTCCCGATGTCATTCGATCGTTTGGAGTTTTCCGTTCGAGGATCGTCATCTTCTCTCAGATTTGATTTGCACCTTGTTCCTCCACCAGTATTAATGGCACTACCTTCTGTTATAACGGCTGCACTTCCTCAGGCTATTCCACGCTAAAATTTTGCCGCCTTTTGATACGAGATTACCTATTCAAGAACCTTCATCTGTTTATTCTTGTTTCATTGGACATTCGGCTGAGAGTGTATCTCTTTAGTTTACCCTATATTTTGTTCTATACCCCCAGTTTAGAACTTGTCCTATGAAGCGATTGTACCTACGAGGATGGATTCAAGAGCTACAGTAAATGGTGAGCGCTTGTGATATAAATAAAGGTGAGAAGAAGTTTAGAGAAAAGATTTAAGTGTTTCAGAGCATAACGGTTATCGGGTTAAAAGAAGCCATTAGTGACTAAGCCACCCGTGAATAATTATGGGATGGATTAGCTGAATTTTGAAAGAGTTAGGGAGAAAGGTATAAATTTGGAATTTTTGGTGAAATTAAATGATGGTGCTATAATAGATGCGATATGTAAAGTAGTGATGTGATACGAGCAAATTTTGTTCTATGAAATAGACTTGTTGACTATTGGATAACATGTTCTACTTAACTACTGCAACGATAATGTCAGGAATATTACCAGTATGGGCGCCTTGATGTGAAGCTACGAATAAGATAATGTGCGATAACAATTGAAGTTTCATCGATTAAGGAAGGTAAAGTGGACACGATGAAGGAGAAAAGGTAGATTGAAGTGAATGGACCTTTATATAATCGTTCCCTTAATTTTGTACCTTGTTATAGGTCGGAAGGACAATAACCAACTCATATAGTAAGGACAACCAGGTTTGTGATTTTCCAAACTTTTTAAACAAGTTTTCGAAAAAGATTTTCCTTTACAAATTTCTAAAAGCCTTTTTGAATTAAATGATTTTTAAACATTGGTTGTCAAGTTACTACTTGAGTTTCTTGTTTGTTAAAAAGCCCGGATTAGCTGGAAGGATGCTGTTTTAGACTTAGTATTGCTAATTCCGAGAACGAAGTAACTTATGATTATGAAGAAGTTGATTATTCCTAACAGTAAAGTGCGAGTATTGTTTGATAAAATTTACAACATAATCAGCGTACAGAGTAACTACACATTCAATTACTAGGACTATCAGAGTTCGAAGAATTCATTGATTCAACAGAAGCCGGAGCGTGATCGAAGAAGATTGGAAAAATTTCCAGACCTCTCTAAAACCAGAATATTATTAACAAAAGGACTGTTATGTCGAATGGTACATGGTTATTCTAAATTAAAAGAGGAATCTCGAAGTTATCAGGTAGGAACGCCATTATAATCGAATTGTTAAGGTATTATTCGTGTAAGTGCGATGTTAAAGACGCAAAACTTAGTAAGTAAGAATTCATTATAATGCTTGGTTTCGAAGACATTTCAGCGGACTTTCTAAAGTTGTTATATGACGCAATTGGGATATGATCGAATGAGCTCGAAAGATGAATACAAATGAAATATGGATGGTAACCAGTGGTATCTTTCTTGTCTTTAATATTACCGCATATATTCCTTTTTAATTCCTAAAAATGTATGAACTCCTTTTCTTAATAAATTCTTTCTGGTAATATCAAAATAGAGGATTTTGCATTCCTTTCAAACTTAATTGTTCCCCTCAAGTTTTGCTTTCTGATTGGGATGAACAGTGTTATGATGAGACAATTTGTCGGAATGACGAAGAGTCGGGTGGGACGCCACCTAATCATGTGTTGTATGTCATACGGTATGAAAGACTGGCCATCTTAAGTACCAATGTGGTTGTCTCATTCATATTCAAATCCTTGTTTCTTCTTTCTTTTCAACTCTAAATTTTGTTGAATTGTGAATCCTTCTAGTTGCTTCGTTGTACTGTCGTTCTTTGTAAAAGTTTTTCAAACAAAAATCAACGAATTATGGACCAAGTGGGCAAAGTTCCATCTACTTCTCACGCATGGAAAGCAAACAAGGGCATATGGCGAGAATTGCAAATCACTAACCAGTCAGGGATGCACTAAGAATCAAGGGAATCTACTCCAATTGGGATACGTCTTCGAGAACGAGAATATGTGATTTTCCTGAGAAATATGTTATTTAGAATATGGATGTGATAACGTGGAAGATTATTGCGGATACCTTATGCGTTAAAGTATTGAACGATGTGGAAGCAAGTTGATCGTATATCTCTCAAGGTTTATTTGATAAGATGAATTATCCTGTCGAATCAATAAGTTTATGACTAAAGGATTAGCAAGTTAAGAACGTGCAGTTATTGAATTAGTAAGTACCAATGGCGGAATCAATATTTCTGGAAATAAGTTGTGAAGAATTGATATCATTTGAGATAAGAGGATTTAACATTATTCTAAGGAATGAATTAACTATTTAAGCTGATGCCCAGATAGATCGCCGTGATGAAAAGATAGTTCTGAGTACGTCAAATGAGAAGGTGGTGAGGTTCAGAAGATGAAAAAAATAAATAAATAATAAAGAATTTGTTAACGATGACTTAAGATAAGAGGTTACGGTGACTAAGAGGTAAGCACTATGGTGATTATGGATAGAAGTTAGGAGTAAATAGAATTTGAAGATTTTATAGTCTCAAGATATATTCCATATGAATTACCAAGATTTTCTCCAGATAGGAAAATGAAGCTCGCGATTGACTCAACACTTGAAACGAAGCCAGTGACCAAGGCCTTCCCCAAAATGGCATCAGTTAAAATGAGGAAATTAGCAAAGCAGCTGCAAGAGATGTTAGAAGAAGGAGCGATTAGACCTAGTGTACCCCATAAGGTGCACCAATATTAATTATTAATAAGAAAGATGGAAGTAGGAGATTGCGCGTCAACTAGCGGAAGCTCAACAAATCTACTATTAAGAATAAGTATCTGTTACCTCGGCCCAATAATTTGTCTGAGCAAACGAAAGAAGCAAAGTACTTTTATAAGACTGATTTAAGTCTTGGTATTGCACCAATTAAAGATTAAACTCATGGATGTATTAAAGATAATTTTCAGAACCAAGTACTGTTCTCGTATTGTCATTTGGATTAACTGATATACCAGTGATATGTGAACTTGATGGACAGAATCTTTAAGGAATATCTGGAGGAGCTGTAGTTGTGATACTTAAAGTTAACGAAGGACCAGGAAAAGCATTTAATGATGATTGGAAAGTTAGAAAAGAAAGAAGTTGTATGAAGTATAGTTTTTTTTTAGCATAAATAATCAATGTGGAAAAGATCAAAAAGGATTCAGTAGAAATTAAAGTTACTATGAATGAAAAGAAACCAGAAACACCAACAAAAGTAAGAAGTGTTATCATAAGCCGGTTACTATCGAAAATATTTCTTGGAAGTTGCCATATCTTGGACGAAGCTAACCCCGAGAAGTAAAAAGTTTATATGAAGTAGAGAAGGGTAAAGAAAGTTTTACGGAGTTAAGTGAAAGAACGGTTACAACACTTGCTTTATCATTTTGAAAGTATCAAGGAGATTTAGTAGTTATAGTGATGCTTCTCATAAGGGAGTAGAATGTGTATTGATGCAGCACAATAAAGTTATTGTATACGCACCTAGATAACCGAAACCTTATGAGCAGAAGTATCCTATTCTTAATTGGGACTAACAGTAATAATATTTGTTTTGAAAGATTGGAAAACATGATATGTATGGAGAAATGTGTAAGATTTATACAGACCATAAGAGTTTGAAGTATCCACAGTGAAAAGCGAATGTAGTGGTAAACGATAAGCTAAAAGGAGAGAACGAATATAGAGACTGCACCAGAAGAATTAACTATAAAATTCTGGAGGTTGGAATGGAAACCTAAAGTTCATAACCCAAAAGGAACAATGATGGATAGTATGACTTTTCAGTTGAAGTTGTGAAGGGAAAGATAAGATGTCAAGATAAGATAATAGATCACGGTGTTAACAGTTAGTAAGAGGAAATTTATGCGCCCAGAAGAACGATCACGATATTTCCCGGTTTTCTTTCAGCACTTGGATACTATAAGTAGAAGAATTAAGAAATAAGATCCCACATGGAATTCACAATATAAAGTATTTAATTTATTGAAAAATGTCAAGATATATGGAAATTTAAAGAAAAATAGTAACAACCAGGTATAAGAAGGAAATTTTGAGATGGATTAGGGAGTGTTTGATATGTCAAAGAATTAAGGCGAAGTATTGGAAGCCTAGTAAATAAGGCAGACCCGGGGAGTGGTTTTACGAGAAGTGAATCGTGAAGGTTATCAATGATTTTTATGGAGAAAAGGAATGAAATTATGAGATTATGTACTGATTATCGGGAATATAACAAAACGATGAATAAGAAGAAGTGAGACCCTATAAAGAATTAATTACTTATGAGACCTAATTCAAGAAGTGTGTTATGTATTGAGAATTAACTTAAGATCTGACCCGAGGACATAACAGAGATTACAATTAAAATAAGTTATGAGTATTGCAAGCTCCGGTGATATTATGTGAAATAACAAGTGTATCAGTTGTCTATAAGGAATTAAGGAACATGTTGTATAAGGAGTACTCAGATAAGTGAATTATATTTATTGATAACATCTTCAGCTGTTCAGGAAACTATACGTTGAGTCTTCAAGAATGAAATTTTAACTAAGATTAACAAAAGATTCTGAATTGATCCACGAACAACTACCTAAACAAAGCTTCTTTCTGAATCAATCATCAGTTTCTTTCCAGAAATCATGGTAATTTTCTTATTTAATTATTTATATTCGAATTATTTGATAATTAAATTATGAATTTTTGTTCTTGATGTTGTTAATGTGATTTGATGCTTCCATGTTATAGAGCATGTTTTTCTGGTCGATTTGGTATATTATACTTCAAAAATAGGGTTCAGTATCATATAGAAATTGAGGTTTAATTTTCTGAAAATTTCTTGAATATGTGTTCTTGGTGTTCTTGAAAAATTCTGAAAATCAAAGTCAATTTTGAAGGCGTTTTTGAACACCAAATCACAAGTATGAATAACCAAAATGAATCACAGACCATTCTCTATCATTTTATATCTTCAAATCGTTTCAACAGTTGGTAAAATTCAAAATCGATTTTAAGGGTTTTTATTCGAAAATTAGGGCTTTTTGATTTGGTGATTATTGGCTTGTTTGGATTATTCGGATAGATTATATGCTTAATTAGCTTCATTTTGGCACTTGAATTATGCTTTTTGGTTTAGAAATGACTGAGTTCAAGTTTTGGCCGGAAAAGCTCGGTTTATCACCGGCTTTAATGGCTACTTTGGCCGGATTTTGGGTGCGGCAGCCTTGTTTTTGTCATTGTTGATACCGTAATGTTGCTGGGTTGCAGAGGATTGAAACCGTATTTGGAATCAATCAGAACGACGTTGTTTTGGGGCTAGCCGGTGTTTCGCCGGAACTCCCGACGCCGCCGGATTCTGGCAAATTATCCGGTGGGTCTAGGTTGTTCTTGGCAACCCGGATTGACCCGAATTATGACCCGTGGGTTTTATTTCTGACCCGGGTTCGATCCTAAATTATCCAATCTGTTTTCTAAGAACCTGTTTCTGCAATTTCTATTTTATTTTAAATCAAAATTTAGTTTCTTTTATTCTGAAACTTCATTTTTATTTTCAAAATCATTATTTTAAATTCTGAAAATTTATTTTAATTCAAAAATAAATCTTAAATATTTAATTAATTAATTTTAGTTGATAATTAATTATTTAATTGGTCAATTAATTTAAATTTTAATTGATTAATTAATTTAATTAGTTATTAATTAATTTTAATTGATCTAATAATTAGATTTAATTATTTAAAATTGATTTAAAAATTCCGAACAATAGTTTCGAGCTTTACAATATTATTTTAAATTATTTTCCAGGCTCGATAATTCTTATAAAATTATTTTCGGGTGTTCGATCCCTATTATTTAGTTATAAATGATTCAAAGATTGTTTTAATTCCGAAAAATGTTCAAAAATTCATAATAAATCAACCGTTCGTCCGTTTAATACGAGACAAATGCGTACAGACTCAAAAAAATATTCTGCTTTCAATAAAAATACTTTTGAGACCCGAATTCTTTTGTTTCGAAAGGTCGCTTGTTTTACGAATCATTCTGAGTCGATTTTTGATCGATAAATCATATTTTTGACCCGATTTTCGTTTTAAACATACCGAGTCGAACCTTTTGACGAATCGAGGGATGTATGTTATAAATTATGTGATACATGAGTTATGTGCTTACGTGCTATGTGAATTATGTGCGTACGTGGGTCAAGAGTCTTGTGTTTGACTGTTTCCTTTATGTGTGGGCTATCGTATGGGTAGACATTAGGGTTTTGACGCGTAGTTCGTCGAGTCATTATCGTTTAGATGATTAAAGTTCTATATTTTAATTATAGATGCGGATCTCTCGAGCTGGTCGGGAGAAGATGTTGGATAAAGAATGAGATGGATGGTATTGGATATTTGGCTTCTAGCAATCGCAGGAGCAGCATATCGGTGAAGTGTTGAAAAGAAAGACGGTGATATTTTGAGACAGGATGTCAGAATAGATGTGTGTCTGTGAGTGTGCTTAACTGCTAAAAACCCAAAGGCAAGTACCCCTGACTTCACTTATCGTTCAAGTGACGTTTATTTCGAATCATATTATGCAAGTATCCCTATCATCACTTATTGTTCAAGTGATATTTATTTTAAATCTTTTGATGCAAGTATTGTTTTCCCTATTCTCAGTTTAGAATCGATAAATGTTTTACATATCGTTGAATTAAATAATTCTGTTTATGCAAGTATTATTCCGTTATTCTATATTCAGAGTAGCTAAGTAATTTTACTTATCCAATTATCAGATTTACAAATGTTTTGAATTTTGAGAAAAGTGATTTGGTTACGAATATTCCTACCCAAGAATTGGGGGAATAAAATTATTTCGGGTGTCGTTTATTATAACCCCATTTGAATAAAAGGTTTTAAGATTGGATCATAATTGCGTAAGTGACCGGGACGGACGGTCCAGCGGAGGGCTATTTCTAAGTGCCATATGAAATATTATGACACCATTTTGCCACAGGCTAGTTATGCCTTTTTATTTGAGTACTCGTGTTTTTGGGGTCACGTTTCTATGAATCATGACCTTGTGCTATCACACGGGTTGATCAGCATGTGATAGTACGTCCGTCGGAGGATGATCCTAATCTAAATTATCATATCATTTTTGATATTCATAGAATAAATGATTTATCAACTGTTTCTATTTTGGAATAATGGTGAAAAGCAGTTTTGATTCAGATTCTGATTTATGCTGATACTTACTTTGTTGTTAAATATCAAAGGTGGTATTATTATAGATGATTGATGTTGACTTCAGGATGGGTGTTGTGAGCATCAAAGTTTGTATTAATATCTAATTTGATATGACAGCAAAATAATTATTAATTTCAAGAGTTCGGTTTTGAGTAAAGTTTATGATTCAATCCATAATCATTATTTCTTGTTGTTGTTTACGATATTTCCGTAAACACTGTTTTACGAATTTTATTCTCGTCAAGATTCAAAGTATTGCTGAAGCATCTCGCTCAAAAATATCAAATTGGTTTTGAATACAATTAAGGAATTAAATCTGGAATTTCTCAACTAAAATTTATGATTCAGCAACTATGATTTTAAAAATGTTCTGCTCTAATGCAGATATCGGTTTTATACCAAACGACCCTATATTTACTATAATGATCTTGCTGAGCATTTCTTTCGCTCATACTTGCCTGTTTTTAAATTTAACATCCAGTGAGGATTAGCTTGCTGTTTAGCCGCGTAATTCGAGGAAGCAAGGAGAAGCTCTTGGAAGGTGGTTGGTCCAGGGTTTGCGAATTAGTGTAAGTTCTTTTGTGTAAAGTTGTTTATATTATATTATATTATAGTTGTGTATTTTATTTGGGCCTAGTATACTTCATTTCGAAGTTATACTAGTGGGTTTAATTTTGAGATTGAGATTTGTTGAAAAGAGTGTCAAAAGAAAGTGAAAAAAAATTTATTGATGGAATTTGGATTTCTTGTTTCTAGAACTGTAACCTTAAAAGATCTTGGATTAGTTTGGGGTCATTTATGCTAAATATCTTCCACTGGCATTTATTTATTGATTAAACAGGTTGATTTGGATTGAGGTTTCATAGTGACGACCAAATCCCTTGACCCCGAATTTGGGGGCGTTACGGTTCGTATCAGAGCTGAGGTTATAGTAAACTAGAAACGAGAGTGTGTAGGAGTGTGTATAGCTATGTGAGGATGTTTGAGCTCATATCGAGTTCCTGTTGGACTATTGGATATAGTACCAACGAATAAGTTAAGATAGGCGCATTCGTTTGAGGTGATTGTGCTGAGCTGGATGGAACTCCTGGCAGTTGCAAAACTTCTATTATGGAATCTTTCGAGACTACGATTCGACGACGATGGAGATTATCGATATCCTTGGAATGTGAAGAAGTGTCTAGAAGTGGGTGACGATTCAACTGGAGAGTTCAAATTGAAGATAAATATTAAGACTTTGGCAATACCTTCTCTTTCTATAATTCCTTTTGACATCTCTCAAAAGAAGTAATTGTTAGAGGATATATTCCCTAACACTCATTTTCAATCATAATTGTGTTTTAAATGTGCCAGAGGCTGTCATGAAGCCTATTTTTCAGGTTTTGATAGCTCTGTCAAGTTATGATAATTAATTCCACTTTTCTTATTTGGTGGATAGTTTCTTGGTAATGTGACACCACTTGCTCATTTGGTGTCAGAATTTTTGTTCTCTGGATTTTATTTCCTTCAGAAATATCATCTTTGAAATCTTTTCAGTTTTATTCATTTGATTTTCAATTCCGTTGATATTCTTTTATTCTGACTGAGATGAACAACCCTAACTGTAGGGGACACAAGGTATACATGTCTGTGTGATAGGGGTTGGATGGGACGCCATCACTTGTGTGTGTTGTGAATACATGAAGGTTAACAACCTTTAGTTGTGTCTTAATTTGGGCACGCAATACCAAGTTCGTTTGATCATATTGATCTCTCAGTTATTCTCTTATTTCAACAATACTTTTTCTCAAATTCAGATTTTGGTCCCGTTATGGCATCAGATTCTTTTCTTTTTGAAATTCCATGATTTTATCAATCCAAACATTCGAAGGTATGCCAATCAAGTTAAGCTGAGTTATCCTGGTCAAGTCAAAGCAGGGTTATGTAACGAGATTACCAAAAGCAACAGTGGACTGCGATGCGGTTATAATATTAGTGGTGTATAGCGAAGTCAATCTGTTTCTTTATTTCTCTTTATCTATCTTTCTTTTCTTCTCTCTATCTTTCTTTCTATTCTTCTTTCTCGCGATCAGAAAAAAATGATTCTATTGAAGAATTGGTCAAAGGGTGTGAATGGAACAGTGGTGCACAGTAAATCTCCTGTAAAAGTTTTATTATACAAGGAATACAAGATTTATTTGAGATTATGGAAAATTGAGGTTATTTGGAATTGGAAAGTTGGTTAGAAAACCCTTAGTGCTTTCTTCTGCTGATTCCGAGGACGGAATCCTTATAAGGTGGGTAGACTGTAATATACCATATTTTTAAATATTATTATAATTATTTGGAATTATTTATGTGATTTTATGTGAAGTTGGTGAATTATCTGATAATAAGAATTGATGATTGGATGTTTATATGTGACATTATTTGAATATTTGAATTTTTATATGTCTAGAATAAAATATAGATAATTGTGAAATTTTTCTGGTAATTTTGGAGTGTTATATGATTTTATAATGATTTATGTATTATTAATTATTTTCTGAATAATTACCAAAATTATTTTATAAAGTCGGGAATCATCCGACTTCAACCGTTTTTGCGTTTTTACAACCCGAAACTCTTCCGAAAACTCCTTCCTAACCTAATCTGGTAATTCCGGACATTTTCCGTGTTTTGACTTTTTCAATCCGGAATACGGTTTGACCCGTGTGCGGCCCAACGCAAGATTTTCGATACGATAGCTATTTCGGTAATCAATAAAACCCGTATTCTCGAGAGACGAGATATTTTTACGTTATTTTCGTATATAGTGTTTTATAAAAAGCCCGGTTTTGATAATTATCCAATTCTGGTATTGAATTGTATCGTTTTTGTAGTTACTTAGCGGCTAAGCAACTAATTTAACGATCCAAAACGATCCAGAACGATCCAATATTCCATAAATATAAATAGCCTATTTCTTATTTCGTTTATTCCGTTTATTCATTTGCAACAAGTTAAAACACCGTAAATACAGAGAAAAACCCGAGAAACAGATACGTTTCCGAGAATCAAACACACGAACGAAGGCGTTATCGAACTCCGATTCGGGCGTGCCGCATATCAAAACGAAGCTCTCGAAATCTTCTTTCTGAATCAATCATCAGTTTCTTTCCAGAAATCATGGTAATTTTCTTATTTAATTATTTATATTCGAATTATTTGATAATTAAATTATGAATTTTTGTTCTTGATGTTGTTAATGTGATTTGATGCTTCCATGTTATAGAGCATGTTTTTCTGGTCGATTTGGTATATTATACTTCAAAAATAGGGTTCAGTATCATATAGAAATTGAGGTTTAATTTTCTGAAAATTTCTTGAATATGTGTTCTTGGTGTTCTTGAAAAATTCTGAAAATCAAAGTCAATTTTGAAGGCGTTTTTGAACACCAAATCACAAGTATGAATAACCAAAATGAATCACAGACCATTCTCTATCATTTTATATCTTCAAATCGTTTCAACAGTTGGTAAAATTCAAAATCGATTTTAAGGGTTTTTATTCGAAAATTAGGGCTTTTTGATTTGGTGATTATTGGCTTGTTTGGATTATTCGGATAGATTATATGCTTAATTAGCTTCATTTTGGCACTTGAATTATGCTTTTTGGTTTAGAAATGACTGAGTTCAAGTTTTGGCCGGAAAAGCTCGGTTTATCACCGGCTTTAATGGCTACTTTGGCCGGATTTTGGGTGCGGCAGCCTTGTTTTTGTCATTGTTGATACCGTAATGTTGCTGGGTTGCAGATGATTGAAACCGTATTTGGAATCAATCAGAACGACGTTGTTTTGGGGCTAGCCGGTGTTTCACCGGAACTCCCGACGCTGCAGGATTCTGGCAAATTATCCGGTGGGTCTGGGTTGTTCTCGGCAACCCAGTTTGACCCGAATTATGACCCGTGGGTTTTATTTCTGACCCGGGTTCGATCCTAAATTATCCAATCTGTTTTCTAAGAACCTGTTTCTGTAATTTCTATTTTATTTTAAATCAAAATTTAGTTTCTTTTATTCTGAAAATTCATTTTTTATTTTAAAAATCATTATTTTAAATTCTGAAAATTTATTTTAATTCAAAAATAAATCTTAAATATTTAATTAATTAATTTTAGTTGATAATTAATTATTTAATTGGTCAATTAATTTAAATTTTAATTGATTAATTAATTTAATTAGTTATTAATTAATTTTAATTGATCTAATAATTAGATTTAATTATTTAAAATTGATTTAAAAATTCTGAACAATAGTTTCGAGCTTTACAATATTATTTTAAATTATTTTCCAGGCTCGATAATTCTTATAAAATTATTTTCGGGTGTTCGAGCCCTATTATTTAGTTATAAATGATTCAAAGATTGTTTTAATTCCGAAAAATATTCAAAAATTCATAATAAATCAACCGTTCGTCCGTTTAATACGAGACGAATGCGTATAGACTCAGAAAAATATTCCGCTTTCAATAAAAATACTTTCGAGACCCGAATTCTTTTGTTTCAAAAGGTCGCTTGTTTTACGAATCATTCTGAGTCGATTTTTGATCGATAAATCATATTTTTGACCCAATTTTCGTTTTAAACATACCGAGTCGAACCTTTTGATGAATCGAGGGATGTGTGTTATAAATTATGTGATACATGAGTTATGTGCTTAAGTGCTATGTGAATTATGTGCGTACGTGGGTCAAGAGTCTTGTGTTTGACTGTTTCCTTTATGTGTGGGCTATCGTGTGGGTAGACATTAGGGTTTTGACGCGTAGTTCATCGAGTCATTATCGTTTAGACGATTAAAGTTCTATATTTTAATTATAGATGCGGATCTCTCGAGCTGGTCGGGACAAGACGTTGGATAAAGAATGAGATGGATGGTATTGGATATTTGGCTTCTAGCAATCGCAGGAGCAGCATATCGGTGAAGTGTTGAAAAGAAAGACGGTGATATTTTGAGACAGAATGTCAGAATAGATGCGTGTCTGCGAGTGTGCTTAACTGCTAAAAACCCAAAGGCAAGTACCCCTGACTTCACTTATCGTTCAAGTGACGTTTATTTCGAATCATATTATGCAAGTATCCCTATCATCACTTATTGTTCAAGTGATATTTATTTTAAATCTTTTGATGCAAGTATTGTTTTCCCTATTCTCAGTTTAGAATCGATAAATGTTTTACATATCGTTGAATTAAATAATTCTGTTTATGCAAGTATTATTCCATTATTCTATATTTAGAGTAGCTAAGTGATTTTACTTATCCAATTATCAGATTTATAAATGTTTTGGATTTTGAGAGAAGTGATTTGGTTGCGAATATTCCTACCCAAGAATTGGGGGAATAAAATTATTTCGGGTGTCGGTTATTATGACCCCATTTCAATAAAAGGTTTTAAGATTGGATCATAATTGCGTAAGTGACCGGGACGGACGGTCCAGCGGAGGGCTATTTCTAAGTGCCATATGAAATATTATGACACCATTTTGCCACAGGCTAGTTATGCCTTTTTATTTGAGTACTCGTATTTTTGGGGTCACATTTCTATGAATCATGACCTTGTGCTATCACACGGGCTGATCAGCATGTGATAGTACGTCCGTCGGAGGATGATCCTAATCTAAATTATCATATCATTTTTGATATTCATAGAATAAATGATTTATCAACTGTTTCTATTTTGGAATAATGGTGAAAAGCAGTTTTGATTCAGATTCTGATTTATGCTGATACTTATGTTGTTGTTAAATATCAAAGGTGGTATTATTATAGATGATTGATGTTGACTTCAGGATGGGTGTTGTGAGCATCAAAGTTCGTATTAATATCTAATTTGATATGACAGCAAAATAATTATTAATTTCAAGAGTTCGGTTTTGAGTAAAGTTTATGATTCAATCCATAATCATTGTTTCTTGTTGTTGTTTACGATATTTTCGTAAACACTGTTTTACGAATTTTATTCTCGTCAAGATTCAAAGTATTGCTGAAGCATCTCGCTCAAAAATATCAAATTGGTTTTGAATACAATTAAGGAATTAAATCTGGAATTCCTCAACTAAAATTTATGATTCAGCAACTATGATTTTAAAAATGTTCTGCTCTAATGCAGATGTCGGTTTTATATCAAACGACCCTATATTTACTATAATGATCTTGCTGAGCATTTCTTTCACTCATACTTGCCTGTTTTTAAATTTAACATCCAGTGAGGATTAGCTTGCTGTTTAGCCACGTAATTCGAGGAAGCAAGAAGAAGCTCTTGGAAGGTGGTTGGTCCAGGGTTTGCGAATTAGTGTAAGTTTTTTTGTGTAAAGTTGTTTATATTATATTATAGTTGTGTATTTTATTTGGGCCTAGTATACTTCATTTCGAAGTTATACTAGTGGGTTTAATTTTGAGATTGAGATTTGTTGAAAAGAGTGTCAAAAGAAAGTGAAAAAAAAATTTATTGATGGAATTTGGATTTCTTGTTTCTATAACTGTAACCTTAAAAGATCTTGGATTAGTTTGGGGTCATTTATGCTAAATATCTTCCGCTGGCATTTATTTATTGATTAAACAGGTTGATTTGGATTGAGGTTTCATAGTGACGACCAAATCCCTTGACCCCGGATTTGGGGGCGTTACATGAACCATCGAGTAGAAGGGTCTACTTAGAAACTAGAGTCAGATATGCTTGGCAAATATCCTCACTTGTTTAGTTAGATCAGATTCTGAGGACAAAATCCTTTTAAGGGGGGAAGGATATAACGACTCGTGTAAATTTTTTTATTATTTAATTGTGCAATTATGAAAATTATTAAATAAATAAAATATGTGTGCTGGTTTTGACCGCTATGTGTTGTTTGATTATTATCCATATGTGATTTATAGTGTATCGGGTTGTTCGCACGATTAATTATGGGATCGTATCGAATTGTTTTCACTTTTAAAAGTGGATTTAGTGCAAATTTATTTGCATAAATATTGGGAATATCTCTAAAATTGTTTTTATGATTTTATAATTAAAATAATTATTTTTTGGATTTTATAAAATTGAGAAATCAATATTTTATTGATTATTTACCCTTAAATGATTTTCTGATCGCATTTATTTGTAAAATCCGTATTTAATTCCAAAATTCTTCAAAAGTTATGAAACTCGTATTTATTTAAGTTTGGAATATTCTGAGAATTTTAAAATTCTTTTGAAAATTTTCAGGATTTATTTCACTCGCGCGTTTATTCGTATATTTGTTAAAAGCGGGTATAATTTGCGTTTAAGAAATTATTCTAAAATTATGAAATTCATGTTTTTATAAACTTCGGGATATCTGTAATATTTTAAAAATATTTTCGTAATTTTCTGAATTTGTTTTAAGTGCAACTCGGTTCGTTAATTGTGAAATACGGGTATGAGTTGCGTTTCAAAAATAATTTTAAAATTATGGAAAATTTATTTTTAATAATTTTGAATTAATTGTAATATTTTAAAATTAATTTGGAATTTTTCGGGATTATTCTTATTCGCACAATAGTTCATTAAATTGCAAAACAGGATCAAATAAGGTTGTCTTGAAAAAGGGACGCGTGGTAATTTCTAATTAAACAGGGGACATGAGCTTTTCTCTTCTTGCAACACCTGTTAAGGAAAAAAAATAATATGATAACCCAATACCCCCCACCCCCTGTACGCGGCACACTCTCTCCGTTACAATCTTTGTCATCTCTCTCTCTTCGTTCTCTCACAATCTCTCTGTATCCTTTCATTCTTTCCACTCCGTTGTTTTCTTTTTCTCGGTAATTTTCTATGCCGCCTGTTTCCTTTAGTTTTGTTCCCGTTTCTTCTGTTTATGGCCGCTGTCGCCGCCGGTTTACCGGTATGGTGGCGGCGGTAAGTATGTGTAATCAATTATGTGCATATATATGCATGTATATAAGTGTGTATGCAGCTCGATTTATACTATCTCCGTTGCTTGTGTTTCCCTGTTGGTGCCGCCTTTTCTTTGTTTATTGCAAGGGGGATGGTGGCGCGTGCAGTATTAGGCGCGTGAATTGTTGTTGTGTTGTGTTCGATTGTACTGCAGCTGTTAATTTGATTATATTTCTGAATTTAATTCTTATTTTTGCAGGAATTGTTTTATTGAAATTCATGAAATAAATTGTTATGCAGAAAATTCCATATTGAAATTTATCGGTGGAATTTGTGACGGAAACCCAACTTTATCGGGTACCCGCAAATTTTCGCCGCCGTCGGCGATGAGCCTCGGCGAGCCGACGGTGGACAGTGATGAATTATTTCTGAGTCCTACGAATAAAAAATATAAACATGCGAATGATAATAATTAATAACTAAATTCTATTGGTGATTGGAATTTATGAGTTGTGATTGGTTGTCGTATTTTAAATTGGATTGTTGTTGTTGAATTGACGTCGATTGATGTTTCGATGGGTAGTCCGATAAACAAAGGAGACGCTGCCCGATTTCCGGGAAACTGAATTACATAACTACGGGAACGAATCCGATGAATATCGGGACGTCGAGAGATTATATATATATACGTGTGTGTTTTATACGAAATTTGGTTGTACGATGTGATGAAATATTTTGCCAAATTGATAACCCTGATTTCGTAAAATAAAGAGTATATGTATTTTCCGAAAATGAACACCGAACCGGTTTTCAAGATTGTGAACCCTACTTGTTGCATGTGTTATTATAAAATACATAATTACGAGTCGGGTTTGAACATCGTTGGGTAAAATTGGTATCGAGGATATGTCAAGCATACCTAGATATCTAACGTAGGGTAATTCGACCCTGTAGGTTATAGTTAGGAACCTGAAAGTGGACGATGGACTAAAAATAACTTAGTGGTCAGTCGACGAGCTCAGTAGAGTTTCAACAGAAAGACCTGAGTGTCGAAGTCGAATCCAATGGGATCTAGTGGTTTGACGTTAGAGCCTGAGCAGCAGAGTCGGCTCAGAGTTGATCAGTAATAGTTGTAAAGCCTTGTAAGGCAAGTGTTTCTGAACTTTTCTTCAAGATATATTACCAATGTCTTCGAACTGTTTCATAACATGTGGCTATTATTAGACATAATTCCTGTTTTATAATACAAATGCTTTAAACCGTTTAACCTTGCATTCTAATTTTCTTGATCTGGAGCCATAAGCCTTACTCTTTGTAAATCATCCTTTGTTGATCCCCAGACACCAAACTACACAGATATGATACTACTTCCCAAATGTTTAACTACCAAACACCAAACACTAGATGCAAATTGTTTGAAAACACAGAAACTTTTATACTCCAACCATTCTTTATAACATCAAAGAATTACACCTTGAAAAATCAGCATTCGTCTAACACCTGATCAATTTACAAACTAAAAAAAAAATCGTTTCCTACACATACCCTGATATACCCTTGAGATATCCATGAGTTTCCTTATGTTTATATTCAAGTGTTTAACTATCTTTGATTATGATCCTGTTTTATCGAATTATATTGTTTACCATATTGAACTGCTTTGGGATTGGATAGTTTTTATATATGTGGACCAGATTCGTGGTGAGACCATACCAATGGTCAAGTTAGGCCAATGTGTGCCTTGGATCCAGTAATTAGAGCAGTGCTGTGTGCTTGCTCTGGGTTAGTGCGTGACTGATCAACAACCTAACCTTGGTTTTTAAAACTTAAAATGAATATCCAATTCTAATGATTAGTTAAAAAGAAACTTGATTCATCTGAATCATCTCACTTGATCATTGTTTAACCTCAGTTATCGTTATTATGACTTGCTGAGCTAGTTAGCTCACTCTTGCAAATCTTTTTATGTATTCTACAGTTAAAAAGGGATATGGTTGATAGCGAGGTTTCCCAGTTCAATGTGCGAGCTAGGATTCCAGATTGAGTTGAATCGAGCTAGCAGAAGCTTCATGCGGTATAAAGATAGTCAGATTGTAAGAATGATTTTATTATCAATTGTAAGTTAAATTAATTGGGATTTAGTACGTTGTAATAAAGATTAAGATTGTGGCTTGTCTTCACCTGTTGCGATCCGTGGTTATGTAAAGCAGGGTCATTGTAATTAATATCTTTTATACAGGTTTATATGTTGTGATTGTGTTGTGGACCCCAAACTTCTGACCCGGGTTTGGAGGGCGCCACACTTTCTGCGTAAAATATACTTGAGCTCTTGGGGTTTGTGTAAACTTCGCACTTCTCTCTATACAAGTAGTGCCTCCAATCTTTAGGGTAAAACTATTGTCGTGAGCTCAAGATCATAGGGGGGATATCAAATTTTATTTTCCCTTAATTATCTTGATGCATACATGATTACCTTATCGTGTTGCATAAGCACGCACCCTAATCCCTTGTGCGAAGCATCACTATAAATCACAAAATCTCCTTTTTCCCTCCGGCAACGCCAACACAGGGGCCGTCACCAATCTTTTCTTCAGTTCTTGGAAGCTGTTCTCATATTTTTCTGTCCATTCAAACTTCTCAGTCTTACGAGTAAGCCGCGTTAAAGGGGCTACTATCTTTACAAACTTGAACGAACCTCCGGTAGTGACCGTCCAATCCTACCTCTGGTAGTTTCCCTAACCATGGTCATCAATTCCTCAGTGGTCCTTTATTCATTCTTGTCAGGATCCTCCACGAGATCCTCCTTAGCAACAATCCCTTCTAGGACAACATCCTCAACCGCTACATCCTCAATATGAACATCATCCGGTCCTGCGTTAGGACGCTCTATCGGATCCACAATCCGATCTCCAATTAGTAATAAAACATCATCACCCTGTTGCTCCTCAACCTCAGGGTTTGGAGTCCCGCTACCATATATGATAACGAACTACGCTTCTATCACAATATTTATAAGGTTTCTCATAAGGGGTTTAACTGTCAGTACTATGTTAGGTAGTCCAACTATGAACTTGGCAAGAGTTCTTATTATCTTAGTGAACTTATTATGTAACACCCCCAAATACGGGGTCGGGGATCCGGGTTGTCACGAGTTCCATTTCCCTTAATAATACTTAATCTTAATAATCAACCAACTATTGCGTACTGTGACCCCACAATATACACACACACCACAAGTAATAGTCTCAGAGATGAATAATAAAAATAACATAAGTCATTTTATTTCACAATTATAAGTCATTACACCTCAAAAGGGTTTCTGAATAAATTTACACATTCTTTGCCATTATTACAATTCATAAATATACATAAGTCTGGTACAACAAAAGTTGAAAGCCTAGCCTATTGGTAGACCCTACCTCAGCTACAACGGCATCAACGCTTACAGAAAACTGCGGAACGTTTCCTATCCGCTCGCGAATTGGGAGCTTGATCATGTTCATCTTGTCTATCTGTTGTTGTGTGATGAAAGAAGAAAGCAAGGGTGAGCAACAAGCCCACCGAAATAATATATATTATAATTAACAATATATGAGCATTCTCATAGTACTCATGAAAGTCTTGGTCAAGAAGAAATGAACCAAGTTGATATCTTAACGCGACAAGTCGCAAAATATTTAGTATATATATACATATATACTACTCAAAATCTTTGAAATCCTCTGACATTTATAATGTACACAGAGTTCAAGTTTATAACTGTATAAAAATATCATTGCAAGGTGATCTCATATATCTAACCTTGTCTCAACGTTTTTGTGAAAATCTTTGTCATGCATAAGATAATCATTAACCAGATATAAGTTGAAAAGATGAAGTTACAAGATACTCCAATATACTTATATCTTTTCCGAATACTACTTGAACTACCACCGTTCAAGTTATAATTAGTTTCAAAAGTTCATCACATAGATGAGAATACAAGATAAGACTTGAATAGATTCAATCTTTGAAATATTATTGAATGAAATGAAGTTACGAGATACTTCATTAAGTCCCGTAAAATATAGCCATATATATCTCTTATACATATCCTGAAAACCTCTGTCATGTAAAGTATGAACAGAGTTGCAATATCCAATGAATTTTGGAAAGAAAAGAATTTTGGCATAAACCCGATATCTTGCTGATCAGGCAAGGATACCAATAAGTAACATTTTCTACTGTAGATGGATGAATTCCTCGCCGGTCATTACCCAGGTTGCATTAGGACCTCGCGCTAGACCGTTACCCGGCCATTCACGCGTGGATGGACTGTCACCCAGCCTCTTACACCTTCATAGACCGTACCCCGGCCTGTCGCTTATGCCGACTCAATTAGATGGACTTACTTCCCGAACATTGGGAAAGTAATCAAATTGTTTTCTCAAAACAGCAACCTTGTTGCGAATATAAAATACATCACAGAGCCGGATCCCTAAGATTTTTTGAGCGAATATTCAAGTCTCCTTCGAAAGGAAGATCTTAAATCTGGAAACGAGTTTTTTGGGATCCGCTCTAACTTTTAAAATCATTTTGAAGACTCGAAAACATTTTTAAGAATGTTTGGAGTAATGCTGATTTAATGAAATAAATCAGTCCCGATATATTAGAAAATATCTGAATATTATTATTTAAATAATATTCCCATAAGGATAATCCTTATAAAAAAAATTGAAGTAAAAGTTTTAAAACTCATACTTGAAATGAATAATAAATAACCAAAGATATACTTATACGAAAGTACGATCTTTATTTGAATAATCGAAAATAAGTTTGATTATCGAAACATTATTCTTTAATAAAATAAAGAATATTATTTAATAAAAGAAGCGGAGTAATAAGTCATCGAATGAATATTCAAAATAATATTCATTAAATAAAATAAGCGAAGTCATAAGTCCTCGAATGAATATTCAAAATAATATTCATTAAATAAAATAAGCAGAGTCATAAGTCCTCGAATGAATATTCAAAATAATATTCATTAAATAAAATAAGCGGAGTCATAAGTCCTCGAATGAATATTCAAAATAATATTCATTAAATAAAATAAAGTTATCGAATAAACCTTATTCGATTAATAGTTTTGAAAACTATATCTATCTATATATATATAAATATATATATATATATATATATATTATACACGGGAACATCGACTCCCGGTTTAGAAAAATGTTCACCTTCGGGTCCCCTATACTAAGGGTATACGCAATTACTGCTTATCTCTAGCATAGGTATTATGCAACTTATAAGCAATTGAATCAACAATTAGATATCAAGATTACGAAACAGGCATGCATAGATATCATATCAACATGCTCCAATATATCGCAAGATTTGCTAATAACAATAATGCACTTATTACAAGATAATGCATATACATATATACATCACAACAACAGTATAACGGGTAGAAAACTTGCCTGAGTGCTCCAGGATAGACTTAAGCTTAGAGTGGGTCCGGTAACCTATGAACAACAATATAAGCCGGAATTAATCCCCGGTCGCTTAAGAAACTAGACTTTAACCAATTAGACTCCTAACGTTCGCTTTCGCGCTTAAGGATTCACTTAAGTCGCCTGAGTACCCTCGGCTCCACCATATTTAATAAATTAACCATTAAGAGTTTTAAGGCGATTCTTTCACGAGTACCCTACGAGCTGCCTAATCCACTTTACATAATTGTTTCATACTCCAATTAGTCATTTAAGGGCCTTAACCAAGGTTTCAAAGTAAGGCGAGGGGTAATGGTTCGTTCGCGAAATGACGTTACTTAAAACGGTCGTTTCTCCTAAACCGTATATCGGAACCAAGTTATCCACATATCAAAACGAAGCTTACGACACGCTCTAGCTAAACATGGCAATTTTACAGATTTTTATTGAGTTTTCTGTCCTGAAAACTAAGAACAAGCAGTTGAATAAAAATGGGCATTACGACGGCTATATTTACGAGTTTTTCAAGTTTCTCACTACACCAAAACCTCACCAAACAACCCACAATCATTAACACATCAAAACCTCAACTAAATAATACTATACCTGTCCTTATTCTTCAGATTCTTCATCTCAACCAACCACAATCAAGTTTTATTAACTATAACAAGATTCATTCACCAAATCACTCCAAATCCAAATCAAACTACTAATAATCAAAGGTCATGCTTCTCATTTAGAAAACCAACCATCAAAATCAGTAATAATCAAAGTAAAGGATAGGGTTTGAAGTTTATACCTTCCTTGGGAGGTGTTAAGTTGCTAGGAAGCCTTAGGGAGCCTCCTACAAGCTTGATCTTTCCAAAGATATCAAGAACACAAAGTTAGGCTTTGAAGTTTCTAAAAGTCCGATTGAAAGAACTGTAAAACTGAGGGTCTTAACATGCTTATTTGGATAAGACTTGTGAACAAAAGTTGTAGGACATCTCAACACCTTTCCAACGAGCTATAGAACATAACATTTGAGTGAGAAATGAAGGAGATACAGCAGTTTTAATGTGCTGGTTCTGTTTTGGCCGAGAGCAATGGAAATGGGGGAGGAAGATGAGAGCTTGTGTTGACTTGAACTTGTGGTGGAAATGAAATGATTTTAGGATATTTACTTGACTAGTTGTTTTGTTTAAATTAGTGGAAAGTGACATAAGCATGGTGATGTCATCAAGCTTACATAATCCTTGCCACTTGTCTCATCCTTATGGTGGAAGCATCTTTTTAAGCTTAATCCTTATATTAAGATGTTAACTAAGTGCATTAATCTTGCACTAATTGACCCTCCTCCTTGCATCTTGCATTACTTAGTCGTTTAATTATTTTACGACTCGTTTATTGTTCATTCTCGTTGATCGTTTGAGGGATCATATCCGGGATCTCGTTACTTGGGTTCCCCTAAACCTTTCTCAATATTTCATATTCCTTTTATGGTCCTCTCTTATAATCCTTGAATTTAAATCCTTTTAATCATGTTACCTTATACTCAATTTTTTCGGTATCTGGTGGATTTTCGGGAAAAATCAAAGTGTTCGAATTTGGATTCTGACGATCTTTACATACACTTATATACCATATGGAGTACTAACAAGATCTCATAATATCAATAAAAGAACTCCTACATAGTGTGGCATGAAAAGTTTTCTTAATCAGCATAATCAGCAAAATCACTATTCATCATTGTTTCAAAGATTCCAAAAATTGGGGTTATTATATATTATCTTAACGCCACATCATCTCTGAGGTTTATAACGCTCAGCTCTGATACCATTTCTGTAACACCCCCAAATCCGAGGTCGGGGATCCGGGTTGTCACGAGTTCCATTTCCCTTAATAACACTTAACCTTAATAAACAACCAACTACTGCGTACTTTGACCCCACAATATACACACACACCACAAGTTATAGTCTCAGAGATGAATACCAAAAATAACACAAGTCATTTTATTCCACAATTATAAACCGTTACACCTTAAAAGGGTTTCTGAATAAATTTACATTTCTTTGCCATTATTACAATTCATATAGATACATAAGTCTGGTACATCAGAAGTTGAAAGCCTAGCCTATTGGTAATTTCTACCTCAGCTACAGCGGCATCAACGCCTACAAGAAACTGCGGAACGTTTTCTATCCGCTCGCAAATTAGGAGCTTGGTCTTGTTCATCTTGTCTATCCGTTGTTGTGTGATGAAAGAAGAAAGTAAGGGTGAGCAACAAGCCCACCGAAATAATATGTATAATAATTAACAATATATTAGCATTCTCATAGTACTCATGAAAGTCTTGGTCAAGAAGAAATGAACCAAGTTGATATCTTAACGCGACCAAGACGCAAAATATTCAGTATATACATATATACTTTTTAAAATCTTTGAAATACTCTGCCATGCATAATATACACATAGTTCCAGTTTATAAATGTATAAAAATATCATTGCAAGGTGATCTCATATATCTAACCTTGTCTCGACATTTTTCTGAAAACCTTTGTCATTCATAAGATAATCATTAACTAGATATAAGTTCAAAAGATGAAGTTACAAGATACTCCAATATACCTATATCTTTTCTGAATACTACTTGAACTACCACCATTCAAGTTATAATTAGTTCATCCCATAGATGAAGCTATACGACAAAACTTGTATAGAATTAATCTTTGAAATATCATCAAAATGAAATGAAGTTACGAGATACTTCATTTGATGAAAACATCATTTTGAAAACTCGACCCTGCCAACACTTAACAATCGCCCAGCCGTAGCCTTTCTATCGAAGTGCTCTGGGTAGTGTTGCGGAAATATCCAATTAATTGATGATGAACTCATTACGGGAGTTTGCCGCGCCAGGAAGACCACTCACGATGATCAGTCGCAGTAGTGCAACCCCACCATTTTCTACATGTAAAGGAGAATAGTCGGATTTACTTGTCAACCGAACACTGGACTCCTAAGGAATGGACCGTCTTAGCGGAACTTCCGGGCTATTTGGGCCAATATAATAAGGCTGGGCCGGCGCCACTCGACCACTTACGCCACTCCTAGTTCAGATTAAATCCATGACTCTGAAACGTAAAGCTCGTCCCCACTTTCCCCAAGTAGAAACTTGTTGATACGGCTCCACCAAGAAGTCGTATCTAGTTGGAAAGGAAAACTCACCGATATTTCCCAGACGATGCCTGTTAATGGATTAACTTGTTCCAAGAATTTTACTTCCCGAGTGTTTGGTAAGTAATCAAAAACTCTTTTATCATAACACCAACCTTGTTGCGAATATAAAATACATCACAGAGCTGGATCCCTCAGATTTTTGAGCGAGTATTCAAGTCCCCTTCGAAGGAAGATCTTAAATTTGAAAATGAGTTTTGGGATCCGCTCTAACTTTTAAAATCATTTTGAAGACTCGAAAATATTTTTGAGAATGTTTGGAGTGATGCTGATTTAATAAAATAAATCAGTCCCGATATGTTGGAGAATATCTAAATATTATTATTTAAATAATATTCCCATAAAGGATGATCTTTATAAAAATAAATAAAGTGAAAGTTTTAAAAGCTCATACTTGAATTGAATAATAAATAACCAAAGATATACTTATATACGAAAGTACGATCTTTATTTGAATAATCGAAAATAAGTTTGAAATATCAAAACTTTATTCTTTAATCAAAATAATGAATATTATTTAATAAATAAGCGGAGTCATAAGTCCTCGAATGAATATTCAAAATAATATCATTAAATAAAATAAGCAGAGTCATAAGTCCTCGAATGAATATTCAAGATAATATTCATTAAATAAAAAATCGGAGTCATAAGTCCTCGAATGAATATTCAAAATAATATTCATTAAATAAATAAAGTTATCGAATAAACCTTATTCGATTAATAGTTTTGAAAACTATTTATGTATATATATAAAAATATACATATATTATACTCGGGAACACCGGCTCCCGGTTTAGAAAAATGTTCACCATTTCTGTAACACCCCCAAATCCGGGGTTGGGGATCCGGGTTGTCACGAGTTCCATTTCCCTTAATAACACTTAACCTTAATAAACATCAACTACTGCATACTGTGACCCCATAATATACACACACACACCACAGGTTATAGTCTCAGAGATGAATACCAAAAATAACACAAGTCATTTTATTCCACAATTATAAACTGTTACACCTTAAAAGGGGTTCTGAATAAATTTACATTTCTTTGCCATTATTACAATTCATATAGATACATAAGTCTGGTACATCAGAAGTTGAAAGCCTAGCCTATTGGTAATTTCTACCTCAGCTACAGCGGCATCAACGCCTACAGGAAACTGGGAACGTTTCCTATCCGCTCGCAAATTGGGAGCTTGGTCATGTTCATCTTGTCTATCTGTTGTTGTGTGATGAAAAAAGAAAGCAAGGGTGAGCAACAAGCCCACCGAAATAATATGTATAATAATTAACAATATATGAGCATTCTCATAGTACTCATGAAAGTCTTGGTCAAGAAGAAATGAACCAAGTTGATATCTTAACGCGACCAAGTTGCAAAATTTTTAGTATATACATATATACTTTTCAAAATCTTTGAAATACTCTGCCAGGGATAATATACACAGTGTTCCAGTTTATAAATGTATAAAAATATCATTGCAAGGTGATCTTATATATCTAACCTTGTCTCGACGTTTTTCTGAAAACCTTTGTCATTCATAAGATAATCATTAACTAGATATAAGTTGAAAAGATGAAGTTACAAGATACTCCAATATACCTATATCTTTTCAAAATACTACTTGAACTACCACCATTCAAGTTATAATTAGTTCATCCCATAGATGAAGCTACACGACAAAACTTGTATAGAATTAATCTTTGAAATATCATCAAAATGAAATGAAGTTACGAGATACTTCATTTGATGAAAATATCATTTTGAAAACTCGACCCTGCCAACACTTAACAATCACCCAGCCGTAGCCTTTCTATCGAAGTGCTCTGGGTAGTGTTGCAGAAATATCCAATTAATTGATGATGAACTGATTACGGGAGTTTGCCGCGCCAGGAAGACCACTCACAATGATCAGTCGCAGTAGTGCAATCCCACCATTTTCTACATGTAGAGGAGAACATTCAGATTTACTTGTCAACCGAATACTGGACTCCTAAGGAATGGACCGTCTTAGCGGAACTTCCGGGCCATTTGGGCCAATATAATAAGGCTGGGCCGGCGCCACTCGACCACTTACGCCACTCCTAGTTCAGATTAAATCCATGACTCCGAAACGTAAAGCTCGTCCCCACTTTCCCCAAGTAGAAACTTGTTGATACGGCTCCACCAAGAAGTCGTATCTAGTTGGAAAAGAAAACTCACTGATATTTCCCAGACGATGCCTGTTAATGGATTAACTTGTTCCAAGAATTTTACTTCCCGAGTGTTTGGTAAGTAATCAAAAACTCTTTTATCAAAACACCAACCTTGTTGCGAATATAAAATACATCACAGAGCTGGATCCCTCAGATTTTTGAGCGAGTATTCAAGTCCCCTTCGAAGGAAGATCTTAAATTTGAAAATGAGTTTTAGGATCCGCTCTAACTTTTAAAATCATTTTGAAGACTCGAAACTATTTTTGAGAATGTTTGGAGTGATGCTGATTTACTAAAATAAATCAATCCCGATATGTTGGAGAATATCTGAATATTATTATTTAAATAATATTCCCATAAAGGATGATCTTTATAAAAATAAATAAAGTGAAAGTTTTAAAAGCTCATACTTGAATTGAATAATAAATAACCAAAGATATACTTATATACGAAAGTACGTTCTTTATTTGAATAATCGAAAATAAGTTTGAAATATCAAAACTTTATTCTTTAATCAAAATAAAGAATATTATTTAATAAATAAGCGGAGTCATAAGTCCTTGAATGAATATTCAAAATAATTTCATTAAATAAAATAAGCGGAGTCATAAGTCCTCGAATGAATATTCAAGATAATATTCATTAAATAAATAAGCGGAGTCATAAGTCCTCGAATGAATATTCAAAATAATATTCATTAAATAAATAAAGTTATCGAATAAACCTTATTCGATTAATAGTTTTGAAAACTATTTATGTATATATAAAAAAATATACATATATTATACTCGGGAACACCGGCTCCCGGTTTAGAAAAATGTTCACCATTTCTGTAACACCCCCAAATCCGGGGTCGGGGATCCGGGTTGTCACGAGTTCCATTTCCCTTAATAACACTTAACCTTAATAAACAACCAACTACTGCGTACTGTGACCCCACAATATATACACACACACCACAAGTTATAGTCTTAGAGATGAATACCAAAAATAACACAAGTCATTTTATTCCACAATTATAAACCGTTACACCTTAAAAGGGTTTCTGAATAAATCTACATTTCTTTGTCATTATTACAATTCATATAGATATATAAGTCTGGTACATCAGAAGTTGAAAGCCTAGCCTATTGGTAATTTCTACCTCAGCTACAGCCGCATCAACGCCTCCAGGAAACTGGGAACGTTTCCTATCCGCTCGCAAATTGGGAGCTTGGTCATGTTCATCTTGTCTATCTGTTGTTGTGTGATGAAAGAAGAAAGCAAGGGTGAGAAACAAGCCCACCGAAATAATATGTATAATAATTAAAAATATATGAGCGTTCTCATAGTACTCATGAAAGTCTTGGTCAAGAAGAAATGAACCAAGTTGATATCTTAACGCGACCAAGTCGCAAAATATTCAGTATATACATATATACTTTTCAAAATCTTTGAAATACTCTGCCAGGCATAATATACACAGTGTTCCAGTTTATAAATGTATAAAAATATCATTGCAAGGTGATCTCATATATCTAACCTTGTCTCGACGTTTTTCTGAAAACCTTTGTCATTCATAAGATAATCATTAACTAGATATAAGTTAAAAATATGAAGTTACAAGATACTCCAATATACCTATATCTTTTCCGAATACTACTTGAACTACCACCATTCAAGTTATAATTAGTTCATCCCATAGATGAAGCTACACGACAAAACTTGTATAGAATTAATCTTTGAAATATCATCAAAATGAAATGAAGTTACGAGATACTTCATTTTATGAAAATATCATTTTGAAAACTCGACCCTGCCAACACTTAACAATCACCCAGCCGTAGCCTTTCTATCGAAGTGCTCTGGGTAGTGTTGCAGAAATATCCAATTAATTGATGATTAACTCATTACGGGAGTTTTCCGCGCCAGGAAGACCACTCATGATGATCAGTCGCAGTAGTGCAACCCCACCATTTTCTACATGTAGAGGAGAACAGTCGGATTTACTTGTCAATCGAACACTGGACTCCTAAGGAATGGACCGTCTTAGCGGAACTTCCGGGCCATTTGGGCCAATATAAAAAGGCTTGGCCGGCACCACTTGACCACTTACGCCACTCCTAGTTCAGATTAAATCCATGACTCTGAAACGTAAAGCTCGTCCCCACTTTCCCCAAGTAGAAACTTTTTGATATGGCTCCACCAAGAAGTCGTATCTAGTTGGAAAGGAAAACTCACTGATATTTCCCAGACGATGCCTGTTAATGGATTAACTTGTTCCAAGAATTTTACTTCCCGAGTGTTGGGTAAGTAATCAAAAACTCTTTTATCAAAACAGCAACCTTGTTGCGAATATAAAAAACATCACAGAGCTGGATCCCTCAGATTTTTGAGCGAGTATTTAAATCCCCTTCGAAGGAAGATCTTAAATTTGAAAATGAGTTTTGGGATCCGCTCTAACTTTTAAAATCATTTTGAAGACTCGAAAATATTTTTGAGAATGTTTGGAGTGATGCTGATTTAATAAAATAAATCAGTCCCGATATGTTGGAGAATATATGAATATTATTATTTAAATAATATTCCCATAAAGGATGATCTTTATAAAAATAAATGAAGTGAAAGTTTTAAAAGCTCATACTTGAATTGAATAATAAATAACCAAAGATATACTTATATACGAAAGTACGATCATTATTTGAATAATCGAAAATAAGTTTGAAATATCAAAACCTTATTCTTTAATCAAAATAAAGAATATTATTTAATAAATAAGCGGAGTCATAAGTCCTTGAATGAATATTCAAAATAATATCATTAAATAAAATAAGCGGAGTTATAAGTCCTCGAATGAATATTCAAGATAATATTCATTAAATAAATAAGCGGAGTCATAAGTCCTCGAATGAATATTCAAAATAATATTCATTAAATAAATAAAGTTATCGAATAAACCTTATTCGATTAATAGTTTTGAAAACTATTTATATATATATATATATATAAAAATATACATATATTATACTCGGGAACACCGACTCCCGGTTTAGAAAAATGTTCACCTTCGGGTCCCCTATATTAAGGGTATACGCAATTACTGCGTATCTCTAGCATAGGTATTATGCAACTTATAAGCAATTGAATCAACAATTAGATATCAAGATTACGAAATAGACATGCATATATATCATATCAACATGCTCCAATATATCGCAAGATTTGCTAATAACAATAATGCACTTATCACAAGATAATGCATATACATATATACATCACAACAACAGTATAACGGGTACAAAACTTGCCTGAGTGCTCCGGAGTAGACTTAAGCTTAGAGTGGGTCCGGTAATATATGAACAACAACATAAGCCGGAATTAAACCACGGTCGCTTAAGAAACTAGACTTTAACCAATTGAACCCTAGCGTTTGCTTATGGTCATTTCTACGCTTAACAAATCACATAAGTCGTTCGAGTACCCTCGGCTCCACCATTTTTAATAAATTAACCGTTATGAATTTTAAGGCGACACTTTCGCGAATACCCTACCAACTGCCTAGTCCACTTTACATAATTATTTCATACTCCAATTAGTCATTTAAGGGCCTTAACCAAGGTTTCAAAGTAAGGCGAGGGATAATAGTTCATTCGCGAAACGTCGTTACTTAAAACGGTCGTTTCTCCTAAACCGTACATCGGATTCAAGCGAACCACATATCAAAACGAAGCTCGTAACATGAAATATCTAAACATGGAAAAGGTTAGAATATTTCAGTGAGTTAACGGGTCTTAAAGTTAAGAACAGAACAGTTAAGGAAAATCGGGAATTATGACGTTTATGTTTACGCGATTTCCAATTTAATTAAAACTCTAAATTATCATCAATTCACTCACAACCACCAATACAACAATATTCAACCATCATACTACAAATTCAGTCCCCAACTCCAAGTTTTACCAATTTAACCAACCAATCAAAGACCCAATATTCAAAACCAATACAAATACACCAAAACTACTTATAATCAAAGATCAAGCCTTAATACTAACAATGCTTCAATAAAACTTAATGGAATCATAAAATTAAAGCTAGGGTTTGAAGTTGATACCTTCCTTGTTAGGTGTTAAGTTTCTAGGAAGCCTTAGGGAGCCTTAATCTAACCTCCTACAAGCTTGATCTTTCCAAAGAAATCAAGAACACAAAGTTAGGTTTTGAAGTTTCTAAAAGTCCGATTTAAAATACTGTAAAAAATAGTATCTTAACATGCTTATTTGGACGAGACTTGTGAACAAGAGTTGTAGGTCATCTCAATACCTTTCCAACGAGCTATAGAACACAACATTTGAGTGAGTATTGAAGGAGATATGGTAGTTTTAAGTTGCAGCTCTGGTTTTGGCCGAGAGCAAGGGAAGAAAAAGTGAAGTAAAAATGTTTCTAGTTTGATTAAATGATTTGTGTGGAGTTTAGCTTGGTTAATTCCTTTTGTTGTTAATTAGATTGTTACCATGGTAAAAATTGTGTGGCTCACAATCAACCAACCAATCATGCTTATGTCACCATGCCTATGTCATCTTTCTCATGTCATCCTCTTACACTTGTCTTCTTCTTGTTGGTGTGATGACATCATCATCCACTAACCTCTTTGATTAACCCCTAATTACTTGGCTTAACTTTCGTTCTCGTTTATCGTTTGAGGGATGACACCTGGGATCTTATTACTTAGGTTCCCCTAAACCTTTCTCAATATTTTAGATTCCTTTTATGATCCTCTCTAAAAATCCTTGAATTTAAATCATTTTTATCATGTTACATTATACTCAATTCTTTCGGTATCTGGTGGATTTTCGGGAAAAAAATCAAAGTATTCGGATTTGGATTCTGACGATCTTTACATACACTTATATACCATATAGAGTACTAATAAGACCTCAGAATATCAATAAAAGAACTGCTACATTGTGTGCCATGAAAAGTTTTCTTATTCAGCATAATCAGCAAAATCACTATTCATAAGGTTTACAAAAAGTCCAAATTTTTTGGGGTTATTACAGTGCAAGTTCTGATAAGAAGAATTTCAGAAAATCTAAGGGCAAAGGAGGAAAGTCTGACAAAGGAGATTATACAAATGTCAAATGCTACAACTGTGGTGAAAAAGGCCACATATCTCCTGATTGCAAGAAAGTGAAGAGTGACAAAGGCAAGGCTCTTGTCACAAAGAACAAAAGTTGGACAGCCACCTCAGATATCGAAAGTGAGGAGAATTATGCCTTGATGGCAAATGCTGATATGGCAAGTGCTGAAAGCAGTTCTGAAGCTGCTGAGTTAAAGGTACCTCAAACTACTTATGCCTTTCATACTGATGATATTAATGAGTTGAGAAGATATCTTAAAACCATGTTCATTAGCTATAGAGATCAAATTTTAACATGTGAAAGATTAACTTCTGAAAATCTTGCTTGCAAAAAGAGGAATGATTATTTAGAAAAAGAGTTAGTCATGTTCCATCAAACTTAGAAAGATAGAGATGATGCTTTCTATGTTAGGGATGAAGTGCTTAAAATGAATGAATCTCTAAAAGCTGAGTTAGAAAAGGAAAGAGAGATTATCAGGACTTGGACTAACTCTGGCAGAACAACTCAGAATTTGTTAAGTAGTGAAAACTAGAAAGAGGGCTTAGGTTATGGAGATGATAAGAATGATAAAGGAACTGTAGAAATTAAGCCTATAGTTGTTAATCAAAAATCTAAGTTAAAGCCTGTTAAGTTTGTAGCTATAAAGTCTGATAATGAGAAATCAGAAGTTAAAAAGGAATTAACTTCTGACAAACTAAAATAAGAAAAGACAACTGAAGTAAACGTAGACTTAATGACAAAGAAGCAGCTTAAGCATAAGCTGAATGATGTTAAGAATGCAAACAAGGTAAAATCACCTAGGAAAAATAGGAATGGAAAGGAAGGTGTAAATAAAAGCAATGATTGTAAGCCTGTTCCTGATGCTCCTAGAAAAACGTGTCATAACCGTGGAAGTTCTAACCATCTGGCTTCTTTTTGTAGGAAGAATAAGAACATAAAATCCTTACCTTCAAAGTCAGAAGTTAAGAGTCAGTCTGTTAGATATAAGCCACAAAATCCTTGTTTTCATTGTGGTAGTTTATGGCATTCCATTTATACTTGTAAGGAATATCATAGTTTGTACTATGATTATTATCAAATAAAACCTTCTTTAAAGAAAGTTAGCATTGTTCCTTCTAATGTAAGTTCTGATTCAAAGTCTGATAGTGTAAATTCTGATAAGAAAAATTTTAACATAAACTCTGATGCTAAATCCGCTGCAAATGTTAACAAACTTAATAAGGCTAAAGGATCCAAGCAAGTCTGGGTCCATAAAACTAATCATTAGTGGTCTTTGTGATTGCAGGGCAACAGGAAAAACATCCTAGTTCTGGACAGTGGATGTTCAGGACATATGACTGGAAATAAAGCCCTGTTATCAGACTTTGTGGAGAAGGCTGGCCCAGGTGTTTCTTATGGAGATGGCAACATTGGAAAAATGTTGGGATATGGCAATATCAATCTTGGGAATGTCATCATTAAAGAAGTAGCTCTGGTCTCAGGACTTAAACACAATCTGCTGAGTGTTAGTCAAATCTGTGACAGAGGTTATCATGTGGATTTCTTTGAAGAACACTGTGAAGTTATTAGTAAATCTACAGGCAAAGCTGTTCTGAAAGGATACAGGCATGGTAACATCTATGATGCCAAGCTTTCAACAAGTACTGATGGTTCTGCAATCTGTCTGATGAGTAGAGCATCAATTGAAGAAAGCTGGAACTGGCACAAGAAACTCTCTCATTTAAATTTCAATAATATAAATGAACTATTCAAGAAAGATCTTATGAGAGGACTGCCAAAGTCAGTATTTGCTCCTGATGGCCTTTGTGATTCTTGTCAGAATGCTAAACAAAGGAAATCCTCATTCAAGAGCAAGACTGAATCATCAATTCTTGAGCCTTATCACCTACTACATGTTGATCTATTTGGTCCAGTAAATGTCATGTCTATTGCAAAGAAGAAATATGCTATGGTCATAGTGGATGAGTTCACCAGATACACATGGGTGTATTTCTTGCACATAAAAAGTGAAACTGCATCTATCTTGATTGATCATGTCAGGCAACTGGATAAATTAGTCACAGATTCTGTGAAGATAATAAGAAGTGATAATGGTACTGAGTTCAAGAATTTGATAATGGAAGAGTTCTGCAAAAACCATGGAATCAAGCAGGAATTTTCTGCTCCTAGAACTCCACAGCAAAATGGAGTTGTTGAAAGAAAGAATAGAACTCTCATTGAAGCTGCACGTACAATGCTTGATGAAGCAAAGCTTCCAACCTATTTCTGGGCTGAAGCTGTGCAGACTGCTTATTTTACTCAGAATGCAACACTCATTAACAAGCAAGGAAAGACACAATATGAGATGGTGAAGAAAAAGAAGAATATCTGAAGTATTTTCATGTATTTTCATGTATTTTGTTCTTAAGACTCACCCTGAACAGCTATCCAAATTTGATCTAAAAGCTGATGAAGGAATCTTTGTTGGATATCCACTTTCCATAAAAGCCTTCAGAGTCTATAACTTGAGAACAAGAGTGGTCATGGAACCTATCAATGTCTCTTTTGATGATAAGAAGATTATTGGACTTGAAGATATCAATGATCATGATCAGTTGAGATTTGAAAATGAAGACTTAAATTCTGATACTGAAAATCCTGACAGTCTAAATCTTGATACTGCAAACTCTGATGGATTAAACTCTGATGTTATTGAAACTGTGGTGACTACACCAAAGGAAGATGCACCTATGCAGGGGGCATACTCAAGATACAACCACCTCTCAAGAAGCATCAGAACATATAACTGGCTCTTCAAGTTCAGATTCGTCAAGTTCTGATAAGCCAAGTTCTGATAGTTCTGAAAACTTAAATTCTGAAGGATCCAACTCAGAGAGCATAGTTTCAGGGGGAGCATCAGAAAATGTTGATAAAGATAACATGGATCATGGGGGAGCATCCAGTTCTAGAGAAAACCTTCCATCTGCAAGGAAGTGGACTAAATCACATACACCTAACTTAATTATTGGAAATCCTGATACAGGTGTAAGAACTAGAACAACTACTTCGAGTGAATGTCTTTACAATTCTTTTCTTTCTCAGACTGAACCAAAGAAAGTGGAAGAAGCTCTTCAAGATGCTGATTGGGTGCATGTAATGCAGGAAGAGTTAAATGAATTTGAAAGAAACAAAGTCTGGACCCTAATGCCAAGACCAAAGAACAGATCTGTTGTTGGTGCAAAGTGAGTATTCAGAAACAAAACTGATAGTGATGGCATAATTACAAGGAATAAGGCAAGGTTGGTTGCAAAGGGATATTTTCAACCGGAGGGAATTGATTATGATGAAACATTTGCACCAGTTGCTAGATTGGAAGCCATAAGGATATTTTTGGCTTATGCTGCTCACAAAAAGTTTACTGTCTTTCAAATGGATGTGAAAAGTGATTTTCTCAATGGAGAATTGGAGGAGGAAGTATATGTTGAACAACCGCCAGGCTTTGTAGATACCAAATATCATAATCATGTCTACAGGCTTGATAAAGCACTTTATGGCCTTAAGCAAGCTCCAATAGCATGGTATGAGACTTTAGCTCAGTTTCTTCTGGAAAGTGGATTTAACAGAGGAACTATAGAAAAAACACTGTTCTACCTCAACCATGGAAAGGACTTACTTCTGGTTCAAATATGTTGATGATATCATCTTTGGTTCTACAAATGACAGACTTTGCAAGAAGTTTTCCAAACTGATGCAGTCAAGATATCAAATGAGTATGATGGGGGAACTTAGCTATTTTCTGGGCCTTCAAGTTAAGCAGAATGAAGAAGACAGTTTTATTTGTCAAACCAAGTACACCAGAAATTTGCTGAAGAAATTTGGAATGCAAGATTGTTCAAGTGCATCCACTCCCATGGCCACTGCAACAATACTGGATAAGGATACTGGTAAGTCAGTAGATATTACTGATTATAGAGGTATGATTGGCTCTCTACTCTATCTAACTGCTAGTAGACCTGATATCATGTATGCTACCTATCTTTGTGCAAGATTTCAAGCAGATCCAAGAGAACCTCACTTAACAGCTAAAAAATTTTCAAGTATCTTAAGGGAACAACTGATCTGGGATTGTTTATCCCAGAGAATCAGATTTTAAACTAATAGGTTACTCAGATGCAGATTTTGCAGGTTGCAAAATTGACAGGAAAAGAAAAAGTGGAAGCTGTCAATTTCTTGGAGGCAGATTGGTTTCTTGGTTTAGCAAGAAACAAAAGTCAATTTCCACATCAACTGTAGAAGCAGAATACATTGCTGCAGGAAGCTGTTGTGCACAGATTCTTTGGATGAAGAATCAGTTACTGGATTATGGGTTAACATATTTTAAAATCCTTATTTAGTGTGATAATCAAAGTGCTATTTCTATGACAAATAATCCAGTTCAACACTCAATGACAAAGACATCAGCATTATGTACCACTTCATAAGGGAACATGTGGATGAAGGTACAATGGAATTGCACTTTGTTCCAACAGATCAACAACTAGCAGATATATTCATAAAACCACTGTGTGAAGCTACTTTTACAAGATTGGTAAATGAACTTGGAATTGTTTCAGGTTCTTTCTCTAAATCTGCTTAGTTTTTGTTCTGATGCATCAGACTTTATGATCAGTATTTATAGAAATTACTCTCTTTGTGTATTATGTGCTTAATTGAAAATTGCTTAAGTACTGATTGTTGTTTGATGTGAATTTCTAAACTCTGATAGTGAACTGACTGTTTCTGTGACTATTCAATCCTATGAGGATAACTGTGCTAGATGCTGACCTAGTAGTCTTTAACATACTAGAGATCCCATGTTAGAAGTAATTATTTATGTGGAAATCTATTGACACAAGCAAATTCTGATATTGAGCTTAGTCACGTTTACTTTGTCTATCTTATTACTAAGTCAAAAACTAGAATAATGCTTCTCATCTGTTAAGTTCTGATGTTAGTAAATCCGATGGATGTACTAAGTGCTGATAAACCTCACTCATAAAAAAAAGTAAAAGAAAAAGGAATAAAAATCAGGTACTCCTTTGAGATCTAGAGTAAAAATGTGGAAGGGACGACCCAAGTGCATTGCTGGTATTAAGTAATATGCATCAGAAAAGCAAATAATTATTTTTCTTGGTGACTTTTCATACTCTAAAATTACTAGAGAAATACTCTGATAAAAGCATAAATTCTGATAAGCAGTCGTGACTCACTTACACTGAGAAGCCACTGTAAAATGGAATTTCAAAAGATACATAAAATAAGCACAAAACAGTTGAGGTGGACTCGTGCATGAACTCATTCAAAAGTAAACTTCAGAATAAATGACATATTTTTAGTAAAGTTCTTAGTTATGCCTTATTTCTAAGATGTACTGAAGTGAATCAGACTTTACTCTTTGTCTGATATTTTGCTTAATGCACACACTTACACTCCATGTGAATGATGAAAATTACGGTGGCGTTCAATGTTATTTTAGATGAACAGTTTTTGTGTCAGATTGCATAAATTCTGAGGACAAGTTCTGATGGAAGTTCTGATAAATAAGTTCTGAAGAACCAAAATCAGAATTTGTATGAAGAATCACAGAGATAGGCATTCATTTTTCAAGTTAAGAAATCATGTTCTGATGACTGTTAAGTTCTGATATAAGTCTAAGTGCTGATATTAAATTCTGATCCTCTATTTGACTTATTTGTGTTTAAAATCTGAAACAGTCTTATTTTAAATCAGAATATGTACGAGTGAGATATTAACAGTCAATACAATTATGGTTAGTGGAACACGTACATGCACAGTAATATTTACTTGTTTCTTGTGCGCATTACACCCTGTTTTACACTTCCAATGACTGTTTTTCTTCTTCCCAGTCTAGGGAGACGAGGTAGAATTATTTCAACCTATCAGCATTAAATTTCCTTGTGTCTCCTGGCATTCTATTGCCTATATAAACCAACACCTCAAATCAGCCTACACATCATTTCTTTTCTCACATACTCACTCTCTTTTCCTTCATATCAACACAATCATGGTCAACTACAATATGTTTTTAAATTATGAGACCTTCAACATGGAGTTGAGCTGTGAGGACTGGCGGCAGGAATGGCATGTTACTGCCATTCCTGATGAGATTTGGGACTCGGTTCCCCAGGAGGTTCTCATACACCTCCTGTTCTTTTACATGGACTACCATCGCCATCTTGAGTGATTGGAAGAAGAAAGGCTGCAAGCTCTCCGCCAACAAGAGCGAATCATTCGACTCGCTATTCTTTTTGTAGAGAGTCGGAAGAAGAAATAATTTGTTTTCTTCTTCCTGTTTTTCTTCATTGTCAGCTTTGTCTAGCTTCTTAGCAAAGGACAAAAGCTGTTGATGATTGAGTTTGTAGCTTAGGACAGTCTTGTAATGTTCTGATGTAAATTTCAATTTCATGAATGTATTCTCTGAATATATTAATGGAATTTTATATTTTTGCAAGATTTTATCTCTGAGATGTTTTAAATTCTGCTGCATTTTTAAATCCTGATATATCCATATTCTGATGACCATTTTAATAACTGATATAAATTAAGTTCTAATTTTAAAATATCAGTACTTGTTTACTTGATTTATTTTTTTCGGTCATTCTCACACTTGAATATTTTTACAGAATATTGGTTTTATAGTGAAAATGATTAAATAAGTGGGAACAGTTTAAATTTTGAATTAAAACTGCCTTACCTCAATTAATGGGATTACTTGGTAAGTGGAACGGTTTTTCCTTGAAAAACTGCATGTGATAAGTAATGATTACTGTTTTCCCGTGCCCATTAACTATTCATTATTGCTGCATGTCTGACAGGTGTCCAACGGTTATTTTTTAACCATGTATAAATAAGAGAGAGAGAAGATTATACAATCTTTTATTTACTTTTACACTTCATCTCTCTTTCTTTACTTTTACTCTCTCTCATCTCCTGACGTTGGTTTTCATACAGATATTTTATCAAATACCTTACAGAAAACCTTAATTCTCAATTTTTTTTACTCATGGCACCTAAGGATTTGATCATAGATGGAGCCAAGTTCGTTCCCAACAATTATGCTGCCATCTTAAATCATGATGAAGCTCCATCTGAGTTGCACTTTGTGCAAGATCTTCTGGCACACAGTGAAATTGGGTATGCATTGACCCAGCCTCAAGTCATTTCCAGCAAACAAGTTCTGACGTTTTGGCGGACTGGGCATTCTGATAATGGTGGTGCTACTAGTACTCCCAGCATTGTTTTTGAAGTCAATGATGTTGAACATGTGGTAACTCCTGGAACAGTTCGTAAAGCTCTACATTTATCGGAAGGCTACATTTTCTCAACACCGGAGGAACTCGTTCTACAGCAGCTCAAGGCCAATTTGGGGTATGAGAAGAGTTTGGCTAAGCTTGGACAGTTGAAACGAGCACATATCAGAAATGAATGGAGCTTTTTCTTCGATTGCATCACTAAAGCCTTCGGGAATAAGTGGTCCAGCTTTGATGCCATTCCAATAATGAGTCAGCACATCGGGTATGCTATTATTAACCAAACTCATTTTGATTTTGCAAGTGCTGTGCTAGGATTTATTGGGGATAGGATGACAGAGGATAGAAAAGTTGTCTACTTTGCTAGATTATGTCAGCTTATATATAATTTTTGTTATGCTGATGAACCCCAACCTACCACTGACTTATTTCCACCCTTTAAACTTGCCAAACGGGGTTTTAATGACTTGGTAAATGTTGACCTTAAGAAAACGGTGGTTAGACCTTTACAGATTCCTCAGTCTGTAAAACAGATCCTGGTAAATGCTGATCCTCAAACCTATAGATCTTTTATCCTAATGTACAACCTACCACCACATCCCAAACACCACAACAACCATTAGAACATACCACTCATACATCTATACCTCAATCCTTTATCAGAACACATCTCAAACCTTCACAGATAGCTCAACCTTCATCCTCAGCACCTACTGTGAAGCCTTCATCTTCCAAGCCCAAGAGGACAAGGACTGTCCCTCAGACACCACAGAAGAGAAGGAGGATTGTTCTGAGAGATGAGTCTGATAGTGAGGAACAGGATTCTGTATCAGAACTTGTTGTTAAAGAAGCTGAAAAGGTCCCTTCTCAGAAGGATTCTGGAATTGGGGGATCTAAGCTTCTCAAAAGGCTTAGAAGAATGACTTCTGCTGAACCTCCTAAGGAATCCCTACCTTCAAAGAGATACAAGAAACAGAGAGCTAAAAGGCCAGCTTCAGATGATGAGGAAGCAGCAGCTAAGGAAGGAGATCAGGAATCTCTGATCTCAAAAGAACCAGAATTTGCTGAAGCTATTGCATCTCCCTCTCCATTGTCCCCAACTCAGGAAGTTGCTACAGACAAGGAAAACACACCATCTGTGTCTCCTGTACATGAAACTGTATCTCCTGTAGACCCAGGCACAAGTGCTGAAATTAATATTCACAACCTGGTTGTGCCTGAGGTTCTCTACTTAGAAGCTCCAACAGCAATTAATCCATCAACAACACCTTTTACTGATGCTACTCAAACTCCAGAATTGTCTACAACACCTTCTCTGCATCTAGATGTTGATGATCAGAATATAGGTGAGCATCAGGATATGGCTGTTTATCAGAACTTGGAAACAGATCAGCACTTAGAGGATGATGCTGAAGCCTCAATTGCTTCTCATACTGTTGTTTTATCAGAAGATGCTGATTCTGTCAGTTCTAATGCTTCAAATGCTGATACTACTGGTGATGCTGCTATTAATGTAGATGTTGATGAAGCTGGTCCTTCAGGACATGCACCTCAACAAACTGTTCATAAATCTGAACTAGTTAAGAAGTTTGTTACAAGAGCAGCACCAGTACCTTGGAGTGAAACTCCTAGAGGACAGAAGTGGAATAAGGAATGGAACTCAGTTACCTTTGTTCCATCTGAAAAGATTCTTGCTGAGCACTTGGCAAAAGCTGATGAAATGTTAATTAATGATGATTTCAAGACACAGCTTTGAGTCACTGCATTGAGTACTAGACATCTGCGTCTCCATTCAACAACTCATGCAGAGTTACATAAAATTCAGGAAGAATTGCTCAAGCAAGAAACGGTTAAGAAAATTGAAAAGAAAAAATTCTTCCAACCCACCTTTGACAGAGTTGCTTACATTAAGAAGACCCAAGAGAAGCAACAGTCTCAGATTGATGATATTTTGAAAAATCAAGCTTCTCAGCAATCTCAACTTGATGAAATCCAAGCCTCATTGGAATTGCTTGTCTCTCTTCTCTTACCTGCTGATGCTAAAAAGGGGGAGAAAGTAATTAAGTCCCAATGCAAAACTGATCAAACACTGAAGGGGAAGGATGATGAAAAAGATGACCAGGGAAACTCTAGAATGGGTGGAGGTCATGGTCAAAGTAGAAGTTTCTCATCAAGAAGAGCTGAAATTACAAGTCACATAACAAGTTCTGATGCTGGAAAAAGAATTACTTCTGCTACTGGTAAAAGGATAAGTTCTGATGAACTTTTGGATCTTGATGAAGAAATATCAAGGCAGCTATTTCTGAAAGAAAATTCAGGAATGGACTTTGAGAGTCTGATGGAAGAAGAATCTAGACTTAAGTCAGAAAAAGTCAAATCTAAATCTTAAGCTTCTGTTGGTAAAAAGAAACTTCCAAAGGCCAAAGGCATTGTGATAAAAGAAAGAACAAATCCTGAAGCAACCAAGGCTAAATCACAATCGCAGATAGATCCAAGGTCCAAGGGCAAAGAGAAAGTTGGTGAACCTATCAAGGTTTATGTGCCTCCTGTGGATGAAGAAATTACTGTTGAAGATGCTGATCTTGCTCTGACTTCAAGAAAAATTTCTAAGACAACCTCTGACATGGCTCAAGTTGTTCAGAGTAAAGATATAGTTAGTTCTGATATCTCAAAGAAGCAAGTAACCTCTAACATAGCTCAAGTTAACTTGATATCAGAAGATAAATCAAAGGAAACCTCTGACATTGCTCATGTTAAACCTTCAAAGTTACTCCTACCAGGATTCACCAAAGCCAAACAGACTCAACCTTTGAAGACTGCTGTAGGTGGTTTTGAAGCAAGAGTGGTTACTGGAAAGGAAGCAAGAGATAAATATGGATTGGGTAGTGCTGATCACAGAAGAATACAGAACACAACCAATGATCCAACTTCCTTAAGTGAACCAGGTATTGGAGCAACTCCTGAAAGATTGAATCAACTAGAATCTGTACAGATGGTTTACCATAATTACTTGAGAGAAAACATCTTGTTGTACTTCATGACAGATGGTAGGGTTTATCATATAAGGGAAAATGCCATTCCACTGAAGTATTTTGAAGAATTGGAACATGTATTATTCTTACTTCAAGTGAATGACAAAATAACCATAAAGTGCTGCAAATTATTTGAAGAGTCAAATTCAGAAACAGAAAAGGCTTTATTCCATAAAGTCTAACAGCACATATCTTCCAAAGTACAGAGATCACAAGGGTGATATTGTTCAGATGAAGCCTAACTCTGCTAAGATTATAACTACCTTTCTGGGTTACAAGGCTGTGGAATTCAATCTTGAGTCTGACAAGGCGTATTTGATCAGACTGGATCAGGACATAAGGAAAGCTAAAATTAATGATCTCAGGGCTGCAATCTTTCAAACTGGTGAAGATTCTGCAGAACTTAAAGATGCTAAAAGGAGGATGATTGATGAACTCAGATATGCTGAGAGATGTTTATTAAAGAACTATCTCAGAACAACTCCTGACATCAGAGAGATCAGAAAGTGAAGCCAAGTCAAGATCTACAACTGCTCAAATTCTGATATGTATACAGACTGAAGTTGTTATCAGAAGTTAAAGTTGGTAAAGCTTTAAGGACTGTAAGTTGTAGTTATCTAGTCAAATTCTTATGCATTTGTACTTAATATTTTTGACATCATCAAATATCTGTTAAACTTGTATATTATGCTAATTTACAAGTTGGGGGAGATTGTTATATATATTTGATAATGTCATGTCTAATATAATTTATGTTTAGTTTTCAGAACTTACTTAAACAGGACAAATCAGTACTTAACTGAAATCAGCACTTATACTGAAGTCAGAACTTAAGTCATCAGTATTTAAGGTTCAGGACATATTTATCATAAGATAATATCAAGACTTAAAGGAAACGTTCAGATAAGGAAGGCGGCTGATTGGAAAGGAAAAGAAGATCAACACAAACGTAAGAAGAGATATGCATGAAGAAGGAATTTTATGAAGAATAGAATACTTGGAAGAAAAGATATCTGATTGATATATTTTAGGAAGCAAAAATTATATTCCATATCAATTAGCAATTATCTTGTAACTGTGTAGTATATAAACACAGACATAGGGTTTACACTATAATTGTTATCATTATCGAGAAGATTATTCATTGTAACCCTAGCAGCTCTCGTGATATTTGTGCATCACTGAGAGAGGACAGTTCCATACTATAACAGAGTTTATTGTTTTGAATAAAGTTTGTTTTTTGTTACTTGAGTTATTAGAGTTTGATTTGATTGTGTTATACACTGTATTCACCCCCTCTACAGTGTGTGTGACCTAACATGTTACTTGTCTATTTAGCAAGGCAAGTCAAAATGATAGTTGTCTATGGCACAAGAAGCTGTCCCACCTTAACTTCAAGACTATAAATGAGTTAGTCTGGAAAGATTTGGTGAGAGGTATTCCTCAAGTGGAATTATCAAAGAATGAACTGTGTGATGCCTGTCAGAAAGGAAAGCATATCAAGGCATCATTCAGAAAGAAGCTTGATTCAACAATTGAAGAACCTTTGCAACTACTGCACATGGATTTATTTGTACCAGTCAATGTGTTGTCTATCTTAAGGAAAAGATATTTCCTAGTAATTGTGGATGATTTCTCAAAGTTCTCTTGGACATATTTTCTCAAATCCAAAGATGAAGCTAGTGAAATCATCATCAATCACATAAGGCAAGTCAACAATCATCCTGACCTCAAAGTAAGAAGGATGAGGAGTGACAATGAAACTGAGTTCAAGAATTCTGTGATGAGATTATTTTGTTAAGAGAATGGGATCATGCATGAGTTTTCAGCAGCAAGAACTCCACAGAAAAATGGAGTGGTGGAAAGGAAGAACAGATCTCTTATTGAAGCTACAAGAACAATGCTGAAAGAATCAAGGTTACCAGCATATTTTTGGGCAGAAGCTGTAAATACTACATGCTACACTCAGAATATTAGTCTGGTTAATCAAGAAAAATGCATGACACCCTTCCAATTGTTCAAGAACAGGAAGCTAACATTAAACTTTCTTCATGTCTTTGGCCATAAATGCTATATCTTAAGGAATCAAACTGATCAACATGAGAAGTTTGATACTAAAGCAGATGAAGGCATTTATGTTGGATATGCAGTTGGAAAAGCATATAGAGTCTACAATCTCAGAACCAACATTGTTATGGAATCTGTACATATTGTGTTTGATGATAAAAAGATTGAAGGACTGTAAGATGGAGATTTCCATGAAAGTCTCAAATTTGACAATGTTGAGATGATTTGTGATGAAAGTGATCAAGATCCAATATCGAATGGCAATGCAGAAAAGTCTACAATAATGAAGCACATAATTCAACATCCGTCGAAAGACCAAGTGCATCATCCGTTGAAAGAGAATTTGCATCATCCGTTGAAAGGCAAAGAACAACATCCGTTGATCCATCAATAGGAGTTGAAGCCATGTTAGATCACAATCAGAAAGAACCCCAACTTCAAGTCAAAGATCCATAAACTCAGGGGAGTTTCTTCTAATCAAAACTCTGTCACACATCAAGACAACAATGAGGCCTCTTCATCAAAGCTAATCTACCTCAATAGAGAAAATGGACTAGAGATCACCCATTTGAACAAATCATTGGTGATGCATCCTCAAGAGTGCAAACAAGAAAAGTAACTCAAGAGGAATGTTTATATAACAGCTTTCTATCTCAGGAAGAACCTAAAAAGGTAGAAGAAGCACCATTGGATCCTGATTGGGTTTTAACTATGCAGGAGGGGCTAAACCAATTTGAAAGGAATAAAGTTTGGAAGCTGGTACCCAAGCCTAAAGGAAAGAATCATATTGACACCAAGTGGTTTTTCAGAAATAAGATGGATGAAAATGGCATAGTGGTCAGAAACAAAGCTAGACTGGTTGCTAAGGGCTATTGTCAACAAGAAGGAATAGATTTCGATGAAACTTTTGCTCCTGTGGCAAGACTTGAAGCCATCAGAATTTTTTTAGCCTATGCAGCCCATGCCAATTTCAAGGTCTATCAAATGGATGTCAAAAGTGCCTTTCTGAGTGGAGATTTTGAGGATGAAGTCTATGTTAGTCAGCATCCTGGTTTTGAAGACCCAAATTTTCCAGAATGTCTGCTATCTCTTGAAAGCACTGTATGAATTGAAACAAGCACCTAGAGCCTGGTATGATACTTTGACAAAGTTTCTCTTTAGAAAAATCATTTCACAAGAGGTACTATTGACAAAACTTTATTTTTTAGAAATGTTAATGGCTCTAGTATACTTGTTCAAATTTATGTAGATGATATTATATTTGGCTCTAGAGATGAAAAACTTTGCAAAAAGTTTCCCAAATTGATTCAAAGTAAATATGAAATTAGCATGATGGGAGAACTAACTTACTTTCTTGGTTTATAAGTTAAGCAAGTTAGTGATGGAATATTCATTTGTCAAACCAAATATATTTATGATCTTTTAAAGAAGTTTGACTTAATGGATTGTACATCTGCAAAAACTCTCATGGCCACTGCAACTAAACTCGAAGTAAACACTACTGAAAAAGTCTGTAGATATTTCAAGCTATAGAGGCATGGTTGGCTCACTTTTATATTCAATAGCCAGTAGGCCATAGTTTGCTACTTGTCTGTGTGCTAAATTTCAGGTTGATCCTAGAGAATCTCATTTAATAGCTATTAAGAGAATTTTCAGATATCTCAAAGGAACAGTAAAACTTGGAATTTGGTATCCTAGAGATTCTGGTTTTGATCTAACTGGTTATTCAGATGCAGATTATGCATGTTGTAAAATTGATAGAAAAAGTACAACAGGAACCTGTCAATTTCTCGGAAATAAGCTATAGTATCATGTTTCAGTAAAAAGCAAAATTCAGTCTCTACTTCTACAGCTGAGGTTGAATATATTGCTGCTGGTAGCTGTTGTGCACATATATTATGGATGAAAAATCAACTATTGGACTATGATCTACAGGTGAATAGGATTCCTATTTTTTTGTGATAACACAAGTGTCATTGCAATCACTAAAAATCCAGTACAGCATTCAAGGACCAAGCACATTGACATCAAGTACCATTTTATTAGAGAGCATGTTATGAATGGTACTGTGGAACTTCATTTTGTTCCAAGTGAGAAGCAATTTGCAGACATCTTTACCAAGCCACTTGATGAATCCACCTTTACCAGGTTGGTAAGTGAGTTAGGTATGCTTAATTATTCTTAATTCATTTTGATGTCTAAGCAAATTGAAATGCATCCAGAGTAAAATTAGATGCTTCCTGTCAAAGATGAAATTTCGGCTAAGTTAGAATTTACATCTCGATGGATGTTCATTATCCATTGAAAATGAACATCTGTTGAATCTCATTATTCGTTAAGGTATCAAATATTACTCTGGGTACTTTTGTCCTTATCCGTCGAACTACACTCAATCTCAGCCGTTAATTTTATCATTATCCGTCAAATTTACTTACATCATGTATGCATATTTCAACGGATAAGCTTAGAATTTTAGCATTTTTCTTTATTTTTAAACAGCTATTTTGGGCTAATTTGATTGGTTACTTTATTTTACTTTTTAATTTTTGACAGTTTATCTCTGAGAAAGTATATAAGATAATTTCTTTTCTATTCTTTACTTTTATCTTTCTCAAGCAATTTCTCTAACTTCTTCTTCCCCAAAAGCAAAAACTCCCTTTCTGCAACTAATTTCAATCACAGCAATGGCACGAGTAGTTAAGATAATGTCCTCAACTGGGTACGTATATGAAAAGAACAACTTCGTGGCTTTGGTGAACAAGCAAATCCCGGCATCTGAAGACTATCACAAGATGATGGACTTCATTCTGAACTGCAAACTGAGTTATTCCATGCTTGAGTCTCCAACCATCTACTGTGAGGTTGTGGAGGAAATCTGGACTACAGCAGTGTTCGACTCAAAGGACAAGACTATTACCTTCACTCTTAAAGGTAATGAACATTGAATTAACTATGATACAATTGAAAAATGCTTTAAATTTCCTGAGAATAACACACTTGCTCCACACACAGACACTGATGTGAGTAACATGCTAGTTTCTATGGGCCATGCTCTTACTGCCACTAAGTTAGGGATGTTGGGAGAAAGGGTCTTAGGAAAGAATGGAGTTTTCTGTGTGATTCCTTTATTAAGGTGTTTTCTGGTAAAGTTAGCAACTTTGATGCTGTAACTTATTCACTTGTTCACATGCTTTATATACTTCTAAGAAGTATTATAACTTCAGCACTTTAGTTATGTATGAATTAGGGAGTAAATTAGGGGATATTAAGAAGAGATCTAAGAATATTTATTATGTTAGACTCTTCATGATGATAGCTAATTTTGTTTCTGAGAATCTCTCATTTGCGAACCCAACAAACAAGTTAGATTGTTGGATCCAAGAGAGAAGAGTTATTGTTGACTTAAGCAGGGCAAATCACCACAAGGATGTTTCTCTTATGTACATGCCAATCATGGAACTGCCTCAGGTAAGTGAGGTAAATATTTATGTCCCTACTACTTCTCAACCACCTGCTTCTTTACAATCAACTGTGGCCATGACACTTGTGACAGTGACCAAACAGGTACCTACCCAAGCCACAAAACTAAAAATTTCCAAATCCAAGTCAAAGAAAGCCCCCTCTAGTTTCTCTCAAAAGAAACTAGTTGAAAAATCCACTAAAAACCGAGATGGGAGTGTGAAGGGAAGTGAGTCTGGTGAGGGACAGGGTGAACATCAAAGAAGCCCTGAGAATAAGGATGGAGAGGTGAGTGCAACACAGCCTAGCCACACTACAGTTTCCCAACAAACTGTAGTGCTTAATAAGGATATAAGCTCATTCCTAGCTGCATACTCCCAAAAGGGTGTGACTATTGAACAAAGCTCTCAGCCAAGAGCACATGCCAAGAGGGTTAGGGAAAAAAACTCACCCCAAACTTATTCTAGAAAGAAGAGATCCAAAACTATTGGGGATACACAGGGTGCACATATTGTGCAAACTGCAGTCAAAGACTCAGTTACAACACCTTCTAAAACTCAGATTGATGTGGCTCCTATAAATATGGAGTCACAGCTAAAAATTTTATTTATAGAAGCACCTCACACTCAAAACTCACCCACAAATTCTCTGGATGTGGACATGATTCACACATCAATTCCTGATTCTCCATCTTTAATTCTCATGTAGAAGACAAAATCTACAGCAAGTGAGCATCATCTTTTAGATTATTTGTAGGTTCACTTGCCATTTCTTTCTGATTCTACTGAGAAGTCTGTGTAAAATCTCAAATCAATCATCACAGACTCTACAGTAGTTTCTACTCCAAACTCTGTCATTCCTACTATCTCGACGGATATTATTCATCCGTTGACTAGTGATTGTATCTCAACGGATGTACTTGACAGCAATCATCCGTTGACACTGTCAACTACTGCTTCGACGGATGTTTCTCATCCGTCGATAATCACGGCACCACCTCAAATTTCAACTATTGTTACTAGTGCAGATGATCTAGTCAATACGCCATAAATGGGCTATTGTAATGCCTAAATGGTGTTACAATAGGCCCAAAATGCATTGCATTTGGTCTATTATAACACCAAGGGGCGTTACGTATACGAGCATTACAATAGACACCCTAATGTAACACTTCACTGATCTATTGTAACAGAGAAGAAAACGTTACAATAGGAAACTACTGTAACACTAAAAGGCCCAAATGTAATGCAAAATGAGTGATACATTAAGTTCGATCAAGATTGCAAATGTGGACCCCACATATGGGTCCCACGGCCTATTGTAACAGTCTATTTTATCTATTGTAACACCAATTTTTTGTAATTAAGCAACACTAGCATATGTAATATGACACTATATATAAACATATATTACACTAGAATAGTCAAATGTAACAGTTATTTTTAAATATTTTCAAATATATACTCTATTTAAAGAACAATCCCATATTTAATAAAATATCAAATTTGCATACATGAGTCTCAATTTTTTGAACCAAACTATTAAATAACAGTCTCATTCTCCGAACCATACCACTACATAAGAGTCTTATCTCTAGCGCCAACAACTACAACATAACATCCAAGCTACCCTTGGATAGGAAAAAAACTACTTTTCGACTATCCTTGGATATGAAATTATACAAAATAATTAGTACAGAAGTACATTTTTCCCTTCTACACTTTCCTGATCTGGATATAAAATAACCAGGTAGAGAGCTACTTGTTCTCCCTCATTTCCCATTCCTTGCTCCTGTACACAAGTCACACCAAATTGCATAAGAATCAATACAAAATGCTTTTTGGACTTAGATAGGGGAAATGAGAATTTTATAATAGATGCTAGCTACATGAATTAAATTAAAATATATTAAAAGAAAAATAAGTAAGAATCACACATAAAACTGAGGACTTAGACAGGGTCAAGGTGTGCATTTGGATTTCCTATGGTATACCCTCCCCTCTACTTCTAATGACAACGCCATATGATTGTCCTTAATCCCCTTAACTTACATCCTGCATTTGTGGAAGATATATAATGTACAATAAACAAGGCCTACATGATAGAAACTGAAATGTACACATATGAAACTGATTCTCAATTCTTACATTTGCAAACGAATGTCTAACCTTATCAAACCATTTTATGTAAAATCACGCAATAGCGTCCGTTAGGTGGTTCAAACATATACAGTAATGCTAAATGTCATTGGTTGCAGAAATGACAGATAACCAAAAAAGCAAAATACTAAAAAATGACACAATCCGCATACATCACCTTCATCAAAACATTCAGGACCCCGAGCTTGTCACTTTCTAAAAGTCACAGAACGAAATGCAACAAAGTTCAACTTGGATCCACCGAGATACTTAGAGGAGTGTCTAGTTCCATTTCTAGTAGATGATGTCACACTCAATCCTGTGTTGTGTCCTGATTCTCCAGCAAGCCTAGTGTTTCTTCTTTGGCCAGAATCAAATAACTTTACTGAGATATGGAAACAACAAGATGCACAATCTTGACTGATTTTCTGAACTAATAAATTAATATGCTCAATCCACTAGCTTCAAATAGAGCACATAGTATAAAGGTTTTTGATAAATAAATTTTTGCAGTGCATGTTAATTTAATGCAAGGTGAAGCAGTCAAAGTACCCAGGTAAATGTTTTGCAATCTTCTAAACATGTAGAACTGAATCTTTCTGAGCTTAAAGGGTATGAAAAATACGTTATAGCTGAACTTATGAAGGAGAAAAGTACCAGATTATCCGATAATGTCTTTACCTGGTTTGCATAAAATGCAAACAGTTAGAATATTCTTGACGAACTCGTTATCAACATGTTTCATGCTAATCAAGACTTACCTTCACATGTATATGGAAATATATTACTATCTCAAATTCCACTCAACTCAAGATATTTTCTAATTCTTTTCAAGAAGTATATCTACACACTTTAAAATGGATCTCTGAGCCAAGTAAAACAGATATCCTAAACAGACAGGCCAAAGAACAACAAAGCAAGCTCGTCTACAAAACATAACAATATTGTCACTGTACCTGCTAATAAACTGCTCGACCATGGGATGCCAAAATTTAGATAAAAAGACGTTATAGACAAATTAAATTAACACCAAAATATGTTAAGAAATAATTTTTACACCTTTAAAGAATCTTAGACTTACTTACCAAGCTAGCTCATAAATTTAGAAACATGTCTTAAAAATGGATTTATTACATCTATTGTGGATGATATTAGTCAGGCCAAAAAACTAGAGCCTCCATTGACGGGCTTACATTTGACTACGTGAGATCAATACCCAAATTTTCCTTTACAGTTTTGCAAAGAAATGGGACAGAAAGTGCTTCAGTCCATGTGGCTAATCCAAAGTCACACAACTGCATGGAGACGTGAATTTGCGTAAGAAGCAATTGACCTAAGAAGCTTCAACTTCCAAAGAAGAGTATCTTTTGGTATGATATCAGACATTGACTGTAAGGTAAAATGTAAAAGAGGTGAAAAAAGAAAGAATCACCTGTACAAAAAAAGATAGTTTCAAAAACTAGCAAGAATGTGACTTCATACTCAAATGACTTTAACATTCTTACACAGCACACTGGATACATAATAACACAGAAATGGTTGAAAGAGATCCATGGAATGAAAAAGATCCATGTTGGGCGACAGTATTGGGTATCGATCAGATTATCCCAGCTTCCCTCATCTACTCAAATCCTATTGATATAAATTTATGTTTGCCGTTTAATTTTCTTTCGCCAACATTGTTTGTATATCAATTAAGGTAATGTAGTATAATACAATATTTTGGAAACTAATTAACTACAAGGTAAATAATATAAGTATAGAACCATTGGTAAATGTATGATAAAATAATAAAAACAAATCCTAAATGTTTAAGGCTTAAACATCAGTATATTGACTCTAATTGTCTTAGTTTTCTATGTTATCTGTATATAGTATGCCAGATATCAGTCCTATGAGTGACGCTCAGTTTTGTATGTTAATTAAGCGTCATTCAGTTTTAATTACAGCTTAACTGAACTCTAAACCATGCCATATTAATGAATACAGGACACCATTTGGAATCAATCTTCAATAACATAAACATCCCATCTTTCCAGTTTGCACAAAATTAAACCCTGAGACTAAAAGTCCGTAATTGTAGAATTCTATTAAATCTATTTCAAGGGAATTTAAAATGAGACCAAATCAGAAACTATAACATGAACAGTCCAAGATTCCATTTTTTTGAAAGTTTTTCTAATTAATCTCATGTTTCAATTTATTAGGATAAACCCATTTCTGTAGGTATCATCAGAGTAAATTAAGGAATACATAACCTGAACATAACATGTTATTTGCAATCGTGAACAGTAACTGCAATATTGATATCCAACATAGTACATTGCTTCTCTACTAGCTTGGTGATATTTATATAGATACATTTACCAATTGAGCTCAAATATTTATGCCCACAATTGAATTAGAAGAGTTCCCGAGGATGAGTCTGACCAAGCGAAGCGGAAAACTTAGCGATAACGACTTCTTGATACACTTCTCATCACATTAACGACCTTTTTCCAAAGCCTACATATAAATTATATACGATTCGAGAATTTGGTACTTCCATAACAGCAACAGAAGACTTTCTATAATTTTATGTACAGTGATTTAACCTAAAGGAAGGAATATATATATTATAAATATTAAACTTCAGCATCTGAAAGTTCAAGATAAACAAATAGCGAGAATAAAATTAAATAAATTTATAAATAATCATGAGTAATCAAGATAATAGTACCTTTTCTTGAATAGAAACCATAGGATGTTTGAAATTTTCCTCATCCTACTGCCAATGTTTCTTAATGAATTGCTTTAGAAGAACAGCAGCTAGGTAAAACATGTTAATTCTACCAAGGCAGACGAATGAAATAAAACAAAAACATGAGCCCTACAAGTACTGTAACATTCTAGTTTACAATCTTCTACAAAAGAAAGACGAGTTACATAATTGGTTATCTATTTAGCTAATCAAGATGAGTTAATCAAATTAACGCTTTCTACAGAGTACATATCATTCATGTCATAGCTAGCCTTAATAACTGGATTAGCATAGTAAATGTGCGATGTAAACTCAGTATTTAGTAAACAAGACACACTAATTATTAATTGAGAATATGAGATAAATAACAAAATCTGATGTAATCAAACGACTCTAAACAAGCACCGCATTTCGGAACATAACCCTAAATCTGCAGCAAACACCATCAACAAATCGCCCAAACGCCATCACTTTTCTAATAACCCTAATCGACTAAAAATTCACAATAAAATATATATTAATCAAAGAATATATGCCTTTATGTTTAAATCGGAGCAGAAAAGTAAATATTTACCACTAAATCAGGGCAAAAGAATTAAAGCCCCAATTTGAAGCTCTTAAATCCTGTAATGTCATTTGAATTGAAAAATTAGTAACTACCTTTAAAATACATCAACAAACATGTGTGCATTGTTAGATATATTTGATAATGTCATGTCTAATATAATTTGTATTTAGTTTTCAGATCTTACTTAAACAGGATAAATCAGTACTTAACTGGAAATCAACACTTATACTGAAGTCAGAACTTAAGTGATCAGAACTTAAGGTTTAGGAGATATTTATCAGGAGATAATATCAGAACATAAGGAGACTTTCAGATAAGGAAGGCGACTGATTGAAAGGAAAGAAGATCAAGACAAATGCAAGAAGAGATATGCATGAAGAAGGAATTCTATAAAGAATAGAATACTTGGAAGAAAAGATATCTGATTGATATATTTTAGGAAGCAGAATTATATTCCATATCAATTAGTGATTATCTTGTAACTGTGTAGTATATAAACACATACATAGGGTTTACACTATATGTGTTATCATAATCGAGAATAATATTCATTATAACCCTAGCAGCTCTCGTGATATTTTGTTCATCACTGAGAGAGGACAATTCTACATTATAACAGAGTTTAATAAAGTTTGTTTTCTGTTACTTGTGTTCTTTGAATTTGATTTGATTGTGCTATACATTGTATTCAACCCCCCTTCTACAGTGTGTGTGACCTAACAAGTGGTATCAGAGCCTATATATTAACACACAAACAGTTTAAGATCCAAAAACAATCATGTCTGAATCCATAGTCGATATGAGGCTATTAGAGTTCCCATACTGAAACCATCTGAATACCCCATATGGAAGGTGAGGATGACTATGTTTCTGGAAGCTACAGATCCAGAATATCTTGACAGAATCAATGAAGGACCTCACAAGCCAACCAAACTCGATGTTGCAGTTGCAGGTGAAGCAGCAAAGTCTATACCAAAGGAGAAGAGTGATTACACTGCTGAAGATATCGCATCAATTGCTAAGGATGCTAAGGTACGACACTTGCTGCATAATGCCATTGATAATGTAATGTCAAACAGGGTAATCAACTACAAGACTGCAAAGGAGATATGGGATGCCTTGGAGACAAGATGCCAGGGAACTGATTCGATTAAGAAGAACAGGAAGACTATACTCACTTAAGATATGAACACTTTAACTCAAAGCCTAATGAGTCATTGACTAATTTATATGACAGATTCGTCAAACTCTTGAATGATTTGTCACTAGTTGATAAGGAGTATGATCTTGAAGATTCAAACCTTAAATTCCCGTTAGTACCTCCTGAAAGTTGGGATTTGAAGGCCACAATTATAAGAGACAACTATAATCTTGAAGAAACAACTCTTGATAAAATTTATGGGATGCTCAAGACTCATGAACTTGAGATGGAACAAAGAAGCAAGAGGAATGGAGGAAAGTCAAGGACAGTTGCTCTTAAGGCTGAGGAAGAATCCCCCAAAGCAGCTACCTCAAGGAAAGGTAAGGGAAAAGCGCTCATCATAAAGTCTGATACTGAGTCATCAAGTTCTGATAGTGATGATGACTCAGAAACTGAAAGCTTGCCTGAGATGGATGCTGATGAAGAGATGATGAAGCTGTGTGCTCTTATGGTGAAAGGAATCACAAGGATTGCATACAGAAAATTCAGGAAGGGAAAGAAGTTTTCCAGGAAAGGTGCAAGTCTTGATAAGAAGAGTTTCAGAAAATCTGAAGGCAAAGGAGGGAAGTCTGACAGAGGAGATTACACAAATGTCAAATGCTAAAACTGTGGTGAGAAAGGCCACATATCTCCTGATTGCAAGAAAGTCAAGAGTGACAAAGGCAAGGCTCTTGTCACAAAGAAGAAAAGCTGGACAGACACTTCAGATTCTGAAAGTGAGGAGAACTATGCCTCGATGGCAAATGCTGATAGCAGTTTTGAAGCTGCTGAGTTAAAGGTACCTCAAACTACTTATACATTTCATACTGATGATATTAATGAGTTGAGAAGATATCTTAAAACCATGTTCATCAGTTATAGAGACCAAACTTTAACATGTGAAAGATTAACTTCTTAAAATCTTGCTTGTAAAAAGAGGAATGATTATTTAGAAAAAGAGTTAGTCATGTTCCATCAAACTCAGAAAGATAGAGATGATGTTTTCTATGTTAGGGGTGAAGTACTTAAAATGAATGAATCTCTAAAAACTGAGTTAGAAAAGAAAAGAGAGATTATCAGGACTTGGACTAACTCTGGCAGAACAACTCAGAATTTGTTAAGTAGTAGAAACTGGAAAGAGGGCTTAGGTTATGGAGATGATAAGAATGATAAAAGAACTGTAGAAATTAAGCCTATAGTTGTTAAAAAAAAGCCAAAGGTAAAACCTGTTAAGTTTGTAGCTGTAAAGTCTGATACTGAGAGACCAGAAGTTAAAGAGGAATTAATTTCAGATAAACTAAAACAGGAAAAGCCAACTGAAGTTAACGTAGGCTTAATGACAAAGAAACGGCTTAAGCATAAGCTGAAAGATGTTAAGAATGTAAACAAGGTAAAGTCACCTAGGAAAAATAGGAATGGAAAGGAAGGTGTGAATAAAAGCAATGATTATAAGCCTGTTCCTAATGCTCCTAGAAAAACATGTCATAATTATGGAAGTTCTAACCATCTGGCTTCTTTTTGCAGGAAGAATAAGAACACAAACTCCTTACCTTCAAAGTCAGGAGTTAAGAGTCAGTCTGTTAGATATAGGCCACAAAATCCTTGTTTTCATTGTGGTAGTTTATGCCATTCCATTTATACTTGTAAGGAATATCATAGTTTGTTCTATGATTATTATCAAATAAAACCTTCTTTAAAGAAAGTTAGCATTGTTCCTGATGTTAAGTTCTGATACAAAGTCTGATAGTGTAAATGCTGATAAGAAAAATGTTAACATAAACTCTGATGTTAAATCCGCTGCAAATGTTGACAAACTTAATAAGGCCAAAGGATCCAAGAAAGTCTGGGTCCTTAAAACTAATCATTAGTGGTCTTTGTGATTGCAGGGCAAAAGGAAAAACATCCTAGTTCTGGACAGTGGATGTTCAGGACATATGACTGGAAATAAAGCCCTGCTATCAGACTTTGTGGAGAAAGCTGGCCCAAGTGTTTATTATGGAGATGGCAACATTGGAAAAACACTGGGATATGGCAATATCAATCTTGGGAATGTCATCATTAAGAAAGTAGCTCTGGTCTCAGGACTTAAACACAATCTGCTCAGTGTTAGTTAAATCTGTGACAGAGGTTATCATGTGGAATTCTTTGAAGAACACTGTGAAGTTGTAAGCAAATCTACAGGCAAAGTTGTTCTGAAAGGATACAGGCATGGTAACATTTATGAAGCCAAGCTTTCAACAAGTACTAATGGTTCTGCAATCTGTCTGTTAAGTAGAGCATCAATTGAAGAAAGCTGGAATTGGCACAAAAAACTCTCTCATTTAAATTTCAATAATATAAATGAACTAGTCAAGAAAGATCTTGTGAGAGGACTACCAAAATCAGTATTTGCTCCTGATGGCCTTTGTGATTCATGTCAGAAGGAAAAACAAAGAAAATCTTCATTCAAGAGCAAGACTGAATCATCAATTCTTGAGCCTTATCACCTACTACATGTTGATCTATTTGGTCCAGTGACTGTCATGTCTATTGCAAAGAAGAAATATGCTTTGGTCATAGTGGATGAGTTCACCAGATATACATGGGTGTATTTCTTGCACACAAAAAGTGAAACTGCATCTATCTTGATTGATCATGTCAAGCAACTGGATAAATTGGTCAAAGATTCTGTGAAGATCATAAGAAGTGATAATGGCACTGAGTTCAAGAATTTGATCATGGAAGAGTTCTGCAAAGACCATGGAATCAAGCAGGAATTTTCTGCTCCTGGAATTCCACATCAAAATGCAGTTGTTGAAAGAAAGAATAGAACTCTTATAGAAGCTACACGAACTATGCTTGATGAAGCAAAGCTACCAACCTATTTTTGGGCTGAAGCTGTGCAGACTGCTTGTTTTACATAGAATGCTACACTCGTTAACAAGCATGGAAAGACACCATATGAGATGGTGAAGAAAAAGAAGCCAAATCTGAAGTATTTTCATGTATTTGGATGCAAGTGTTTTGTTCTTAAGTCCTGAACAGCTATCCAAATTTGATTTAAAAGTTGATGAAGGAATTTTTGTTGGATATCCACTTTCCACAAAAGCCTTCAGAGTCTACAATTTAAGAACAAGAGTTGTCATGGAATCTATCAATGTCTCCTTTGATGATAAGAAGTTTACTGGACTTGAAGATTTCAATGATCACAATCAACTGAGATTTGAAAATGAAGATTTAATTATTCATACTGTAAATCATGAGAGTCTAAATCCTGACAGTCTAAATTCTGATACTGCAAACTCTGATGGATTAAACTCTGATGTTATTGAAACTGTGATGACTACGCCAAAGGAAGATGCACCTATGCAGGGGGGGCATACTGAAGATACAACCACATCTCAAAAAACATCAAAACCTATAACTAGCTCTTCAAGTTCTGATTCATCAAGTTCTGATGAGCTAAATCTGATAAGTCTGGAAACTCAAATTCTGAAGGATCCAACTCAGAGAGCATAGTTTCAGGGGGAGCATCAGAAAATATTGATGAAGATAGCATGGATCATGGGGGAGCATCCAGTTCTAGAGAAAACCTTCCATCTGCAAGGAAGTGGACTAAATCACATACACCTGACTTAATAATTGGAAATCCTGATACAGGTGTCAGAACTAGAACAACTACATCAAATGAATGTCTTTATAATTCTTTTTTTTCTCATACTGAACTAAAGAAAGTGGAAGAAGCTCTTCAAGATGCTGATTGGGTGCAAGCAATGCAGGAAGAGTTAAATGAATTTGAAAGAAATAAAGTTTGGACCCTAGTGCCAAGACCAAAGAACAGATATGTTGTTGGTATAAAGTGGGTGTTCAGAAACAAAACTGATAGTGATGGCATAATTACAAGGAATAAAGCAAGGCTGGTTGCAAAAGGATATTCTCAACATGAGGGAGTTGATTATGATGAAACATTTGCACCAGTTGCTAGATTGGAAGCCATAAGGATATTTTTGGCTTATGCTGCTCACAAAAAGTTTACAGTCTTTCAAATGGATTTGAAAAGTGCTTTTCTCAATGGAAAATTGGAAGAGGAAGTATATGTTGAACAACCTCCAGGCTTTGTAGATTCCAAATTTCCAAATCATGTCTACAGGCTTGATAAAGCACTTTATGGCCTTAAGCAAGCTCCAAGAGTATGGTATGAGACTTTAGCTCAGTTTCTTCTGGAAAGTGGATTTAACAGAGGAACTATTGACAAAACACTGTTCTACCTCAACCATGAAAAGGACTTACTTTTGGTGCAGATATATGTTGATGATATCATTTTTGGTTCTACAAATGACAGACTTTGCAAGAAGTTTGCCAAACTGATACAGTCAAGATGTCAAATGAGTATGATGGGGGAACTTAGCTATTTTCTGGGCCTTCAAGTCAAGCAGAATGAAGAAGACACTTTTATTTGTCAATCCAAGTACACCAGATATTTGCTGAAGAAATTTGGAATGCAAGATTGTTCAAGTGCATCCACTCCCATAGCCACCGCAACAAAATTGGATAAGGATACTGGTATATCAGTAGATATTACTAATTACAGAGGTATGATTGGCTCACCACTCTATCTAACTGCTAGTAGACCTGATATCATGTATGCTACATGTCTTTGTGCAAGATTTTAAGCAGATCCAAGAGAACCTCACTTAACAGCTGTGAAAAGAATTTTCAAGTATCTTAAGGGAACAGCTGATCTGGGATTGTGATATCCTAGAGAATCAGACTTTAAACTAATAGGTTACTCAGATGTAGATTTTGCAAGATGCAAAATTGACAGGAAAAGCACAAGTGTAAGCTGCCAATTTCTTGGAGGAAGATTGGTTTCTTGGTTTAGCAAGAAATAAAAGTCAATTTCCAGCAGAAGCAGAGTACATTGTTGCAGGAAGCTGTTGTGCAAAGATTCTTTGGATGAAGAATTAGTTACTGAATTATGGGTTGACATATTTTAAAATCCCTATTTACTGTGATAATCAAAGTGATATTGCTATGACAAGTAATCCAGTTCAACACTTAATGACGAAGCACATCAGCATTAGGTACCACTTCATAAGGGAACATATGGATGAAGGTACAGTGGAACTGCATTTTGTTCCAACAGATCAACAACTAGCAGATATCTTCACAAAACTACTGCGTGAAGCTACTTTTACAAGATTGGTAAATGAACTTGGAATGGTTTCAGGTTCTTTCTCTAAATCTGCTTAGTTTTTGTTCTGTTGCATCAGATTTTATGATCAGTATTTACAGATATTACTATCTTTGTGTATTCTGTGCTTAAATTGAAAATTGCCTAAGTGCTGATTGTTGTCTGATGTGAATTTCTAAACTCTGAAAGTGATATGCATGCTTCTGTGACTATTCAATCCAATGAGGATAACTGTTCTAGATGCTGACCTAGTAGTCTTTAATATACTAAAGTCCCATGTTTGAAGTAATTGTTTATGTGGAAATCTTTTAACACAAGAAAATTCTGATATTGAGCTTAGTTGAAGTTTACTTTGTGTATCTTATTACTAAGTCAAAAACTAGAATAGTGCTTCTTATCTGTTAAATTCTGATGTTAGTAAAATCTGGTGGATGTACTAAGTGATGATAAGCCTCACTTATCAAAAAAAAATAGTAATAAAAATCAGGTACTCCTTTGAGATCTAGAGTAAAAATGTGGAAGGGAAGACCCAAGTGCATTGCTGGTATTAAGTAATATGCATCAGAAAAGCAAAATAAATATTTTCTTGCTGACTTTTCACACTCTATGGTTACTGGAGAAATACTCTGATAATAGCATAAATTCTGATAAGCAGTCGTGACTCACTTACACTGAGAAGCCACTGTAAAATGGAATTTCAAAAGATGCATAAAATGAGCACAAAATAGTTGAGGTGGATTCATGCATGAACTCATTCTAAAGTAGACTTCAGAATCATGACAGATTTTGAGCAAAGTTCTTAGTTATGCCTTATTTCTAAGATGTACTGAAGTGAATCAGACTTTAATCTTTATCTGATATAAAGCTAACTGCACACACATACACTCCATATGAATGATGAAAATTACTGTGGTGATCAATGTTATTTTAGATGAACAGGTTAAATGTCAGTTGCATAAATTCTGAGGACAAGTTATGATGGAAGTTCTGATGATTAAGTTCTGAAGAACCGAAATCAGAATTTGTGTGAAGAATTACAGAAATAATTATTCACTTTTCGAGTTAAGGAGTCATGTTCTAATGACTGTTAAGTTCTGATATAAGTCTAAGTTCTGATATTAAATCCTGATTCTTTACTTGACTTATTTGTGGTTAAAATCTGAAACAGTCATATTTAAAATCATAATATGTTTGGGTGAGATATTAACAGTCAACATAATTTGGATTAGTGGTACTCGTAAATGGATAGTAATTTTTACTGGTTCAGTGTGCTCATTAACTCCTGTTTTAAACTTCCAATGACAGTTATTATTACTCATCAGTCTAGGGAGACGAGGTATAATTACTTTTACCTGTAACCATTCAATTTTCCCTGCGTCTCTTAGTATTTTATTGGTTATAAAACAAACACCTCATTCCAGTCAACATATCTCTCATTTTCTCTCAAACTCATTTTTTTTATATACTCATCAAAAACATGGTTCGTTTCAACTTGCTTGTGAACTATGACACTTTTACTATCGAGTTGAGCTGTGCTGATTGGCAGCAGGAGTGGCATGTAACTGTCATTCCTGATGAAATCTGGGACTCAGTCCCTAAGAGGTCCTCACAGACCTCTTATTCTTCTATATGGACTATCATCGCCATTGTGAGCGTCTGGAAGAGGAAAGGAGAGAAGCTCTCCATCAGCAAGAACGGATCATTCGTCTTGCTGTTCTCTTTGTTGAAAGTAGGAAGAAGAATTAATTATTATCCATCCGTTTCTCTTCACCGTCAGCTTTTTCAGGCTTCTTAGCTTAGGACTAAAGCTGTTGATGTTAGGGTTTGTAGCTTAGGACAATCTTGTAATGCTAAGCCTGTAATTTAAATTTCATCAAATGTATTTGCTTAATATATTAATAAAATTTTATCTTTTTGCAAGATTTTGTCTCTGAGTCGTTTCATATTCTGATGATATTTTAAATCCTGATACTAACCATATTCTGATGACCTTTTTAGCTTTGATACAAATCAAGTTCTGATTCTGATGTGGCAGTATTTATTTACTTGGTTCATTTGTGGTCATTCTCTCATTGGTCATATTTTTACAGAATATTGGTAAAGCAGTAATAATAATTTATTTAGTGGGAAGAGTTTTAAAATTTAAAATAAAACTGAACGTCCTTGATTAATGGGATTACTTGGTAAGTGGAACGGTTTTTCTCCTTAAAAAACTGCATGTGATAAGTAATGATTACTGAATACCCGTGCCCATTAATTATCTTTTACTCCTGCATGTCTGACAGGTGTCTCAACGGTTATTTTTACCATGTATAAGTAAAAGAGAGAAAAGATTGTAAAATCTTTTATTTACTTTCATATTTTATCTCTCTCTTTTTACTTTTATTCTCTCTCATCTACTGACGATTTTTCATACAGACGTTTTATCAAACACCTTACATACAATTTTCTTTCTCATGTATTTCTCATGGCACCCAAGGACATAATTTTTTATGGAGCTACGTTTGTTCCTAATAGCTTCTCCGCTATTCTTAGCAAGTCAGAAGCCCCATCTCAACTTCACTTCATTCAGGACTTTCTTGATAGTTCTGATATTGGGTATGCTCTGACCGAACCCGAAGTAGTCTCTGGTACTCAAGTACTGGAGTTCTGGAGAAGTGGAGTATATGATGATGGTGGTGCTCAAGGGTCCCCAAGTATTATTTTTTCATCAGGGGAGGATGAGTATGTTGTGACATTATCTACGGTTTGACAAGCACTGCAGCTACCTGAGAACTGTGTCTATTCTACTGTTGAAGAGCCGGTTCTTCAAAACATGATGGCCAATCTGGGATATGAGAAGACATTGGCAAAGCTGGGCCAGTTGAAGAGATCTTTCATAAGGAGGGAATGGAGTTTCTTCTTTGATTGCATAACCAAGGCCTTTGCAAACAAATGTTCCAATTTCGATGCAATTCCCATATTCAGCCAACAAATCGGGTATGCTCTCATAAATCAAACTAATTTTGACTATGCAAGTGCTGTCTTAGGTTTTATTGGGGATAGAATGACAGAAGATAGAACTACTATTTATTTTGCTAGATTCTGTCAGCTTATCTATAGTTTCTGTTGTGATAATAAGCCCCAATATGCTAGTGAATTAATTTCATCATTCGGACTAGCTAAAAGAGCTTTTAATGACTTATTATCTACTGATAATAAGAAGGCTGTGTTAAGACCCCTCTTAATTCCTTTATCTGTCAAACAAGCCTTAATAACCTACGATCCAGTTAAATACACTGCACTATATCATGATGTTCAACCATTTGAACTTCATCCATCAGCACCTACCACCTCTACTCAACCACCTCAAACTTCTCAACCTCAACCTTCAAAACCTACAGTGCAGCCTTCATCTTACAAACCTAAGAGGACTAAGAAAGTACCCCAGACATAACAGAAGAGAAGGAGATTCATTCTGCGAGATGAATCATATGCTGAGGAACAGGTTCCTGTATCAGAACCTATTGTTTTAGAAGGTGAGAAGGTCTCTTCTCAGAAGGATATTGATATTGGGAGTTCTAGGCCCCTAACAAGGCTTAGAAAGCATAATTCTGATGATACAGCTCCTACAGCCTCCTCAAAAGCTAAAAGATTCAAATCATTGGCAAAAAGGCCTGAAGATTCTGGTAAAGGAATGGAAGCAGCAGCTAAGGAAGGGGGTCAGGAATCTCTGATCTCACAAGACCCTGTTGAAGCTCATAATTCTCCTAGTGCTGATCCAGACCTTCATGCAACTCATCTATCTCCACTACATGAGCCAGAAACTACTCACATTCCCACACCTCCAGTATCTCCAGTACATGCTGATAACCATGGGCCAAGTGATGAAATTGACATCCATAACTTGGAAGTGCCTCAGGTTTTGAATCTAGAAGCTCCACCAACTCAAGTCACTCCACCAACAACACCAATTGCTGATGCTGATTTTAATCTAGAATTGCCTACAACACCTTCTCTGCATCTAGATACTGAAGATCAGATTTTAGGTGAACATCAGAATATGGCTGTTGATCAGAACTTAATTGAAGATCAGCTCTTAGAGGATGATGTTGAAGCCTCCATAGCCTCTCATACTATTCTTTTATCAGAGGATGTTGCTGATGCTGATTCTATAAGTTCTGATGCTGATAATGATGAAGTTACTGGAAATGCTGCTACAAATGCAGATGCTGATGTAGCTGGTCCTTCTGGACATGCACCTCTACAAGCTCCTTCAAAAGCTGAGATACTCAATGAGATCCAATCCTTAGTGAAATTGCTTGTCTCTCTTCTTTTACCTACTGATGCCAAAAAGGGGGAGAAGGTAATTAAGTCCAAATGCAAATATGTTAAGACACTAAAGGGAAAGGATGATGGTAATGACCCGGGAAACTCTGGAAAGGCTGGAGGTCATGGTCAAGGTGGAGGTCTCTCATCAAGTAGAATTGGAACTACAAGTCAAAGAACAAGTTCTGATACTGGGAGAAGAATAACTTCTGATACTGGTAAAAGGATAAGTTCTGATGAACTTTTGGAACTTGATGAAGAAATTTCAAGACAGTTATTTCTGAAAGAAAATCCAGGAATGGACTTTGAGAGTCTAAAGGAAGAAGAAGCTACACTTAAGTTAGAAAAAGTCATCTCCAAATATGAAGCTTCTGTTGAAAAGAAACTTCCTACGGCTAAAGGCATTGTGATAAAAGAAAGGACAAATCATGTGGCAACCAAGGCCAAATCACAATTACAGATAGATCCAAGGTCCAAGGGCAAAGAAAAAGTTGATGAACCTGTAAAGGTTTATGTGCCTCCTATGGATGAAGAAATATCTGATGAAGATGCTTATCTTACTCTGGTTTTAAAGAAGATTTCTCAAACAACCTCTGACATGGCTCAAGTTGTTCAGAGTCAAGATATAGTAAGTTCTGATATGACACTGAATCAAGCAACCTCTGACATAGCTCAAGTTGGCTTAATATCAGAAGATAAGTCAAAGGAAACCTCTGACACTGCTCATGTTAAATCCTCAAAGTTATTCCTACCAGGATTCACTAAATCCAAATAGACTCAATCTTTGAAGACTGCAGCAAGTGGTTTTGAAGCAAGAGTAGTTACTGGAAAGGAAGCAAGAGATAAATTTGGATTGGGTAGTACTGATGAAAGAAGAGTGCAGAACACAACCAATGATCCAACTTCCTTAAGTGAACCAGGTGTTGGAGCAACTCCTGAAAGATTGAATCAGCTTGAATCTGTACAGATGGTTTACCATACCTTCTTGAAAGAATACATCTTGTTATATTTCATGACAGATGGAAGGGTTTACCATATTAGGCAGAATGCCATACCACTGAAGTACTATGAGGAACTAGAACATGTTCTATTTCTACTTCAAGTAACAGATAGTGCTGCAAATTATTTGAAGACTCAAATTCAGAGACAGAAGAAGCTTTATTTTATTAAGTCTGACAGCACATATTGTCCAAAGTACAGAGATCAAAAGGGTGATATTGTTGAGATGAAGCCTAACTCTGCTAAGATTATAACTACCTTTCTGGGTTATAAAGCTGTAGAATTCAATCTTGAGTCTGACAATGCATATTTGATCAGACTAGATCAGGAGATAAGGAAAGCTAAAATAAATGATCTCAGGGCTACTATCTTTCAAATTGGTGAAGATATAGTTGAATTGAAGAATGCTAAAAGGAGAATGATTGATGAACTCAAATATGCTGAGAGATGTTTGTTAAAGAACTATCTCAGAACAACTCCTAACATTGAAGAGATCAGAAATTGAAGCCAAGTCAAGATCTACAACTGCTTAAATTCTGATATATATACAGACTAAAGTTATTATCAGAAGTTAAAGTTGGTAAAGCTTTAAGGAATGTAAGTTGTACTTATCTAGTCAAATTCTCATGCATTTGTACTTAATGTTTTTGACATCATCAAATATTTGTTAAACTTGTATATTATGCTAATTTACAAGTTGGGGGAGATTGTTAGATATATTTGATAATGTCATGTCTAATATGATTTGTGTTTACTTTTTAGATCTTACTTAAACAGGATAAATCAGTACTTAACTGGAAATCAGCACTTATACTGAAGTCAGAACTTAAGTTATCAGAACTTAAGGTTCAGGAGATATTTATCAGGATATAATATCAGGACATAAGGAGACTTTCAGATAAGGAAGGCGGCTGATTGAAAGGAAAGAAGATCAAGACAAACGTAAGAAGAGATATGCATGAAGAAGGAATTCTGTGAAGAATAGAGTACTTGGAAGAAAAGATATTTGATTGATATATTTTAGGAAGTAGAATTATATTCCATATCAATTAGTGATTATCTTGTAACTGTGTAGTATATAAACACAGACATAGGGTTTACACTATATGTGTTATCATAATCGAGAATAATATTCATTGTAACCCTAGCAGCTCTCGTGATATTTTGTTCATCACTGAGAGAGGACAGTTCTACATTGTAACAGAGTTTATTAAAGTTTGTTTTCTGTTACTTGTGTTCTTTGAATTCGATTTGATTTTGCTATACACTGTATTCAACCCCCCTTCTACAGTGTGTGTGACCTAACAGTGCATATTTACAAATCTTCAATTTCATCCATATACATGTGTTTATATTCATCAAATCTTCAATTTCATTTTTGATTCATCCTCAAGAGAGAAATGAGAGAGTCGATGGGAGAGAGTGTTTGTCGGAGGAGTGAGTATTGTTTGAGTGACTTTTGTTTGTCCAATAATTCATTTAGGGGGAAATTGCCGCCTCATAATTCATCTAGTAAATTGTGTAATATTTTATTTCTTATTTTGTAATTTTAAATAATAAAATATTATTTATTAAATAAAAATAAATAAAGTAACTTTTGTATTTATGTACAATTTATTTTTATAAATTTTATTATATTATATATTATATTTTTCATTCACTAATGAACTAAAATATAATTTTAATACTAATTGCTGATAATATTTTCACTTAAATATTTTAAAATTTTAAAAAGTATCTAATGTAACACCGGGTGTTGGTGTTACATGTCGTGCAACACCAGCATTTCTCTGCAACACTGGCTTTATAGTTGTTGTAACACAAATTGAGAGGTGTTACAGTAGGACATAAATTTATTAGCTAATGTAACGCTGCTTGTAACACTTGTATTACAGTAGCCCACTGTGTACAATCACTCTTAGGATTGAGGGAAGGGAGTGAATAGAGTGAGAGGCTGAGTTGTTCTCAGGCAAAAGGAGAGGAAAATAGTGAAAACAAGCAAGCTATTTCTTGCAGCTTGGCAAAAGTAAGTGAGTGGAGTCCCGCCTTAGTAGGTGAAGGTGAGGGTGTGAGGGTGGGAAGCCAAGCAGAGCCCTTGATGCAAGAAAAAAGAGATTATGAGAGAAAAGCATGTACGAAAGAATGGGAAGAGCCCATTGTTAGTGAGTTAATGGATGTTAATGAGGCTGAAAAGAAATAGCTATTTTAGCAAGATTATCAAGTTGTCTTAAACTCTATATCTTATGAATCTGAGGCATTTACTCACCCTGTTACAGCTTATCAAGTCTTAGCTGAACAGGACAATGTAGCTGCTGAGAGAATTCTCAATTTGGTGTACACAACAACTTTTATGCAAAGGGCTAAGGATGCAATCACTGCCATGCCCTCCACATATAGTGATGATTTTGAATTGGCTGAAGAATCATTTAGGGATGATGATGAATTAGAAGGCATGAGCGTAGGGGGGATGCAGAAACTCCATCATGGATGCTGCACAAGGAATGTTCTTATCCATATCTCCTATCCACACTATTCAAGCTCATTCATGACACCCAAATAGCAATTCAATCATCCACTAGTGCCAACACCAAAAGATTACTTAAAACTCACCTGGAAACTCTTCAATTGCACAAAATTCAAGCTCTCCATCAAAGTCAAAATGTGGATACCATAAAGCATGAAATTGGTGAAATCAAGAAGGACTTTGTTGCAAGGTTGGATGTTAGGCTTGCAGGCACCACAATGACAGAGATAGCTCAAAAGCTGAGAAAAAAAGCTGATTTGAACATAAAAGTTGAGGTTGTTAACTCAAGACTGACAAATGTGGAGAAATCAGTGGCCAGGATACTTGCAAATCAGGAAACTCATACGAGTCTACTATAATAACTGGTGGTTGCACAAACCTCAACCTCCACTCAGCTTGATGCTAACAAAAAGGGGGAGAAAGACCTATCACTCCAGTTAGCCAGGGGGGTCAACAAGTGAGGGGGAGAAAGTGCTCAACATACACAAGTTAGCAAGGTGATTGTTCCAGCAATTGCTTTCACTAACCCACCAGCCTTTGACAGTATTGATATGATCAAGATAGCAGCAGCTAAGTTGGAGTTAAATGACAAATTGAAAAAACTTGATGTAACAGTAGTTGAGCTAGAGCTAGATGTAAAATGGAAAAAGCTTGCTGAAAACATCAAGAAGAAGTTTGGTCCAATTGGGAAGCAAGACAAGGTCTTTTCTCACTTCTCTCAATTGAGCTTAGGGAACATGGAAAGGGGTCAACCCTCATCAATCAAATCTCCAAAGGCCAATGTGATTTTTTATCCAAAAAGAAATTATCCAAAGAACTTGGACAATAATCCATTGGACATGTCCTATGAAACCCCTAATCCAGATGAGAAGAAGCTACTTGGAAGGTCTATTACTTTCTTCAAAGATCCCAGAGACACAGCATCAAAGAACAGAATTGCTAAGATCTACAGGAATGGTAAACTAATCTGTGTGGTGGCTGGACATCCACAGTTTGTAGAAGCTAAGAAAGAAGAAAATGTGAGGCTTAAATAACAACAATAGAAAGCCGCTTTAGAATCCAAGAACCTAGCCAAGAATTCTGCAACCACAGAAGTTGCATTGCCTGCTGTGACATCTGAGAATCTGATTGAAGAAATGCAAGAAAAACCAAAGAAGACTAAGAGAAAATTTAGATACAAACTCCCAGCAAAGAGGAAGCTAGATTTCAATGAAGATAAGGAAGAATACATGCCAACCCAATCTACAACTTCAAGTCAACCATCCATACCTACAATGGAGGAGGCTGAATTCAAAGTTGATCCTAACATTACTTTCCATGGTGAACCAGTAATTCCCAAGGATGAACTTATAGATTGGGATAGCCTGCCCCTTCGTGATCTAAACATTCTAATCTATGCCAAACCAATAAAGACAAAAAAAAGAGTAGTCAAGACAGTCAAGCCTGTCAAACTTCAATCCAAGAAAGTGGCCAAACCCAATTTGTGACATCAAAGAATTCTCAGACATAAATCTTTATCTGGAAGAAATAGATGAAGTTAGAGCTATTGATGCATACAGACATCTTCCAGAAATATTATTTTTCAGGTACAAGGGTGGAAGACAGATGACATTGCCACTTCACAGAATTCTCAATGAAGTCTATTCTACTTTGGTGACTATCTTCTCCTCAATCAAGAAAAACTTTGGATTCAACATAGTTGCCAAGAAGATGGTACTGAACAAGATTGAGGAGATAAGGAATAGCTGGAGAGGACCAAATGCACTCCCAAGGGTATTGACAATTCCTTTTGCTGGAGATAGGGTGCATTGGAGGCCTCACTGGATAATGGAGTTCAAAGATGAGAAATGCACCAGAAGATTCTTCAGATTAGAAGATCAGCTGAAAATTGTAAGCAATGAAACTCTCATGGAGATGCAAGAAAAGCTGGATCAGACAAATGAAGATGAATCTGAATTCTACAGGCAACACTAGAATCAAATTAAGGAAAACAATGTGAAACTGGGAAAGAAGTTCAGACAGTCAAGGAAATAATCTAAATTTGCTCGGTCTAGAGGAGCACCTTGAAAAATGATCTGTAAGATACTCAACAAATCTTCCTCTATAAGAATTTTCAGTAAACTGTAGAACTTATCTATTTTATCTACTTTATATCATTCTGTATTCATAGAGTGTTTTATTATCCTCAAGTTTCTCTTACTTTATGGCTACAATTCTAGTAGACATAAATTGGGGGAGATTGTTAGGAATATGTTGTGTACTTGATGGTAACTTAAAACAAAACACTTAGTAGACTTTAGTTAAGTGATTTTGCAGCTTTCAACGAATGATCATTTCAATATCCATTGAAAGAGTAGCTTATGTAATAATAAGATCAGTAGCACATTCCGACAAACTATAATGGCTAAGTGAACTAGATGCTGTAGAAAGTTTAAGTCATGTTGACTACTAGATTGATATGCAAGATAGGTTGGTTTATTATAAATATCTTGTGGCACCCTCCAAACTCGGGTCAGAAGTTTGGGGTCCACACACACACTATTTATAACCTGCTTATAACAATAATAAAGATAATAATAATAATAATATGCAGTGACCCTACTTACCAAGTACCATGGACCGCAACAGGTTAAAGTATGCACACAAGCCAAACACCACTTATATTACAAACCGTTCATATCCCAACTATTCAAACTCAGAACTGAGTAATAAACATTATTACAAACTTTTACAAACTTATATTATCCCAAAAGAAGCCTACTAGCTCAACTCGATCAACCTGAACCCCTAGCTCTTGTGCTAGACTGGGGATCCTCGGTACCAACCGGTTCCTTCTTAACTGAAAAAGAACATAAACAATATCGCACAAATGAACTAACTAGCTCAGCAAGTCACAATGACAAAACTGAGAATAATGATTATCAGGTGAAAATGGTTATGGTATCAAGTGAACAATAGATTATGATTTAGAATTGGATATTATATTTTCATTTAAAAACCAAGGTTAGGCTGCTGATCAGTCACGCACTAACCCCGAGCAAACCACACAGCACTGCTCTAACTACTGGATCCAAGGCACACATTGGCCTAACTTGACCATTATATGGTCTGACCACGAATCTGGTCCACAATTTTAAAACAATCCAATTCTAACATAATAATAGAATAAGCATTAATAAACAATAAATAGGATCATTTACAATATTGGACGTTCAATAGTGAAAATGGTTTCAATCTGGATAAAGATCAATATGGCATTTCCAAAGCTTGGCTGTTAGGTAATGAAAGAATTGGATAACAAAGGAATTAACATTTCAGGGTTCCAAGGATTTGGACTTTCAAAGCATAAGATAAAATGGTTTGAATGTGTAAGAAATCCGGTTCAGTGTTTGATATTTAGTTTGTATGTATTTGTGGAGTAGTATCGTATATTTGAGGTTCGTATTTGGGTATACAACAATGAATGGCCTAGAAAGAATCAGGTTTACGGTTCAAGATCAATAACTGGAATCAAGGTTTAGGGTTCAGTGCTTCAAAGCACTTGCAATATAAAACAGGAATATCAATCACTACAATATCTTGAGAAAGTTCAGAACACTTGCCTGGTACTAGCTTACAATACTGCACTCGCTTTCAATCACCACTATCTTATTCCTCGACTAACTGTTTCCCTTTCCTACGCCTTGCCTCTTCTGCTCATATATCATAAGCATCTATCAATATTTGACTCATATAATTCTGTTCGAAACATACTTCTATCTACCCTTCGTTTCACCCAAATCCGATTAACGTATTGAAAGTTACGCCATAAACAAGTAAACGTCGAATATATATCGACCGACAGTTAACCAACAAGTCGCATATAGCACATAACACATCACATAATCAATGATATATCATCTATAAAGAAATCCCAGGTCATAAATAGGCTTTCGGATGTTTAAAATGATTTTTAAAACATTTTTCGGAATTAAAACGGATTGTTGGATCAATTTTGGAGTAATAAACAGGGTTCGGCTGGCCAGTTATGGCTTCAAAACAATTTAAAATATTATTTTAAAACTCGAAACTATTTTTTCGGAATTTTTAAATCATTTAAATAATTAAATCTAATTAAATAATTAATTAAAATCAATTAATAATTAATTAAATCAATTAATTTTCAAATTAATTGACCAATTACTAATTAATTCAAATTTATTTTTGATTTAAAAATAATTTTTGGAATTAAAATAATAATTTTTTAGAATTTTCAGAAATTAAAATCGAATTTTTATAATAAAAATAAATAGGGAATATAATTTTTGAATATTTTTAAAACAGGAATCCTAAATTTGCAAACTCTGGAAACTGCAGGGACCAAACTTCAACGTCCCCAAAAGTCCAGGTACCAAACTACAATTTTACACCCCCCGTCGCCGGAAAATACAGGGGTGGCCGGAGAACTTGATTACGGCACCCTCACCTCACCATCTGCTCTAGATTTACAGTACACAACACCAGGAATCTATTCGTGCAATCAAAACACATCAATCATCCCTGTACTGGCCGGAAATTGGCCAAGAACATCGCCGGTTTCCGGCGAAACATCGAAAACTTAAAAAGACAACTCCCTTCGATTCATTAATCCTCTGTTAACGAGCTATATCCCAATCGATTGCAAATTTCATAAGGAACATAATCCACTATAAATCAACAGCTAATAACCCCTAAATCAAAAAGCCCCAAATTTCAATTGAAAACATTCTTACGGGTTATAAACCCTAATTTTAAAATTCGAGAATTAAACCCACTTTTGAGCATGTTATTGAACTCTAAATCAGAGGTATGACATATGAAAATCATCAGGAAAACAAGCTCTACAACATGCAATCATCAAATCATACAAACAATCATCCGAACAAAAATTCATATTTTTAATAAAAATAATTCAAAAATAAATAAATTTTCAGAAAATAAACCTTGATTTCTGCAGTGATATGGAACACAGAATCTGATAGTACTCCTTGAGACCTTCGATTTGGTTACTCCAACTTTTCCAACTGATTTCAATAACACCTTGAAATTGTAGTTTGATTCTAAAAAAGGTTTATAAATTTAGGGTTTTTCTCTGGAAAATTATATAATTAACTGACTACAAATGATTTTGATACGAAATAAAATACGGGAAAAGGCTATTTATAATTACGGAAAATTAGTATCCCGTTGGATCTTTCCGAATATAAAACGGTAAGTTTATTTATAAAAACTGATCCAAACGGTATCGGTTTTCGGGATAATTATCCAAATCAGTACAATTTGTACTGCAGTCTTGGTCTTAGCGCCTGGTTACACGTATTACGAGGTGATAATTGTGATAGTTTAATAAAAAGCTCCCGTTTCTCGAAAATACGAGTTTTATTGATTTACCGAAACAAATATTGTATCGAAAATGTTGCGCCGGGACCCGCGCAAGACAAACCGTACGCCGGATCGAAAAAGTCGAAACATGGAAAATGCTCGGAATATTACAATTAGGTTAGGAAGGAGTTCTCGGAAGAGTTTCGGGTTTTAAAAACATAACAACGGATGACGTCGGTTGGTTCCCGTTTTTATAAAATAGATTTTAAATACCCGAAAAAAGATTTTATAAAATTCATATGATTCCTATAAATTCATAAATCATCATAAAAATAATTAGGAAGATATGACAATTATCTATATTTTATTTTGGACATATAAAAATTAAAATACTCAATTAATAATTTTTTTAAACATCCAAACATATTTAACACTTAACAAATAATTCACAGAATAGATACGGAACACATATAATAATTATTTATTAGCAAAAATAATTATACGATATAGACCGGATATTACATCCTTCCCCCCTTAAAAGGATTCTGTCCTCAGAATCTCCTAAGAAAACAAACGAGGGTACTTTTCTCTCATATCATTTTCTAATTCCCAGGTTGACTCTTCAACCTTTGGGTTTCTCCATAATACTCTTACTAGCTTTACCACTTTATTTCTCAATAATTTCTCTCTTTCCTCTAGAATCTCTATCGGACTTTCTACATATGACAAATCTGCCTGAAGCTCTATTGGCTCATATTCTATTACATGCCTGGAGTCTGGATTATACTTCTTAAGCATCGATACGTGAAAAACATTGTGAATGTGTTCCATGTGCGGAGGTAACGCCAATTCGTAAGCTACTTTGCCAACGCGCTTTAGAATCTCAAAAGGTCCGACATATCTTGGGCTCAGCTTTCCTTTCTTTCCAAACCTCGTTAGTCCCTTCCACGATGATACTTTCAGTAATACCAAGCTTCCTTCTTCAAATTTCATGTCTTTCCTTGACTGGTCTGCATATTTCCTTTGACGATCATGTGCGGCTATCAATCTCTTTTGGATAATTTCAACCACTTCCTTTGTCTGCTGTACTAGTTCAGGTCCAAGTATTTTGCGTTCTCCTACTTCGTCCCAATACACTGGAGATCTGCATTTGCATCCATAAAGGGCTTCATAGGGTGGCACATCAATACTGGCATGATAACTGTTGTTATAAGCAAATTCTGCCATAGGTAAATGCTCGTCCCAACTTCCTTTGAAATCAATAGCACAAACACGTAACATATCTTCAATCGTCTGGATCGTTCTTTCACTCTGGCCGTCCGTCTGTGGGTGGTAAGCTGTACTCATATTCAGTCTTGTTCCCAAACATTCTTGAAAACTTTTCCAAAATCTTGAATTAAATCTTGGATCTCGATCCGATACAATGGACACAGGAACTCCATGACGAACTACAATATCCTTCAGGTACATATGGACTAACTTGTCGAGCAAAAATCTTTCATTTATAGGCAGAAAATGAGCTAACTTGGTAAGTCTATCTACTATAACCCAAATAACATCATGATTAGCTCTTGTCCTTGGTAATCCAACTATGAAATCCATGGCAATATGTTCACACTTCCACTCTGGAATCTCCAATGGCTGTAGCAATCAACTTGGTCTTTGATGTTCGGCTTTAACTCTCTGACATGTATAACATTTTCTAACCCATTCTGCAATTTCCCTCTTCATGTCTGGCCACCAATAATTTTCCTTTAAATCTCTGTACATTTTGGTACTCCCTGGATGGATTGAATACCTTGAATTATGTGCTTCCTGTAAAATTTCATTCTTCAGCTCCGTCACCGGTGGAATCCAAATTTTAGAAGAAAACCTAATAATACCTTGGTCATCCTTTTGCGTGCACAATTCTTCACCTACCAAACAATTTATATCTTGATCCATTACATCTTCCTGACACTTCTTTATTTTCTCTAACAACTCGGGCTGGAAAGTCATACTGTACACCTTTGCTTCATCAGGCTTGCAAACTCTAATCTCCAATTCCAATTTCTGAAATTCTTTATATATCTCTTCGGGTACTAATAACACATTTAACTTTTCCTTCCAACTCAATGCGTCTGCTACAATATTCGCTTTACCAGGATGATAATTAATCGAGCATTCGTAATCCTTGATCAATTCTAACCATCTCCTTTGCCTCATATTAAGCTCCTTCTGTGTGAATATGTACTTCAAACTTTTGTGATCCGTGTAAATCTCACACATTTCTCCATACAGATAATGTCTCCAAATTTTCAAAGCGAACACTATGGCTGCTAGCTCCAAATCATGAGTAGGATATTTCTGTTCGTGTGGCTTCAATTGCCTTGACGCATACGCAATCACCTTATCGTGCTGCATCAGAACACATCCTAGTCCTTTATGAGAAGCATCTCTATAAATTACAAAATTCCCTTGATCGTCTGGAAGTGATAAAACAGGTGATGTGATTAATCGTTGCTTCGATTCCTGAAAACTTTCTTCGCATTTGTCATTCCATATAAACTTTTCATTCTTCCGTGTAAGCTTTGTCAATGGTGTTGCAATCCTTGAAAATTTTTGAACGAATCGACGATAATATCCCGCTAATCCCAAGAAACTTCTTACCTCGGTGGGTGTTCTCGGTCTTTCCCAATTTGTAATTGCCTCGATCTTTGCTGGGTCCACTTTGATCCCTTCATTACTGACTATGTGTCCTAAGAACTGAACCTCCTGTAGCCAAAACTCACACTTTGAGAATTTAGCGTATAACTTCTTTTTCCTTAAAATCTCCAAAGCTGTTTTTAAATGTTCCGCATGATCCTCTTCCGTCTTTGAATAAATCAAAATGTCGTCTATAAACACAATAACAAACTTGTCCAAGTATTTCTTGAAAATTCTGTTCATCAGGTCCATAAACGCTTTCGGGGCATTGGTCAATCCAAAAGACATCATTAAAAATTCATAATGTTCATACCTTGTTCTGAAAGCTGTCTTTAGTATATCTTCTGGCTTGATCTTTAGTTGATGATATCCCGATCTTAAGTCAATCTTGGAGAAGTAATTGGCTCCCTTCAGTTGATCAAACAAATCGTCAATTCTGGGTAACAGATAATTGTTCTTGATTGTAAGCTTGTTGAGCTCCCTATAGTCGATGCACAGTCTTATGCTTCCATCTTTCTTCTTGACAAATAATACCGGTGCACCCCACGGGGATACACTGGGTCTGATTACTCCTTTCTTTAACAACTCTTGCAATTGCTTTGCTAGCTCTTTCATCTCAACGGGCGCCATTCTATACGGGGCCTTGGATACCGGTTATGTTCCAGGTGCTAAGTCGATTGCAAACTCAATTTCTCTATCTGGAGGAAGTCCTGGTAACTCGTCGGGAAACACGTCTGGAAATTCATTCACTACTGGAATATCTTCAAGTTTTGCTGGCTCCTGACTTTTATCAATCACATATGCCACGAAATGTTCGCATTATTGCCGTAGTAACTTCTTGGCTTGAATCATCATTAAGAATTTCTTTAGCTGCTTCTGACCCTTGAACGTTATTATCCTTTCGTCTGGCGTCTTCACCGTTACCTTCTTATTTTGACAATCTATCTGGGCATCGTGCTTAGATAACCAATTCATTCCCAAGATAACGTCAAATTCTCCTAACTTAAATGGTATCAAATATCCACAAAACTTACTACCAGAAATCTCAATCTCACAATTCCCACAAACTTGATTAACAGATACTCGTTCTTGATTTGCTAATTCCACAGTCATTATTTCATTTAAATATTCAACTAGGCAATTTAACTTGCTAACAAAATCTTGTGAAACAAATGATCGAGTTGCTCCCGAATCTATTAACACTTTAGCACATAAAGAATTCACATTAAGCTTACCTGCCACAACATCTGTATCCTGGATAGCATCCTTCATAGACATGTCAAAAACTCTAGCCCTTGGAGTCTCATTCACTGCTGGGGTAGACCCCATAATCCTCAATACATTATTGACTAGGGCTGGTGTCTTGCAATTCCTGGCTATATGTCCTGGCTTCCCACATTTAAAGCACGTAAATCCAATGGCTGGAACCTTCACTGCTGGATTCGGGATAGGCTGATCCTCATTTGATGGCTCTCTTGCTGGCTGATTTCGGCACTCCCTTGAATAGTGCCCTTTCTGATTGCACTTGAAACAAACTACATTCAAATTATTACAAACTCCTCCATGCTTCTTCCCACATACCTGACAATCTGGAAAAGTTAATCTCAACTGATTTGGCTGATTCACATTAACTGGACGGATGCCCTGGCCTCCGTCGCTTGCATTTTGTCTCCTGAAATTAAAATTCCTCCCTGGCTGAAACTTGCCCTTCTTAAAATTTGGAAACTTCCCTGGTTGTGACTGACCTTCATTCCCTTCAAATTTCCTTTTCTTGCTTTCTTTCTCCTTCTGTGACATCTCACTCTCTGTCTCTGCGATCATAGCCTTCTGTACAATTCCTGCATAGGTATCCAATTCAAAAATGGCTACCTTCCCTCTAATCCATGGATTTAAACCTTGCTGGAATCTCTTAGCTTTCTTCTTGTCAGTATCCACATATGACGGCACATACCTTGACAATTCCTCAAACTTACTCTCATAATCCGCCACTGACATATTCCCTTGCTTTAATTCTAAAAACTTCAGCTCCATCTGATCCTGGACAAACTGAGTAAAATACTTTTCTAAAAACAACTCCTTAAACCTCTCCCAAGTAATAACTTCTATACCTTCCAATGTCTTCACCATCTCCCACCAATAGGTGGCTTCATTCTTCAAATAGTAACTTGCAAACTCAACCTTCTGTTCTTTGTTTACTTTCCCTAAGGCAAATGCCTTCTCTATCTCCTTTAACCAAACATTTGCTTCAATCGGCTCTAAGGAACCTTTAAATTCTGGTGGGTTTATTGCCTGAAAATTTTTGAAAGTTACCTGGGGATTGGTCTGTCTTTGTTGTTGTTGTGCCAGGTGAACTGTTTGTTGGGCCAAGATTTGGAGAATCTGGGCTATTGCTGGGTCTATAGGTCCTGGGTTTGCATTCTGGTTTGTATCATCTTGGTTGTTATTGTTGTTGTTATTGGTTTCTTCATTCTGGGTGTTGGTGCGGATATTTCTTCTAGGAGGCATTTTCCGTAAAGAATCAACCAACTTATTTAGCTTTTAATTCAAATCCTTTGCATAAAAGAAAAGTTTTGTAAAATAGAAATATCCCTTGTTTTGAAAACGGTTGTAACAATTGAACTAAGTAAATTGCATGCTTCTTTACAGAATATAAGCAGTTATGGAAAACAGGGTACATGGTATCACATGGGTATAACTGGTGCAATAAATAAGGTAAAGTAAAACAGGTGCAATAAAGTAAATGACAGTGCTAGAAAGGAAAAGGTACTGATATATATAGATCAAAATTTTTGGGTAGTACAAGCGTAAAGATGCTTCGGAAGTAAAAGCAAAAGGGTACAACAACCTACTCACTAGTCAGCATAGCTAGTCTATAAATACAACTCAAAAGTCTACTGATACATACTACACACTACTGTACATACTACACAAACATAATAACACTGCTCAGCATTTCCATCTCTGGATCTCTGACTCAACTCCAAGGAAACTCTGGTCCTGCCAGCCTCTCAAAGTCCTGCATCACCTCAGTAGCCCAGCCCATCAGTGAATCAGGGCCTCTGCCAGGTAATGTAGCTCCATGTAGCCTAGCCTCAAGAATCCTCCGTGTCACATGAATCTCCTCTCGAAGCTCCCTCACACCACGATCAACAACTGTAGTCCTAATGATATGTTGTAGCTCTCGGATCTGGGCCAACAAGGAATCACGCTCCAGTAGAAGAGCCTCATACCGGTAGTAAGGAACTGGGGGCAATTTAGACTGGAATGGGGCACTCACAACTAAATGCCCAGTGGAATCTGAGTCAGCTGATGGAGGTCCTCTGATAGGTGGCCTCATGCTTGGGGGTGGAATAGCCTACAATGGTACGGGCTGCAACACAGGTGGAGGTAGAATAGCCAACATTGGTGGAACAACAGGATGTAGATCTGAAGATGGTACTCCAACTGAAGGCTCTGAGTGATCAGCTGATACGGGAATAAAAGAGTCGGCCATCGCTGCTATCTGAAATCATATCGCAATATAAGAATCTCGAACCACGACGCGAATCATACTAATACCTATTATACCATAGTACTCAACCTCTCGACGTTCTATCTTTCTATTCCTTACTTCTAATTCTAACCCTCTACCCATTCTCGTTAACCTAGGCCTGTGTCAGTGACTTATAACATGTAGCTCTGATACCAAACCTGTGGCGCCCTCCAAACCCGTGTAAGAAGTTTTGGGTCCACACACACTATTTATAACCTGCTTATAACAATAATAAAGATAATAACAATAATAAGCAGTGACCCTACTTACCAACTACCATGGACCGCAACAGGTTAAAGTATGCACACAAGCCAAACACCACTTATATTACAAACCGTTCAAATCCCAACTATTCAAACTCAGAACTGAGTAATAAACATTATTACAAACTTTTACAAACTTATATTATCCCAAAAGAAGCCTACTAGCTCAACTCGATCAACCTGAACCCCTAGCTCTTGCGCTGGACTGGGGATCCTCAGTACCAACCGGTTCCTTCTTAACTGGAAAAGAACATAAACAATATCGCACAAATGAGCTAACTAGCTCAGCAAGTCACAATGATAAAATTGAGAATAATGATCATCAGGTGAAAATAATTATGGTATCAAGTGAACAATAGATTATGATTTAGTATTAGATATTATATTTTCATTTAAAAATCAAGGTTAGGCTGCTGATCAGTCACGCACTAACCCCGAGCAAAGCACACATCACTGCTCTAAATACTGGATCTAAGGCACACATTGGCCTAACTTGACCATTATATGGTCTGGCCACGAATCTGGTCCACAATTTTATAAAAACAATCCAATTATAACATAATAACATAATAAGCATTAATTAACAATAAACAGGATCTTTAACAACATTGGACGTTCAATAGTGAAAATGGTTTCAATCTGGATAAAGATCAATATGACATTTCCAAAGCTTGGCTATTAGGTAATAAAAGAATTGGATAACAAAGGAATCAACATTTCAGGGTTCCAAGGATTTGGTCTTTCAAAGCATAAGATACAATGGTTTAAATGTGTAAGCAATCTGGTTCAGTGTTTGATATTTAGTTTGTATGTATTCGTGGAGTAGTATCGTATATTTGAGGTTCGTATTTGGGTATACAGCAATCAATAGTCTAGAAAGAATCAGGTTTACGGTTCAAGATCAATAACTAGAATCAAGGTTTAGGGTTCAGTGCTTCAAAGCACTTACAATATAAAACAGGAATATCAATCACTACAATATCTCGAGAAAGTTCAGAACACTTGCCTGGTACTAGCTTACTATACTGCACTCGCTTTCAATCACCACTATCTTATTCCTCGACTACCTCTTTTCCTTTCCTATGCCTTGCCTCTTCTGCTCACATATCATATGCATCTATCAATATTTGACTCATATAATTCTGTTTGAAACATACTTCTATCTTCCCTTCGTTTCACCCAAATTCGATTAACGGATTGAAAGTTACGCCATAAACAAGTAAACGTCAAATATATATCGACCGACAATTAACCAACAAGTCACATATAGCACATAACACATCACATAATCAATGATATATCATCTGTAAAGAAATCCCGGGTCATAAATAGGCTTTCGGATGTTTAAAATGATTTTTAAAACAATTTTCGGAATTAATACGGATTGTTGGATCAATTTTGGAGTAATAAAAAGGGTTTGGCTGGCCAGTTATGGCTTCAAAACAATTTTGTAATAATTATCGAGCCTTGAAAATAATTTAAAATAATATTTAAAACTCGAAACTATTCTTTTCAGAATTTTTAAATCATTTTTCAATAGTTAAATCTAATTAAATAATTAGTTAAAATCAATTAATAATTAATTAAATCAATTAATCAATTAATTTTCAAATTAATTGACCAATTAATCAATTAAAAATTAATTGAAATTAATTAACTAATTAATTCAGATTTATTTTTGAATTAAAAATAATTTTTGGAATCAAAATAATAATTTTTTAGAATTTTCAGAAATTAAAATCGAATTTTTATAATAAAAATAAATAGGGAATATGATTTTTGAATATTTTTAAAACAGGAATCCTAAATTTGCAAACTCTGGAAACTTCAGGGACCAAACTTCAACATCCCCAAAAGTCCAGGTACCAAAATGCAATATTACACCCCCCAGTCGCCGGAAAATACAGGGGTGGCCGGAGAACTCGATTCCGGCACCCTCACCTCACCGTCTGCTCCAGATATACACTACACAACACCAGGAATCTATTCGTGCAATCAAAACACATCATTCATCCCTCATCCCTGTCCTGGCCGGAAATTGGCCAAGAACATCGCCGGTTTCCAGCGAAACATCGAAAACTTAAAAAGACAACTCCCTTCGATTCATTAATCCTCTGTTAACGAGCTATATATACCAATCGATTGCAAATTTCATAAGGAACATAATCCACTATAAATCAACAGCTAATAACCCCTAAATCAAAAAGCCCCAAATTTCAATTGAAAACATTCATACAGGTTATAAACCCTAATTTTAAAATTCGAGAATTAAACCCACTTTTGAGCATGTTATTGAACTCCAAATCAGACGTATGACATATGAAAATCATCAGGAAAACAAGCTCTACAACATGCAATCATCAAATCATACAAACAATCATCCGAACAAAAATTCATATTTTTAATAAAAATAATTCAAAAATAAATAAATTTTCAGAAAATAAACCTTGATTTCTGCAGTGATATGGAACACATAATCTAATAGTACTCCTTGAGACCTTCGATTTGGTTACTCCAACTTTTCCAACTGATTTCAATAACACCTTGAAATTGTAGTTTGATTCTCAGAAAGGTTTATGAATTTAGGGTTTTTCTCTGGAAAATTATATAATTAACTGACTGAAAATGATTTTGATACGAAATAAAATACGGGAAAAAGGCTATTTATAATTACGGAAAATTAGTATCCCTTTGGATCATTTCGGATATAAAATGGTACGTTTATTTATAAAAACTGATCCAAACGGTATCGGTTTTCGGGATAATTATCCAAATCAGTACAATTTATACTGCAGTCTTGGTCTCAGCGCCTGGTTACACGTATTACGAGGTGATAATTGTGATAGTTTAATAAAAAAGCTCCCGTTTCTCGAAAATACGAGTTTTATTGATTTACCGAAACGAGTATTGAATCGAAAATGTTGCGCCGGGACCCGCGCAGGACAAACCGTACGCCGGATCGAAAAAGTCGAAACATGGAAAATGCTCGGAATGTTACTATTAGGTTAGGAAGGAGTTCTCGGAAGAGTTTCGGGTTTTAAAAACATAACAACAGATGACGTCGGTTGGTTCCCGTTTTTATAAAATAGATTTTAAATACCCGAAAAAAGATTTTATAAAATTCATATGATTCCTATAAATTCATAAATCAACATAAAAATAATTAGGAAGATATGATAATTATCTATATTTTATTTTGGATATATAAAAATTAAAATACTCAATTAATAATATTTTTAAACATCCAAACATATTTAACACTTAACAAATAATTCATAGAATAGATACGGAACACATATAATAATTATTTATTAGCAAAAATAATTACACGATATATCCCGGATATTACATATCTGATGCCTCGTAATCTTGTATAAATGAAATAGAGTTTGCTTCCAAGAAAATAGTCTCAATGGATGTTTCACAAAGCTTCAACGAATGATCAACTAAAGCTTCAATGGATGATTCAAATAGTCTCAACAGATGATCAGCCAAAGTTTCAACGGATGATCAACCACAGTTTTAATGGATGATCCAATGAAGTTCCAACGGATGTTCAAATTGAAAAGAGTGGTTGATAGTGACTAGACAGTCACCTGCGTTGATTGTATGCAAATGGAATGTGGCAGCCTATTTGCAGGATTTAGAGAATAAAAAAGCATTTACATTTCCATGCTAAACTTAAGATATTCAAAGATGCTGGATAGAGAAATGAAGAAGCATGAATTTAGACTAGAAACATTTTTGTCTTATTTATTTATCTTCTTATCATGTAACTTGGTGATATATAAACCAAGTGTAGCGAGTAGAACTTAACTATCAAGTTAGTAAGAAATTACCAGAGAAATAGATAAGGCAAAATCTATGAAGAATTTCTCTGTTCTTGTAGTTCAACTTGTAAGTAGCTGTGTACAATTTTGTAACATTAAGTTCTCTACTTAATATATATATATGGTGGAAAAGTTCAATCAACCAGAAAGTTTTTAAATACTTGTATTTGATTACTTTGTATTTTGATTTCAATACTACTTTCATTGCGTATCATTGCTAAATCAAACACAGTTATATATACATAGAAGAACTGTTCTTAAAAGGGAAAAGAAGCTAAAATTTCATTCAACCCCCCTTTTGTAATTCTTGTTTAAATTGCTTGGGAATAACAAGGATCAAGGAATGAATATGTTAATTTGGATTTGGTTATGTGTACTCGTGGTGATGTTCAATTGGAGAGGATGCAAACATGGGTTATGAAGCTTACTTGGACAACAAAGAATAAAGGAGCGATGCATGAAGTTAGACAAGTAGTTGATTATTTTATAATTATTAATTAGAATTTTGCTTGCAAGTTTTTACCTTCACTTGAAAGAGTTTTTCTTGTTTTATGCACTTAGGATTTATTTTCCTAGTTGGATTTGGTTTTTGTCTTTTTTTCCATTCAGATTTGGTTTTTAAATTTGTTTCCTAGAAGTATTTAGATATTGGCTAATTCAAGTTGATATTGAATTTCTCTTGGATTCCTGTTGGGTTTGGGTTATTGTCTAAGCCTATAAATACCCCTCTCATGTAACTTGTTAAGACATGCAATGGATGATATAAAACTTTTGTTTTGAGATAAACTATGAGTAGTTTTTCTTTCCTCTAAACTTCAATTACTGAATTTTTTTGAAGGTTAAATTCGAATTACTTAGTTTCTGGATTGATCTAAGCAATTTGAGATTCAAAGTTCACATTTTTGGATTGATCATGTTCTTTTGAAATATCATCTCCTTCTCTTATCCCTTTTCTTCTTGTTTTTTTTTCTTTGTGGTGCGATCCATATCACTGGGTTTACATCAGGCAGAGACCCAAATGCCTACAAATTTTTAACAGTTCCCCTATCCCTGATAATAACCAGCATTGGAGGGACACTTTTGTTGGGTTGAGATGGGAGAATGGTGATTGGGGCACACTCTTTAGGTCTTCTGTAACGCCCTCAAATCCGGGGTCTAAATTTGGGAGTTACTGACTGATAAACCATAATATAATAGGCATAGCGGAATAAAATAATAAATACGACCCCTTGCATGCAACTGGATCGATCACAGGTTATAGTATGAAACAGGCACTACTACAAATCATTTGTTATTACAACCCATAAGTCTATTCAGTTTTACAAACTATTCAAATTTTATCACAAACTACTAGATTAATCGTTCGTCTCAAGACAGTCTACTTGGAAAGCACACCAAACTATTTACAAGCACACGACTTCTGATCATTAAAAATATTTTTATTAAAGGAGTAGGATCAAACGACATCCTTAACAATATAACTCCCCATTTCACATGTCCCGAGTAATTCAACAACTAATGATGAATTAACTAGAACAATTAGTTATTCGCTAATCTTATCTCAAAGGTCCACTGTACGGAATATATCTGGATAGTATAGCTATTCACTATCTATCAATTTGAAGATTATTTCAGCGAAATGTAAAACGTTTAACTATTCTGAATATAGAATATGAAAGAAATACTTGCAATATATCCCAATAAAGTTCGGGAATACTTACATGATTATAATTAAACAATCTGATATATAAAACGATAAACTATTATGAAATTAGAATGGTATAGAAAACTTGCATCTGGTATAAGGATAAATAAAGTAATGCGCTATTTTGAATTTAGAATAGGGGAGAAAACTTGCCTGGTGTGCTCAATACTCTTCACTATAACCTCAGCTTATAATTGCTAGCTACCAACTCCGTTCAACATCGAGCAAGAACTGGAAATTATTTGACGAAAACTCGAACTCGCCGAATTCTCAACCAAAAATCGAGTTCCAACTACCAAAACGAAGCTCAGAAAATTTAGAATCTGCTCAGGTCATCAAAATCAACAACAAATTCATATATAATTCAAAAATTGAAAATTAAAAATGACCAAAAATAAATAACTCGATTATATATCTTTCCAGGACTCAAATAATTCATATAAATACATGAATTGACTATATTAATCATGATGAACGTGTTTAACATATCAGAACCAATCAAAACAACCTTAAAATCAAACACCCAAATTCAAGCTCAAGAACACAAAATCTATTTTAACAAAAACCCAACCTCAGATGCTGATTTTGGTATCAATAGAAAGGTCTCTTCACGGGCTTCAATTTGTTTACCAAAGCATCAACAACTGATCCCTGTAGCTCACAATATCATTGAATCTTTGTAAAGATTATACCCCCAAAAATCTATTTTTCTATTTTCTTATTTTTGATAATTATGAAAATAATAACAAAATCTAGCTATTTATATTTTTGGAAAAATAAATACCCCAAATGTAATTAAGGGTGTTTTTATCCCTTAATTAAAATAATTAGGCCCAAAAATAATAATAATGGGGAATAATTTTTAAATCGAATAAATATAAAATTTATATCAAAATTTCCCAAAAATTATAAATAATCCAAAAATGCAGAAATAATGGATTTTTGAAATATGAATGATTTTATAAAATAAAATATGAATTTTGTGGGCTTTAACGTCCCGGTGGGGTCCCGGTCCATTGATTTTAAAGAAACCGGCACAATTCCTAAATTAACAGAAAACCCCTGAAAACTCATATAATGCATGCAAACGCGTATAAAACGAGATAAAACAAGTACCTCGATAAAGACGCCGATAAACACGCGTCCTGATCATGGATTCTTTCATATAAATGCATTTTAAACATGTAACAAATAATCAAAAAAAATTCTAGTCCTTACGGAACCACATATTACAACTACTGCATGTCATATCATGGCAATAATCATTTTAAGCTCATATAAACACATAATATTATAGATATACCACAAAATATTCACATCATTTTCTCGGATATTACATCATTCCCCCTTAAGAGGATTCTATCCTCAGAATCAGCTTAGGAAAACAAGTGAGGATACTTGGCAAGTATTTCGCTTTCCAACCCCTAGGTCGACTCTTCAACCTTGGGATTCCTCCACAAAACTCGCACTAAAGACACAGACTTATTTATAAGCACTCTTTCTTTCCGGTCTAAAATCTGCACAGGTAGCTCTACAAAAGATAAATCTAGCTGAATCTCGATTGGCTCGTATTCTATAACATGATTCGAATCAGGAAAATGAAGCTTCAACATTGATATACGGAACACGTTCTGGATATGCTGCATGTGTTGTGGTAAGGCTAGTTCGTAAGCGACCTTTCCCACACGCCACAAAATCTCAAAAGGGCCAACATAACACGGACTGAGCTTTCCTTTCTTCCCAAATCTGGATAAACCTTTTCAAGGTGAAATCTTTAGTAGCACCGCTTCTCCAACTTCAAATTTCATATCCTTTCTGGCAGGATATGCATATTTGCATTGTCGATCTTGAGCTGCCACTAATCTTTTCCGAGTGAGTTCTACTTTCTCCTTTGTCTGTTGGATCAATTCTGGACCCAAAATCTTCCATTCACCAACTTCATCACAACATATTGGAGATCTGCATATTCTACCGTACAAGGATTCGTATGGCGGAATTCCAGTACTTGCATGATAGTTGTTGTTGTAGGAGAATTTAACTAGTGGCAAATGTTTGTCCCAGCTTCCTTCAAAATCTAGAGCACACACTCTTAGCATGTCTTCGATAGTCTGAATTCTCCTTTCACGTTGATCATCTGTCTATGGATGATACGCGGTACTCATATTCAACTTCGTTCCGAGACAATCTTGAAAACTTCTCCAAAATCATGAATTAAATCGAGGATTTATATCTGAAACTATTGATACTGAAACTCCATATTAAACTAAAATCTCATTCAAATACAGTTGAACCAATTTATCCGAAGAGAATTTATCGTTGATAGAAAAAAATGTGCTAACTTAGTCAATCTGTCAATAATAACCCAAATAGCATCATGATTTGCCTTGGTCCTCGGTAATCCAACTACGAAATCCATCGCAAGATGCTTCCACTTCCATTCTGGAATGTCCAATGGTTGTATCAGTCCACTGGGTCTTTGATGTTCTGCTTTAACCCTTTGGCAAGTCTAACATTTACTTAACCATTCAACAATCTCTTTCTTTATACTTGGCCACCAAAAGTTTTCTCTTAAGTCTCTATACATTTTTGTACTTCCGGGATGAATTGAATATCTGGAGTTATGAGCGTCTCGAAGAATTTCATCTTTTAGCTCGGCCATATTGGGTATCCATATTCTGGAGGAAAATCTTAATATCCCTTTATCATCCTTTTGATTCCCTTTTTCTTCAGCTATTACCTTGTCTTGTTCTTGGCATATTATTACTTCCTCCTGGCATCTTCTTATTTTTTCCAATAATTTTAGTTGAAAAGATATAACACATAATACATCTGTAGACATACTTGAAATACTGATATCTATTTCAAGCTTCTCAAATTCCTCAGATGAAGTGATCATGTTTAACCTTTATTTTCTACTTGGAGCGTCTGCCACTACATTTGCTTTCCCTAGATGATAGTTACTGTTAGGTCACACACACTGTAGAGGGGGTGAATACAGTGTATAATACAATCAAATCGAACTTTAATATCTTAAGTAACAGAAAACAAACTTTATTGAAATAATAAATTATGTTACAGTATGGAACTGTTACCTCTCAGTGATGAACAAATATCACGAGAGCTGCTAGGGTTACAATGAATAATCTTCTCGAATATGATAACACTTTTAGTGTAAACCCTATATCTGTGTTTATTTACTACACAGTTACAAGATAATCGCTAATTGATATGGAATATAATTCTGCTTCCTAAAATATATCAATCAGATATCTTTTCTTCCAAGTATTCCATTCTTCACGGAACTCCTTCTTCATGCATATCTCTTCTTATGTTTATCTCGATCTTCTTTCCTTTAATCAGCTACTTTCCTTATCTGATCGTCCTTCAGCACTTAAGTTCTGATATCCAACTTCTGATGATTATCTCCTGATAATATAAGTACTGATATCCTTAAGTCTTGACTTCCAGTATAAGTACCGATTCCCAGTTAAGTACTGATTTGTCCTGTTTAGTAAGATCTGAAAACTAAACATAAATCATATTAGCCATGACATTATCAAATATATCTAACAATCTCCCCCAACTTGTAAATTAGCATAATATACAAGTTTAACAGATATTTGATGATGTCAAAAACATTAAGTACAAATGCATGAGAATTAGACTAGATAACTACAACTTACAGTCCTTAAACCTTTACCAATATTTAACTTCTGATAACAACTTCAGTCTGTACAAATATCAGAATTTAAGCAGTTGTAGATCTTTGACTTGGCTTCATCTTCTGATCTCTCTGATGTCAGGAGTTGTTCTGAGATAGTTTTTCAACAAACATCTCTCAGCATATCTAAGTTCATCAATCATTCTCCTTTTGGCATCTTTAAGCTCTGCAATATCTTCACTAATTTGAAAGATTGCAGCCCTGAGATCATTAATCTTTGCTTTTCTTATATCCTGATCCAGTCTGATCAAATAAGCTTTATCAGACTCAAGATTGAATTCCACAGCCCTGTACCCTAGAAAGGTAGTTATAATTTGAGCAGAATTGGGCTTTATTTCAACTATATCACCCTTGTGATCTCTGTACTTTGGAACATATGTGCTGTCAGACTTAACAGAATAAAGCCTTTTCTGTCTCTGAATCTGATCCTTCAAATAGTTTGCAGCAGTTCCTGTCAATCTATCATCCACTTGAAGTAAGAATAGTACATGCTCCAATTCTTCAAAATACTTCAATGGAATGGCATTTTGCCTTATATGATAAACCCTACCATCTGTCATGAAATACAACAAGATGTATTCTTTCAAGTAGGTATGGTAAACCATTTGTACAGATTCCAGTTGATTCAATCTCTCAGGAGTTGCTCCAATACCTGGTTCACTCAAGGAAGTTGGATCATTGGTAGTGTTATGTATTCTTCTTTCATCAGCACTTCCCAATCCAGTTTTATCTCTTGATTCCTTTCCAGTAACTACTCTAGCTTCAAAACCACTTGTAGTAGTCTTCAAAGGTTGAGTCTGTTTTGCTTTAGTGAATCCTGGTAGGAGTGTCTTTGGTCTATCTTCTGATATCGAGTTAACTTGAGCTATGTCAGAGGTTACTTGCTTCTTCTGAATATCAAAACTTACAGTTTCTTAACTCTGAACAACTTGAGCCATGTTAGAGAATGTTTTAAGAACTTTTCTTGAAATCAGAGCAAGATCATCTTTTTCATCAGTAATTTCTTCATCCTCAGGAGGCACATAAACCTTGATAGGTTCACCAACCTTTTCTTTACCCTTGGATCTTGGATCTATCTGCGGTTGTGATTTAGCCAATGTTACTTCAGTATGTGTCCTTTCTTTGATCACAATGCCTTTGAGTTTTGGAAGTGGCTTTTTACCAGAAGCTTCAGATTTAGATGTGACTTTCTCTGATTTAAGTCTGGCTTCTTCTTCCATTAAACTCTCCAAGTTCATTCCTGGATTTTCCTGAAGAAATAACTGTCTTGACATTTCCTCATCAAGATCTAAAAGTTCATCAGAACTTATCCTTTTACCAGTAGCAGAACTTATTCTTTTCCCAGTATCAGAACTTGTCCTGTGACTTGTGATTTCAGCTTTTCTTGATGTGAATCCTCTACCTTGACTATGACCTCTACCCGTTCCAGAGTTTCCTTGATCATCCTTTTCATCATCCTTCCCTTTTAGTGTCTTGTCAGTCTTGCATTTGGACTTAATTACTTTCTCCCCCTTTTTGGCATCAGCAGGTAGTAGAAGAGAGACAAGCAATTCCACTGAGGCTTGGATTTCATTAAGTTGTGATTGCTGAGAAGCTTGATTTTTCAGAATCTCATCAATCTGAGCTTGTTGATTATCTTGAGTCTTCTCAATATAAGCAATCCTCTCAAAGGTAGGTTGAAAGAACTTTTTCTTATCAATCTTGTGAACTTTTTCTTGCTTCATTAGTTCTTCCCTTAAGAGATGTAACTCTGCATGAGTATTTGAATGAAGACCTTGTAAATGTTTAGTACTCAATGCAGTGACTCTAAGCTGTGTTTTGAAATCATCAGTATTTAACATCTCATCAGCTTTTGTCAATTGCTCAGCCAGATTCTGTGCAGTTGGAACACGAGTGACTGAGTTCCATTCCTTAGTCCACTCCTGTCCTGCAGGAGTTTCACTCCAAGGCATTGGTGCTTCTCTGGTAACAAACTTCTTAACAAGTTTAGACTTAAGAATAGTCTGTTGAGGAGCATGTCCTGAAGGACCTGCTTCATCAGCAGCTGCAGTTGGAGCAGCATCACCAGTATCTCGAGCATTTGCAGCATCAGAACTTACAGAATCAGTACCCTCTGATAAAACAACAGTGTGGGTAGCAATGGAGGCTTCAGCATCCTCTAATTGCTGATCTGGTTCTAAGTTCTGATCAACAGCCATATCCTGATGCTCACCTAAAGTCTGATCATCAGCATCTAGATTCAGAGAAGGTGTAGCAGATAACTCTGGAGTTTGAACAACATCAGTAACAGGTGTTGTTGAAGGATTAGTTGCTGTTGGAGCTTCTAAGAGAATTACTTCAGGCACAACCAAGTTTTGAACATCAATATCAGCACTTGTGCCTGGATCAACAGGAGATACAGATGGTGTGATGACCTTTTCAGAAACAGCTTCCTTAGATGGAGTTGATGGAGAAGAAGTAACTTTAGCAAATTCCTTTTCTTGTGAGATCAGAGATTCCTGATCCCCTTCCTTAGCTGCTTCCTCTTCATCATCTGAAACTGACCTATTTTCCCTCTGTTTCTTGCATCTCTTTGTAGATTTGGATTCCTTGGGAGTTTCAGGAACAGTCATTCTTCTAAGCCTCTTGAGAAGCCTAGATCCCCCAATTCCAGAATCCTTATAAGAAGTCACTTTCTCAGCTTCTTCAATAACAGGTTCTGAAGAAGGAACCTGTTCCTCAGTATCAGATTCATCTCTCAAAGCAATCTTCCTTTTCTTCAGAAGTGTTTTAGGAACAGTCTTTGTCCTCTTTGGTTTGGAAGATGAAGGCTTCACAGTAGGTGCTGATGATGAGGGTTGAACTGTCTGTGAAGTGGAGATATAGGATTTGATATATTGTCTGAGGGTTGGTTGAGTAGAATGAGTGGTAGGTGCTGATGGTTGTTGTGATTTTTGGGAGGTTATTGTTGGTTGGGCATCAGAATAAACAGATCTATAAGTATCAGGATCAGCATTTACTAAGATCTGTTTTACAGACTGAGGAATCTGTAAAGGTCTAACCACTGATTTCTTAGTGTCAGCATTTATCAGGTCATTAAAGTAGCGTTTTGCAACTTTAAAAGGTGGAGTTGACGAACTGACTAATTGAGGTTCATCAGTATAAAAAGTATATATAAGTTGACAGAATCTAGCAAAGTACACAACATTCCTATCCTCTGTCATCCTATCCCCAATAAAACCAATTATACCAGTTGCAAAATTAAAATGAGTTTGGTTTATAATAGCATACCCGATGTGCTGACTCAAAATTGGGATAACATCAAAATTCGAACATTTGTTCCCAAAAGCTTTAGTGATGCAGTCGAAGAAGAAGCTCCATTCTCTTCTGATATGAGCCCGTTTCAACTGCCCAAGTTTTGCCAAACTCTGTTCATACCCCAAATTGGCCATTAACTCCTGAAGAGCTGATTCCTCTGGAATTGAAAAAGTACATCCTTCTGGGAGATGTAGAGTCTTGCGTATTATACCAGGAGTGACTGCATATGAAGAATCACCCACTTCGAAAACAATACTAGGAGTGCCATGTCTACCAGCATCATCAAAGTGCCCAGTCCGCCAAAATGTCAGAACTTGTTGGCTTGAAAAGACTGAAGGTTGGGTCAATGCATACCCAATCTCACTGTGTGCAAGAAGATCTTGCACAAAATGCAATTCAGATGGAGCTTCAGCATGATTAAGAATTGCAGCATAGTTGTTTGGAACAAACTTAGCTCCATCAATGATTAAATCCTTAGGTGCCATGTGAAAAATTGAGATTTAAGCGTGCCTGTTAGGTGTTTGATAAAATGTCTGTATGAAAAACCAACGTGAGAAGAAGAAAGAGAGTAAAAGCAAGGAGAGAAAAAAAATATGAAGGAAAATAAAAGATTAAAAAAAATCTTCTCTCTTTCTGACTTATTACCTAAAAAAATGTTACCGTTGGACACCTATCAGACATGCAGTAATAATGGATAGTTACTGGGCTCGAGAAAACAGTAATCATTACTTACCCACTTGCCGTTTTTCAAGGAAAAACCGTTCCACTTACCCAGATATTCCATTAATCAAGGTAAAACAGTTTTAATTCAAAATTGAAACCGCTCCCACTTAGTTAACTATTTTTCACTGCAACATTAATATTCTGAAAATAAATCAAATGAAAATGACCAAGATAAATCAGATGAGTAAGTACTGATAAAGTAAAATCAGAACTTAAATTAAAACAGAATTTATATGGGCATCAGAATATGAATATTTATCAGGATTTATCAATGCATTACAAAATAACTTAGAGACAAAATCTTGAAACAAAAACAAATTTCATTAATATATCAAGTGAATACATTCATGAAATTGAAATTACATCAGAATTTATACAAGATTTCCCTAAGCTGCTAAACCTAACATCAACAGCCTTAGTCCTAGCTCAAGAAGCAGGGCAAGGCTACCAATGAAAAAAAAACAGGAAGAAGAAAATAAATCATTTCTTCTTCCTACTCTCGACAAACAGAATGACGAGTCTAATGATTCGCTCTTGCTGGAGGAGAGCTTCCAGCCTTTCCTCCTCCAATCGCTCCAGATGGCGATGGTAATCCATATAGAAGAACAGGAGGTGGGTGAGTACCTCCTGTGGGACAGAGTCCCATATCTCATCAGGAATGGCAGTGACGTGCCATTCCTGCTGCCAATCGGCACAGCTTAGCTCCATATTGAAGGTTTCGTAGTTCAAAAACATGTTGTATCTGACCATGGTGTTTTTGAAATAAAAAAGTATGAAGGTAAGGTGAGGTTGAGAGAAAAGATTTGATGGGAAGGCTGATGTGAAGTGGTTGCTTATATAGGCAAGAGAATGCCAGGAGACGCAAAGGAATTTAATGCTGACAGGTAGAATTAATTCTACCTCGTCTCCCCAGACTTGGAAAAAGAAAAACATTCATTGGAAAGAGAAAACATGGTTTAATGTGCACAAGAAGCTAGTAAAAGTTGACTGTTCAAGTATGAATACCATTAACTCTATCCATAGTGACTATTAATCTTCCACTTCAACATATTCTAGTTTGAACCGAGACTGTTATCAAATTTTATCCACATATAAGTCAAGTAAAGAATTAGACTGTAATATCAGAACTTAGACTTATATCAGAACTTAACAGGCATCAGAACATAATTTCTTAACTCGAAAAAGGAATGCCTATCTTAGTAAGTCCTCATACAAGTTCTGAGTTATATTCTTCAGAACTTAATCATCAGAACATGCAACCAGAACTTGTCCTCAGAATTTGTGCAAAGTGACACAATGACTGTTTATCTAAAACAACATAGACCACCACAGTAATTTTCATCATTCATATGGAGTGATTAGTGTGTGCATTAAGCTAAATGTCAGACAAAGAGTAAAGTCTAATTCACTTCAGTACATCTTAGAAATAAAGCATAACTAAAACTTTGCTAAAGAGCTGTCATTATTCTGAAACCTACTGTTGAATAAGTTCATGCTTGAGTCCACCTCAACTATTTTGTGCTAATTTTATGCATCTTTTTAAATTCCATTTCACAGTGGCTTCTCAATGTAAGTGAGTCACGACTGCTTATCAGAATTTATCCTATTATCAGAGTATTTCTCCAGTAATCATAGAGTGTGAAAAGTCACCAAGAAAATATTTTGCTTTTCTAATGCATATTTACTTAATACCATCAATGCACTTGGGTCGTCCCTTCCACATTTTTACTCTAGATCTCAAAGGAGTACCTGATTTTATTCTTTGATCCTTTTGCTTTTTCTTTTGATAAGTGAGGTTTATCAGCACTTAGTGCATTCAGCAGATTTACTAGTATCAGAACTTAACAGATGAGTAGCATTATTCTAATTTGTGACTTATAATAAGATAAACAAAGTAAACTCAACTAAGCTCAATTATCAGAATTTGCTTGTGTCAATAGATTTCCACAGAAATAATTACTTCTTACGTGGGATCATTTGTTTATTGAAGACTACTAGGTCAGCATCTAGCACAGTTATCCTCATAGGATTGAATAGTTACTTAAACAGATATATCACTTATCAGAGTTTAGAAACATATATCAGACAACAGTCAGTACTTAAACACATTTGTCAATTAAGCACAGAATACACAAAGAGATTAAATTCTGTAAATACTGATCATAAGGTCTGATATAACAGAACAAGACTAAGCAGATTTAGAGAAAAAACCTGAAACCATTCCAAGTTCATTTACCAATCTTCTAAAAGTGGCTTCACACAATGGTTTTGTGAAGATATCTGCTAGTTGTTGATCTGTTGGAACAAAGTGCAATTCCACTGTACCTTCATCCACATGTTCCCCTATGAAGTGGTACCTGATGCTGATGTGCTTTGTCATAGAGTGTTGAACTGGATTACCTGTCATAGCAATAGCACTTTGATTATCATAGTAAATAGGGATTTTGAAATATGTTAACCCATAATCCAGTAACTGATTCTTCATCCAAAGAATCTGTGCACAACAGCTTCCTGCAGCAATATACTCTGCTTCTGTAGTTGATGTGGAAATTGACTTTTGTTTCTTGCTGAACCAAGAAACCAATCTGCCTCCAAGAAATTGGCAGCTTCCACTTGTGCTTTTCCTGTCAATTTTGCAACCTATAAAATCTGCATCTGAGTAACCTATTAGTTTAAAATCTGATTCTCTAGGATACCACAATCCCAGATCAGCTGTTCCTTTAAGATACTTAAAAATTCTTTTCACAGCTGTTAAGTGAGGTTCTCTTGGATCTGCTTGAAATCTTGCACAAAGACAGGTAGCATACATGATATCAGGTCTACTAGCAGTTAGATAGAGTAGAGAGCCAATCATACCTCTGTAATCAGTAATATCTACTGATTTACCAGTAACCTTATCCAGTTTTGTTGCAGTGGCCATGGGAGTGGATGCACTTGAACAATCTTGCATTCCAAATTTTTTCAGCAAATTTCTGGTGTACTTAGTTTGACAAATAAAAGTGCCTTCTTCATTCTGCTTGACTTGAAGGCCCAGAAAATAGCTAAGTTCCCCCATCATACTCATCTGATACCTTGACTGCATCAGTTTGGAAAACTTCTTGCAAAGTCTGTCATTTGTAGACCCAAAAATGATATCATCAACATAAATCTGGACCAGAAGTAAGTCATTTCCATGGTTGAGGTAGAACAGTGTTTTGTCTATTGTTCCTCTGTTGAATCCACTTTCCATAAGAAACTGAGCTAAAGTCTCATACCATGCTCTAGGAGCTTGCTTAAGTCCATAAAGTGCTTTATCAAGCCTGTAGACATAATATGGATGTTTGGAGTCTACAAAGCCTGGAGGTTGTTCAACATATACTTCCTCCTCCAATTCTCCATTGAGAAAAGCACTTTTCACATCCATTTGAAAGACAGTAAACTTTTTGTGAGCAGCATAAGCGAAAAATATCCTTATGGCTTCTAACCTAGCAACTGGTGCAAATGTTTCATCATAATCAATTCCCTCCTGTTCAGAATATCCTTTTGCAACCAGCCTTGCCTTATTCCTTGTAATTATGCCATCACTGTCAGTTTTGTTTCTGAATACCCACTTTGTACCAACAACAGATCTATTCTTTGGTCTTGGCACTAGGGTCCAGACTTTGTTTCTTTCAAATTCATTTAACTCTTCCTGCATTGCTTGCACCCAATCAGTATCTTGAAGAGCTTCTTCCACTTTCTTTGGCTCAGTCTGAGAGAGAAAAGAATTGTAAAGACATTCGTTTGAAGTACCTGTTCTAGTTCTGACACCTGCATCAGGATTTCCAATTATCAAATCAGGTGTATGTGATTTTGTCCACTTCCTTGCAGATGGAAGGTTTTCTCTAGAACTGGATGCTCCCCTATGATCCATGCTGTCTTCATTTTCATTTTCTGATGCCCCCCCTGAAACTATGTGTTAGGTCCCAATTTGTTTGTAGAAGGGGGGTTGAATGCAAACAATACCGTTTAATCGAATAAAATGCGGAATAAAATTGTGAAACAAAATTCAAGTTAAATAAAACTTTTATTAAACTTGAAAGGTGTTACAACTACGGTATCGGTTACAAGGGATTAATCTCAAATCAATTATTACAAATCTAGAATAAATTCGACATGAACTTTTTCTATTTTTGTAATTAAAAGATCAAATGCTAAATGCGATTTGAGATTAAGTTCTAGGGATTTTAATCCGCTAGATTGATACACAAGAACAAGATAAATATTTCTAGTTGATTAGATTTAACTTTACAATCTAGAAATTTAATCTTGAAGAAAAGCAGATGAAAAATAAAATGTTATGCTTTTGTTTTCAGCTCCTTTTTCTCTTGTGAGTTCTGTTTTATTGGATTCTGTTAGTTGATCAACAAAAGTCTTCTGCTGCTTTTATCAAACACCGAACTGAAAAATGTACTGGCATGACAATCTCTTTGGCCAGCAAGACTTTCGGTATGACAATATCTACAACTAGCAAGACAATCAAAATGAACTAGCAAGACTTTCGGTATGACTATTGATTGTCATACCGATTGTCATATTAGTTCAAATAAATTGTCTTGCTGAATTAATAACAGATTTTAATCTAAACAGAAATTCTAATAAGACAATTAAATGTATTGGCATGACTTTCGGTATGACTATCAATTGTCATACTGATTGTCATACTAGTTCAAATGAATTGTCTTGTTTTGAATTTAAGCAGATTTTAAACCAATTAAAATCTTGTAAATCCTCAATATTAATTCTAAATTAATTAATCAATTTAATTCAATTAATCAATAAATTAATCTTTGCAGATATAATTTATTTTCTTAATTAAATTATATGACTTAATTAATTAATAGAGAATTAATACTAACCCTGAGCAACATCCATTCTTCTGACAATCTTCTGAAAATCACTGAGACTTATGAATCAATTCCGTCACTTCAATGCTGACACTCGATGTACTGTCTGGTTCATGAGTGACTAACTTCCGTGACGTTTCTTCATGTCTTGACTTTGATACTCTGATTAAATCCTTGTAATAAATGATACCCTGACGAGATCTCTGTCACTTGATTAAATCCACGATCTTGATTTATATCACTGAGGCATGATCAAATTCTTGAACTTCTTCCAGTGAACCTTCAAGTCTGCAGGTTTCTTTATCCTTTGACAGATGTTACTTTGTGAGATCTCTCTGATGATAGATCCACTATTTACTTATTACATTCTTATTTGAGTTGAGTTAAATCCTCGAATAAAAGAATAGGCTATGATATATGCCTTTCAATCTCCCCCTATTTGCTTGTTAGACAATAACAACAAATACCTAGAGGATAACTCAACTAACAAATAAGAAAAAGATATAAACAGTAATGCAAAGTAAATAGCAGAAAAGTTCTGGATTATATTTAACATTTTCCAGATTCCAAATGAAATTTACAAGTGAATACAAGATAGATGTTCCTCTAGCCTGAACATATAACTACATTAGACTATCTTGATTCATAAAGCTCTAATCATATTACATTGAGTTTTGAGCTAATTGACTTCAGTTGTCTTCTCTTCTGACTTCACCTTCTTCTAAATCTTGAAGCAATTCCTTGTCAAAGACACGATCCTTTTCTGAAGTGAAGCTTGTTGGTCTGACTGGTTGAACTCCAATTGACTTCAGCTTATTCTTGATCTGATTGTACCTTTTAATATTCTTTTCACAATAAGCTTGAATCAAATCAGCAGCTTGAGTCTTCAACATGGATGAGTATCCAGCAGTTCTTAAATGATGTTCCATCCAGACCGGATGCTTAGCTTAGTAGTCTTTAAGAGATTGTACATCTAGCTGACAGATTTGAAGACAATCAGACTTAAAGAATCTCACCTGATGAGGATTGTTGACCACTTGAGGACTAGCCCTGCTGGCAAACTCTTTAAGCCTTTCTCGAAGAACTTCATTCAATTCTGAGCTTCTTTTGACTTTGTTTAAAAGAACCCAAATCTCTGACAAAGAACGATTCTCAAATAGATGAAGTGACACCTTGAAAGATCCTTCACTCTGACAATATACAAAAATGCTCATCTCATTTAGGGATCTATCAAAAGCAGCTGTGATCCTTGAGACTTCAGTCTTGATAGCATTCATGTACATGTCATTGTTAGGATTTGAGATTTCCAGCTTGTCAAGAAGATGTAAGAACTGCCTATCATTGTTAGTGCTCAGCTGAGGCATATCAAGTACTCTCCTAGCTTCATCCCATTTTTCACCAATCTTCAGTCTGACATCTCTTCTCCTTTCTTGAGCCTTAATGTCATGAAGACGTTGCTTTTGAAGAGTTTCTGTTCTTTGAATGTCTTTCCTCATGTCAATGATCTGAGAGACCTTCTTGAGTTCAGCTTCTTTTCTTTTCATCTCTGACTGCTCCTTCTGAAATTCTTTCTCAAACAGAGGATCCACTTGAGCTTCTTCTTCCCATTCTCCAAAATCACTTTCCTCTTCAGCTTCAAATAAACCATCTTTATCTTCCTGAACTGGTTCAGTGGGAATGTCAAAAATATCAAAGTCATCATGTTCTCCACTGTAGTAGACATCATCAGCCTTTCCTTTGTCTCCAGCAGAGGTATCTTTTTCCTTCCCTTTGGCACTACTCCCTTTCTTCTCCCCCTTAGTTGAGGGATCCTCTTCTGACCTTCCTTTGGAACCTCCATCACCTCCAGAGCCTGATCCTCCACCAGACGGTCCTTCAAAATAAGTTCTTTGTTCTTCATTAGGGCAATGAGAATTCTTGATCATGAAATATAGGTGCTTCATCCCTTCATTGAGATGTTCCATGCCCGTCTCTATCTTTAGAAATCTTGAGGAGTCCAGTGAATGATTCATCTCAACGAGGTCTTCAAGAGAAGTCATTCTTGTATGTAGAGAGCAGAAGTTGGATATGTCATCAGCTGATAAAGTTAGAGTGTCCTGAATGGAATTGAGCTTTGGTATTACAGTGGTCTTGAGATCTGAGATGTCATTCCTTATGATTGCCAGTTGATTGTTAACAGAGGTGGAAGAAGAAGACCGTTCAACCACTTGTGCTTTGAATGCTTGAGCTTCAGCTTGGCTTTTAGCAAGTTCTTCTTTTAGAGTAGCAATTTGAGCTAACAGGTTTTGAGTATCTGTGTATGTGTGTGCTCTCACCTGAATTTCACTCGTGTTTGGTTCACTCACCTCACGTGCTTGTGTTTCTCTCAATATAATTGCTCGTGCGGAGTCTTCCTGTTGCTGTTCTTCTGTACCTGCAGTAAAAATCACCCTAGCCTCTTCAAGAGAGGTTAGTGGTGGTGCAATGGGAATTCGCGAGTCCCAATCCTCAGTCAAACCTATCATTTCATGTGAAATAGATGTCTGAATTGCTTCAGGGATAGATTGACCGAGTTGCCCTCCACTTTCTCCAGATAAATCTGCGAGTGGAGAATCCCGTGAGGGAGCTAGAGGTGTTTGATCTGGGAGGGGAGAAAATGACTCTATTAAGGATGGCGGAGAGTCAGATTTTCCCTCTGAAGCATGTGACTGCTCTTCTGCCGTAACTATGGCAGGCACTGTAACCAACTCTACGTGCACTCCTCGCTCTGTGTCCTGAGTATGATCTGGGGAAGTGTATGGTTCCATTGTGAGTAATGGAATTGTGCTTGACTCAGTACAAGATGCCATGGCCCTATGGCGAATTTCAATAGATGCATCCTGTTGAGAGAATGCCTCTAGTAACTGTTCATTGGCCATTTCAAAGTCCATGTCCTGTTGGGAGGACAAGGATGGGCTTTCAGATGCCTCAGTATATGTTCTTCTTTTCTTAGGAGGAGGCAGAACTGAGGGTTCACTCATATTTAACAATGCACTACTTCCTAGTAATCTTCTGGGTAACATTTTAGACAGTGGGGGAGAGGTTGAGATAGAATGTGACTTTGTGTTTGGCTCTATGACCTGGGATTGAAGCTGTGGTTCTACAACTTCATGGTCAGCCCTATCAACCACTGGGGGTCTTTCAACAGAAGTAGGAAGGGAGTGAGAGTGAGGAATTACTACCTGTAATGGAAGAGCATCTGATGTTGGAGGAGCCTGGGTGGCTTGAACCACTGGAGGTTGAGGTTGCTGTTCATGACCGGGAAGATTGAAAATAGGTAAAGGAATATAAGTGGCCATGAAAGCAGATACAAGTACTGGAACTTGCATGAATTTGAAGGTTGTGTCTTGGCGAGTGTAAATCTTTTTGCTAACTGGAGGGGGTTCGGTTACTGCAGAGTTAGCAAAAAGGGCTTTATGTTCAGGTGTGAGAAGATGATCTGCTATAAGCATGAGAAAACGAGCATAGTAACATGATACCCTACGATTTGTAGAATGATCACGTAAAGCAGAAGTTAGACGTCTCAAGAGAATGGGAAAAAGTAGTTTGCCAAAATTGATCCTTTGATTGAAGACAACCGCAAGACCAATATACTGCAGAGTGGAAGTGATGTTATGAAAATTGGATTTAGTGCAGTTGGCAAACACTTTGGAAAGTGTATCGAAGAAAATATCCCATTCAGACACCAAATTGGATTTAGAAAGTTTGGTTAAATTGATCACCCCCTGATAGTGAATAGCATGGAAAAAATTTGTGATATCATTTTCAGAGGGTAAATTACAGAAATTGTCTAGTGGAAAATTTAACGCACGATTGACGACTGTTTCATCAACTACATACTGTGTGTTTGCGACGGTGAATGAAAAAGATTTTGAATTATCGGCCACAGTAGAGGTTGTGCAAATTAGTCTAAGAAGATCGACATTTAAAATCACATTTGATTTTATAGCAGAGCTAACAATCGAATGGTCATTTAAAAATCTAATCCAAGGCTTAAATTTTTCAACATCACATTTTTCCGGATTAAAATAACCAACCTGATTATGCGCGACAATTTGGAAATTGAGAGCCATTTAAAATAATAATAAGACACACACTTTCAGAATTTTAAGAATAATATTAAGAAAATTCGAATTAATTAAATTAATTCAATAATTCGAATTAAATTAATTATAATCGAAAAATTTAGACAGGAATGTATCTCGTTAAAATCCTTAACTCACAAACACAGTTGAAAAACCCAAAAGACACAAATCAGAAATTAAAAATAAATAAAAAAAATATAAAATAAAAAAATACCCAAAATCAAAAAACAGAAACTGATTTTGATTAGTTTGATTTCTTTTATCAAAAATCCAACAGCACTTCTGTATGTATATACTTGTATGTATATATCACAGAGTGATGAATTTGTATGCTGAGTAAGAACTCGAGCAAAGGAGAATCAAATGGCAGTTTAGTTTGATTTTGATCGAAGAGAGAGAAGAGAGAAAAGATAACTGTTGGAATTTGAAAAGAGAGAAACTGAATGAAAATAAAAACACACATAAACGATTAAGTAGTATAACTGGTATGACAATCCGGGATTGTCATACCGATTGTCATACCAGGTAAAAAGAAAGAAAACAAATAAAAGAATAAATACTAAAATTATAACTGGTATGACAATCTGATAGTCATACCGATTGTCATACCAGTATAATAATAAAAGGAAAATAATTATATATAAGGTTTATAACTGGCAAGACAATTGATAGTCATACCGATTGTCTTGCCAGTATAAAAATGTACTGAATAACATAATAAACAAACTATAAACTGAAATGACTTTCAGCAAGACAATTTTAATTGTCTTCCCGATTGTCATATCAGCTTTAAACACAGAAACACACATATATAAATATGTACTGGAATAACGACTTATATAACTTAGTAAAAATATCAGAAAATATTTACAAAATAGTAAAACTGAAATACAGACCTATAATATTTACAGAAACAAAGACAATATATCAGAATTTATTATTTTTATTCTAAAAATAGATTTCTATTGAATTTTAGCAAATAAAATTCATAGAAAAATATTTTTAGAGAAAATAAAATATTCTGAGATATTTTAAATTAACAAGTAGGGAAAATAAAAACAGATAAGATAATATAAATTACATAGAAATAAGCAAGAAATATGATAAAATGATAAAATAAATTTGCAAATGAATTTTTCATTTATGAAAAATTCATTTGTAAATTCATTCAAGAACAGATCCCAGATATTAACTAAATTAATCACTAAAACTATTCAACATGCCCAATTTACCAACTAATCTGGTAAATGTGGATTCGTCAAGTGGTTTAGTGAAAATATCTGCTATTTGTTCTTCTGTTGGAACAAAAAATAGTTCAACAGTACCATTCATGACGTGCTCTCTAATAAAATGATACCTGATGTCAATGTGCTTTGTCCTCGAGTGCTGCACAGGGTTGTTGGTGATGGCTATTGCACTTGTATTGTCACATAAAATAGGAATTTTGTTCAATACAGAGCCATAGTCTCGTAGTTGGTTCCTAATCCACAAGATCTGAGCACAGCAGCTTCCAGCAGCAATATATTCAGCCTCGGCCGTTGAGTTGGAAACTGTTTGTTGTTTCTTGCTGTACCATGAGACTAGTCTGCTACCTAGGAATTGACAACTCCCTGAGGTGCTTTTCCTATCAACAATACTTCCTGCATAATCTGAATCTGTATATCCGACAAGGTTAAAACCAGATTCTTTAGGGTACCAAATACCTAGATTTGGTGTTCCCTTAAGATATCTTAAGATTCGTTTAACAGCAATGAGATGAATATCTCTAGGATCCGCTTGGAACCTTGCACATAAGCATGTAGCATACATAATATCTGGTCTACTTGCAGTAAGATAGAGTAACGAACCAATCATACCTCTGTAGCTTGTGATATCTACCTTAATGGAGTTTTCACATGGTCCAAGCTTGACAGCTGTAGTTGATGGAGTCCTTGCTGATGCAGAGTCCTCTAGATTGTAATTTTTGAGGAGTTCCTTGAGATACTTGGATTGACAAATAAATGTTCCATCTAACCTTTGATTTACTTGTAATCCAAGGAAGAACTTCAGCTCTCCCATCATGCTCATTTCAAACTTGCTGTGCATTAACTTAGCAAATCTCTTACAGAGATTATCATTAGTAGACCCAAATATTATATCATCCACATAGACTTGGACTAATATAGTATCATTCTTATGTTTTTTAGAAAAGAGAGTTTTGTCTATGACACCTCTAGCAAAGCTATTTTCAATAAGAAATTCAGAGAGAGTGTCATACCATTTTCTTGGAGACTGTTTGAGACCATAGATTGCCTTGAAAAGAAAGTAGACAAAATGCAAATGATCTGGATCTTCAAAGCCAGGAGGTTGCTCTACATACACCTCTTCATCCAGCTTCCCATTCAGAAAGGCACTCTTGACATCCATTTGATAAACTTTAAAGTTTGAAAATGCTGCGAATGCCAGAAATATCCTGATGGCCTCAAGTCTAGCCACTGGAGCATAGGTTTCATCATAATCAATGCCTTCAGCTTGAGAATACCCTTTAGCTACCAGTCTTGCCCTGTTTCTTGTAACCACACCATCTTCATCTAGTTTATTCCTGAATACCCACCTAGTACCAACAGCTTTCTTGTGTACAGGCCTAGGTACCAGTTTCCAGACTTGTTGACTTTCAAACTGATTGAGCTCATCTTGCATAGCAATCACCCAATCTGGATCAGTTAGTGCTTCTTCAATCTTCTTAGGTTCCATCTCAGAAAGAAATCCTGAGAACAGACACTCATTTTGAGTAGCACGTCTAGTTCTGACTCCAACATCTGGATCACCAATAATCAACTCAAAAGGGTGAGCTTTATTCCAGACAGTCTGTCTTGGAAGATTTGATCTTGATGATTCGCCTTGAAATTCATTGTGATGTTGTGTCCTACTAGATGATCCTTCAGTATCTCCCCCTGAGTTATTGCCATGTTGACTTGAAGATTCTCCGTCAGTAGCAGTGGTATCTTCATTGTTGCCAAAGTTTCCATCACTATTACCTTGAGTATCATCATGATTAACAGGTTCTTCACCAGCAACAACCTCAGGTTCTTGACCATGTTCTGATTCTGAATCTGACGTATCATCAAACTTCAGTTTCTCAGAAGGATCTTCAGTTTGGATACTAGGGAGTTTAGTGTCATCAAATGTAACATTGACACTTTCAGTTACTTTGTGTTGATCAATGATATACACTCTATATGATCTTCTTCCATATCCAACAAAAATACCCTCATATGCCTTTGCCTCGAACTTACCACGACGATCATCTCCATCCTTGAGCACGAAGCATCTGGCACCAAATACATGAAAGTATTTGATAGAAGGTTTCTGTTCATTCAAAATCTCATAAGGAGTTTTCATGAAGTCTTTGTTGATTAGAGTTCGATTCTGAGTATAACATGCAGTATTGACAGCTTCAGCCCAAAAGTACATTGGAAGACCTGATTCACTTAACATCGTTCTTGCAGCTTCAATCAATGTACGATTCTTCCTTTCTTCCACTCCATTTTGCTGAGGGGTTCTAGGAGCTGAAAATTGTCTGGTAATCCCTTTGTCTGTACAGAATCCATTGAGAAGTGCATTCTTGAATTCTGTCCCATTATCTGACCTTATTGCTCTAACAGGGACGTTAGAATCTAACTCAATCATCTTGATATGATCAATCACAACTTGTGGTGTTTCATCCTTAGAGTGAAAAAATAAAACCCACGTATACTTGGAATAGTCATCAACTATCACAAGACAGTAACACTTCTTTGACATTGAAAGGATATTAACTGGACCAAATAAATCCATGTGCAATAATTGCAGAACACCAGTTATTGAAGATGTGTCAGTGCCTTTGTGACTTGCTTTCTTTGACTTTCCTTTCTGGCAAGCCTCACATAGTCCTTCTGGAGAGAATTCCAGCTGAGGCAGACCTCTTACCAATTCTCTTTTGACAAGAGAATTCATTGTTTTGAAATTGAGATGAGAAAGTCTCTTGTGCCATAGCCAACTCTCATCTGACGATGCCTTTGCATAGAAACAATTGATTTCAAGATTGCTTCCAGAGTTCATGTCAGCTACGAACAGATTTCCTTTCCGGATTCCCATTAAGGAGGGTTTTTCACTTTTCTTGTGCAGAATCTGACACTTCAGCTTGTCGAATAGAACATTGTAGCCGTTGTCACAGAACTGACTAATGCTAAGCAGATTGTGTTCAAGTCCTTGCACAACATATACATTTTCAATGATAACATTTCCAGCTAGCAAACAGCCATATCTTTCCGTTAAACCTTTGATGTTATCTCCAAAGGTAACCACTGGGCCAGCTTTCTCAACCACATTTGATAGCAGGGCTCTATCTCCGGTCATATGTCTTGACGATCCGCTGTCAAGAATCCACACTACCGGTTGTACCTGTTTAATGCCCTGCAATATAAATGGATTAGACCTTCTTCAGAACCCAAGCTTGGCTGGGTCCGGCATACTTGTAAAATTGGCCTTTATCAGGCAAAACAACATTCTTAATTTTAATATTCTCAACGTTCTCAATGACTGAACATTTGACCTTGTGAACAGCCTTGACAAATTTCTGTTTAGGCTTAGGCACAAATGTCTCCTTTCTAGCTTTAGGAGGACTAGCAGTCTTAGACCTATCATGCTTTCTATTATTCACATGCTGACGAGGAGTAGTCTTATCATTAGAAACATGCTTACCATTAAAATAAGCAAACATCAGATTAAAAGCACAAGACATACAATCAGGAACACCACATGCTTTATGAGAAGGATTAACAATAGGCAACTTATGCATGGTAGACATGGCATTTGTGTTATCCAACTCATGTGTGTCTGAGTTAGTCTCAGTTGCTTTCACAACCTTGACTGGAACTTTTGACACACTTGACTTGGAGACAGCTTTCCCATTAGCATTATCTTCAGCACAGATTTCTTCTTGAATAATAAAAGAGGTCTCATCAAATGGTTCAGCAATTGATTCTTTATAGAGGGGTTCATCAACACCCTTAAGCACATGTGGTACTTCCCTGCCTTTAGCACAGACATGAGGAGGGGAGTTTATGCCTAATTTTCCAATAGCAACATTGTAATCATAACCTATACCAGATGTTTGATTAACAGCTTGCTTATTGTAAAACTCTTTGGACTTCGAACAAGAATTAAAGTAAGCTTTAACCTTAGCCTCAAGACCAGTGATCTTGTCTTTAAGAATAGTTTCAAGTTTTCTATAACAGTCAACTCTATTCTCTAGAAAAGACACTTGATCTTTTAATTTATCTTGATTAATGTGTACAAGTCTTAATTCATTGACCTCTTTCTCAAGGTCTTTGATTTGTTGATTTAACAATTCATTATCACGACGAGCACAATCTAAGGAACCTCCTAGATGATAAACTAATTCAGCATCAGTAAATTTTACCTCTTTTCTTGACGATGAGGTGCTTGCATCACTAGCCATGAGAGCAAGATTCCCAACTTCTTCATCTTCACTGTCAGTATCATCCCAGCTTCTTCCCTTTGCCAGGTAAGCCCTTTCAGATTTACTCTTCTGATTAGAATCGTAAGAGTTCTTCCTAGCTTGTTTTGGCTTCCTGCATTCTGTGGCAAAGTGTCCCAACTCATTACAGTTGAAGCATCGAATGGTGCTTCGATCAACCATCCCTGTTTTATACCCACCACTGCTGGTGTTAGAGGATGAAGATCCACCTTTCTGGAATCTGTTGTAGTTGGACTTGTACTTGAACTTGGGATTCCTTTTGAATCTGACATTTGAGAATCTCTTGACAATCAGGGCCATTGACTCATCCTCCAATTGCTCCAGTTCTTCCAAGGAATAATAATCATCTCCTGATTGATTTGTAGTAGGAGGATCAAATTCTGCTACTATCACATTATCTTCAACCTTGGAAGACTGTACCATTCTTTCTGACTGTTGAGATTGTTGTTGATATTGTGGTTGTTGTTGTTGTTCATCAGCTACTAGAGCAGTAGACGTGCTGACCACTCTTCCTTTCCCGTAAACTTCCTTCTGCTGAATCTGCTCCAACTCATAAGTCTTTAACACACCATAGATCCTTTCCAAAGAAATCTCACTCAGATCTCTTGCTTCTCTTATGGAAGTGATTCTATGTTCGAGATGAGTTGGCAGTGTTAAAAGGAACTTTTTGTTGACCTCCCTGATGGAATAGTATTTACCATTAATGTTCAGGTTGTTGATCAATGCATTGTACCTCTCAAACACTTCAGTGATTCCTTCCCCTGGATTGGATTTAAAGTATTCATACTCAGAGGTTAGGATTTCTAGTTTGTTCTCCCTAACTTCCTCTGTGCCTTCATTAATAATCTCAATAGTTTCCCAGATATGTTTGGAATCTTTACAATTCATCACATGTCTATTCATCAGGGGATTAAGGGAATCTACTAAGATTAATTGAAGGCTAGCATCCAGGGAAGCTTCTTCTATTTCAGCAGGAGAGAAGTCCTCAGGATCCTTCACATAAGTTCTCGCTTTGGTGATCACCACATCATTTTCTATTATCTCTGGTTCAATAACCATAGGAATTTTTGGACCCTTCTTCAACACTTGCAAATATTTGGGATTAGCAACCTGTAAAAACAGTAGCATCTTCTTCTTCCACATAACATAATTTTCTTTATCGAAAAGTGGAATTTTAACGGTTCCAACTTTTTGTGTAGTCATTATGAATTTTTTGAGTGAATAAAAAATTTAAGAAGTGAAAGAAACACAAAACTCTAGGATCTAGATTTGTACGTTAATCAGAAGGCTCTGATACCAATTGTTAGGTCCCAATTTGTTTGTAGAAGGGGGGTTGAATGCAAACAATACCGTTTAATCGAATAAAATGCGGAATAAAATTGTGAAACAAAATTCAAGTTAAATAAAACTTTTATTAAACTTGAAAGGTGTTACAACTATGGTATTGGTTACAAGGGATTAATCTCAAATCAATTATTACAAATCTAGAATAAATTCGACATGAACTTTTTCTATTTTTGTAATTAAAAGATCAAATGCTAAATGCGATTTGAGATTAAGTTCTAGGAATTTTAATCCGCTAGATTGATACACAAGAACAAGATAAATATTTCTAGTTGATTGGATTTAACTTTACAATCTAGAAATTTAATCTTGAAGAAAAGCAGATGAAAAATAAAATGTTATGCTTTTGTTTTCTGCTCCTTTTTCTCTTGTGAGTTCTATTTTATTGGATTCTGTTAGTTGATCAACAAAAGTCTTCTGCTGCTTTTATCAAACACCGAACTGAAAAATGTACTGGCATGACAATCTCTTTGGCCAGCAAGACTTTCGGTATGACAATATCTACAACTAGCAAGACAATCAAAATGAACTAGCAAGACTTTCGGTATGACTATTGATTGTCATACCGATTGTCATATTAGTTCAAATAAATTGTCTTGCTGAATTAATAACAGATTTTAATCTAAACAGAAATTCTAATAAGACAATTAAATGTATTGGCATGACTTTCGGTATGACTATCAATTGTCATACCGATTGTCATACTAGTTCAAATGAATTGTCTTGTTTTGAATTTAAGCAGATTTTAAACCAATTAAAATCTTGTAAATCCTCAATATTAATTCTAAATTAATTAATCAATTTAATTCAATTAATCAATAAATTAATCTTTGCAGATATAATTTATTTTCTTAATTAAATTATATGACTTAATTAATTAATAGAGAATTAATACTAACCCTGAGCAGCATCCATTCTTCTGACAATCTTCTGAAAATCACTGAGACTTATGAATCAATTCCGTCACTTCAATGCTGACACTCGATGTACTGTCTGGTTCATGAGTGACTAACTTCCGTGACGTTTCTTCATGTCTTGACTTTGATACTCTGATTAAATCCTTGTAATAAATGATACCCTGACGAGATCTCTGTCACTTGATTAAATCCACGATCTTGATTTATATCACTGAGGCATGATCAAATTCTTGAACTTCTTCCAGTGAACCTTCAAGTCTGCAGGTTTCTTTATCCTTTGACAGATGTTATTTTGTGAGATCTCTCTGATGATAGATCCACTATTTACTTATTACATTCTTATTTGAGTTTAGTTAAATCCTCGAATAAACGAATAGGCTATGACATATGCCTTTCACTATGCTCTCTGAGTTGGATTCTTCAGAATTTAGATTTTCAGCACTGTCAGAACTTGGCTTATCAGAACTTGACGAATCAGAACTTGAAGATCCAGACGTATGCTCTGAAGTTTCTTGAGATGTGGTAAGATCTTGAGTATGCTCCCCATGCACAGGTGCATCTTCCTTTGGCGTAGTCACCACAGTTTCAATAACATCAGAATTTAATCCATCAAAATTTACAGTATCAGGACTTAGACTGTCAGGATTTTTAGCATCAGAATTGGAGTCTTCATTTTCAAATCTCAGCTGATCATGGTCAATAAAATCTTCAAGACCATTAATATTCTTGTCATCAAAGGAGACATTGATAGATTCCATGACCACTTTTGTTCTCAAATTATAGACTCTGAAGGCTTTTGTGGAAAGTGAATATCCAACAAAGATTCCTTCATCAGCTTTTAGATCAAACTTGGATAGTTGTTCAGGATGAGTCTTGAGAACAAAACACTTGCATCCAAATACATGAAAGTACTTCAGATTTGGCTTCTTTTTCTTCACCATCTCATATGGTGTTTTTCCTTGCTTGTTAATGAGTGTTGCATTTTACGTAAAATAAGCAGTCTGCACAGCTTCAGCCCAGAAATAGGTTGGAAGCTTTGCTTCTTCAAGCATTATACGTGCAACTTCAATGAGAGTTCTATTCTTCCTTTCAACAACTCTATTTTGCTGTGGAGTTCCAGGAGCAGAAAATTCCTGCTTTATTCCATGGTTTTTGCAGAACTCTTCCATTATCAAATTCTTGAACTCAGTGCCATTATCACTCCTTAAGGTTTTCACAGAATCTTTGACCAATTTATCCAGATGTTTGACATGATCAATCAAGATAGATGCAGTTTCACTTTTTGTGTGCAAGAAATACACCCATGTGTATCTAGTGAACTCATCCACTATGACCAATGCATATTTCCTCTTTGCAATAGAAATGACATTTACTGGACCAAATAGATCAACATGTAGTAGATGATAAGGCTCAAGAATTGATGATTCAGTCTTGCTCTTGAATGAAGATTTTCTTTGTTTGGCCTTCTGACAAGAATCACAAAGGCCATCAGGAGCAAATACTGACTTTGGCAGTCCTCTCACAAGATCTTTCTTGACCAGTTCATTTATATTGTTGAAATTTAAATGAGAGAGTTTCTTGTGTCAATTCCAGCTTTCTTCAATTGATGCTCTACTCATCAGACAGATTGCAGAACCATCAGTACTTGTTGAAAGCTTAGCTTCATAAATGTTACCACGCCTGTATCCTTTCAGAACAACTTTGCCTTTAGATTTACTCACAACTTCACAGTGTTCTTCAAAGAAATCAACATGATAACCTCTGTCACAAATTTGACTTATACTCAGCAGATTGTGTTTAAGTCCTGAGACCAGAGCTACTTCTTTAATGATGACATTCCCAAGATTGATATTGCCATATCCCAATGTTTTCCAATATTGCCATCTCCATAAGAAACACTTGGGCCAACTTTCTTCACAAAGTCTGATAGCAGGGCCTTATTTCCAGTCATATGTCCTGAACAACCACTGTCCAGAACTAGAATATTTTTCTTGTTGCCCTGCAATCACAAAGACCACTAATTATTAGTTTTATGGACCCGGACTTGCTTGGATCCTTTGGCCTTATTAAGTTTGTCAACATTTGCAGCGGATTTAGCATCAGAGTTTATGTTAACATTTTTCTTATCAGAACTTACACTATCAGACTTTGAATCAGAATTTACACTAAAAGGAACAATGGAAACTTTCTTCAAAGAAGGTTTTAATTGATAATAATCATAGTACAAACTATGATATTCCTTACAAGTATAAATGGAATGCCATAAACTACCACAATGAAAACAAGGATTTTGTGGTTAATATCTAACAGACTGACTCTTAACTCCTGATTTTGAAGGTAAGTAGTTAATGTTCTTATTCTTCCTGCAAAAGGAAGCCAGATGGTTAGAACTTCCACAGTTATGACATATTTTCCTAGGAGCATCAGGAACAGGTTTATAATCATTGCTTTTATTCACACCTTCCTTTCCATTCCTATTTTTCCTAGGTGATTTTACCTTGTTTGCATTCTTAACATCTTTAGAGATTCATTCATTTTTAGCACTTCATCCCTAACATAAAGAGAATCATCTCTATCCTTCTGAGTTTGATGGAACATAACTAACTATTTTTCTAAGAAATCACTTCTTTTCTTAAAAGCAAGATTTTCAGAAGTTAATCTTTCACATGTTAAAGTTTGATCTCTATAACTAACAAACATGGTTTTAAGATATCTTCCCAACTCATTAATATCATCAGTATGAAAAGCATAGGTAGTCTGAGGTACCTTTATTTCAGCAGCTTCAGAACTGCTCTCAGCACTTTCTTTATCAGCATTTGCCATCAATGCATAGTTCTCCTCACTTTCAGAGTCTGAGGTGTCTGTCCAGCTTTTCTGCTTTGTGACAAGAGCCTTGCCTTTGTCACCCTTTACCTTCTTGCAATCAGGAGATATGTGGCCTTTCTCACCACAGTTATAGCATTTGACATTGGTATAATCTCCTCTATCAAACTTTCCTCCTCTGCCTTCAGATCTTCTAAAATTCTTCTTATCAGAACTTATGCCTTTCCTGGAAAACTTCTTTCCCTTCCTGAACTTCCTGTATGCAATATTTTTGATCCCTTTCACCATAAGAGCACACAGCTTCATCATCTCCTCATCAGCATCAGTCTCAGGCAAGCTTTCAGAATCTAAGTCATCATCACTTTCAGAACTTGATGACTCAGTATCAGACTTTGTGAAAAGAGCTTTACCCTTGTCTTTCCTTGAGGTAGCTGCCTTGGGGGATTCTTCTTCAGCCTTAAGAGCAACTGTTCTTGACTTTCCTCCTTTTCTCTTGCTTCTTTGTTCCATGTCAAGTTCATGAGTCTTGAGCATTCCATAAATTTCATCAAGAGTTGTTTCATCAAGATTATAATTGTCTCTTATTGTTGTTGCCTTCAAATCCCAACATTCAGGAAGAGCTAAATGAATTTAAGGTTTGAATCTTCAAGATCATACTCCTTATTAACCAGTGACGGATCATTCAAGAGTTTGACAAATCTATCATATAAATCAGTCAATGATTCATTAGCCTTTGAATCAAAGTGTTCATACTCTTGAGTGAGTATTGTCTTTCTATTCTTTTTAATCGTATCAGTTCCCTGACACCTTGTTTCTAGAGCATCCCATATCTCTTTAGCAGTCTTGCAGTTAATTACCCTGTTTGACATTACATTATCAATGGCACTATGCAATAAGTGTCGTACCTTAGCATCCTTAGCAATTGATGCGATATCTTCAGCAGTATAATCATTCTTTTCCTTTGGTACGGTTTTTGCTGCTTCACCTGCAACTGCAACTGCGAGCTTGGTTGGTTTGTGAGGCCCTTCCTTGATTCTATCAAGATATTCTGGATCTGTAGCTTCCAGAAACATGGTCATCATCACCTTCCATATGGCATATTCAGATGGTCTCAGTATGGGAACTCTGATGGTTTCATACCGACTTTGAATTTGTGTCTTTGGAGGTTCTTCAGTTTTGGTAGGCTTAGTTGGAGTTTCTGTGTCAGACATGATTGTGTTTGGATCTTTAACTGTATGTGTGTTAACAGATAGGCTCTGATACCACTTGTTAGGTCACACACACTGTAGAGGGGGTGAATACAGTGTATAATACAATCAAATCGAACTTTAATATCTTAAGTAACAGAAAACAAACTTTATTGAAACAATAAACTATGTTACAGTATGGAACTGTTACCTCTCAGTGATGAACAAATATCACGAGAGCTGCTAGGGTTACAATGAATAATCTTCTCGAATATGATAACACTTTTAGTGTAAACCCTATGTTTGTGTTTATATACTACACAGTTACAAGATAATCGCTAATTGATATGGAATATAATTCTGCTTCCTAAAATATATCAATCAGATATCTTTTCTTCCAAGTATTCCATTCTTCACGGAACTCCTTCTTCATGCATATCTCTTCTTATGTTTATCTCGATCTTCTTTCCTTTAATCAGCTACTTTCCTTATCTGATCGTCCTTCAGTACTTAAGTTCTGATATCCAACTTCTGATGATTATCTCCTGATAATATAAGTACTGATATCCTTAAGTCCTGACTTCCAGTATAAGTACTGATTCCCAGTTAAGTACTGATTTGTCCTGTTAAGTAAGATCTGAAAACTAAACATAAATCATATTAGCCATGACATTATCAAATATATCTAACAGTTACTTGTACAGTCATAATCCCTGATCAATTCTAGCCATCTTTTCTGCCTCATGTTCAACTCTTTCTCGGTAAAGATATTCTTCAAACTCTTGTGATTCATGTAGATTTCACACTTCTCACCATAAAGATAATGCCTCCATATCTTTAATGCAAACACTTCAGCTACCAATTCAAGATCATGAATTGGATACTCCTATGCATGTACATTCAGTTGTCTTAAAACATAGGCCATCACTTTATTATGCTGCATTAAAATACATCCTAAACCTTTATATGATGCATCACTGTAGATCACAAAGTCTCCTTGATCATCTGGTAAGATTAGCACTGGAGAAGATACTAATATTTTCTTTAATTCTTGGAAACTCTCCTCGCACTTTTCATTTCATTCAAACTTCTAGTTCTGTTTTGGGTGCCAAGTCAATAGCAAACTAAATCTCTCTATCGGAAGGTAAACCTGGAAGATCGCCTGGAAACACATCTGTAAATTCATTGACAATTGGGATATCTTCGAGCGCGGGAACTTCTTTGCAGGTGTCTATCACATTAGCCAAATACGCCTCACAATTCTGACGCAATAACTTCTTCGCTTGAGCTACCGTTAAGAACTTTTTTCCTGCTTATTCCCCCTACACCGTCTTCCTACTATTCAATGTCTGAAGTCTCACTTTTCTATTCTTACAATCAATCTAAGCGTTATTCTCTGACAAGCAATCCATTCCTAACATAACATCAAATTTTCCCAACTTAAAAGGTATCAAGTTGGAATTAAAATGATGTTCTGTTATCTCCATGTCATAGCTCGGGCACACTCGGTCAACGGGAACTTGATTCTTATTGGCTAATTCTATCATTAACGCTTATTCTAAAAATTCAATTTTATACTGCAGTTTATCGACAAAATCCTTAGAATTAAATGACCTTGTAGCTCCAGAATCAATTAAAAGCGTACCTGCAACCACGTCGGAACTCTGAACAGCATCCTTCATATTCATATTGAACGTTCTAGCTTTGGGTTGAGCTGGTGGTCCTTCAATCCTTAGCACAATCAGGGATGATGATCCTGCAATCTTTGGCACATTTACCCTTGGATCTTGCTCTTTATAGTTGTTAGCATAATGCCCTATCTTCCCACATCGGAAACATGTAACGTCTGGTATCTAGTCACGGCACTCATAAGCATGATGTTCTTTCTTATTACAACGGCAGCAAATAGTGTTAGCCTTGCAAGGTCCATAATGCTTCTTGTGACGGCCTCAACCCCGGGGTCTAGAGTTGACATCACCAACAACAATAATAACAATCATAATTCAGCCTAACTCATTAATATTACATATACTACGACCCCTCTACCAAGACCTTTTCCAGGTTTAAGTATGACTTAGGTTGCTCAACTAACACAACTCAAATTACCTACACAATCCTGATCACTAATTCAATGTAGCAACTCAACAGACCTCATCTGGTCTGAACACAACTACCTCAGAGGAGCCTGACACGAAAGGAGCTGGAACTCTGTCCTGAATACCGCGCAAGAATCTCATAGGCATCTACAATACATATATAAAATATTCTGCAAGGGTGAGCAATCAATTGCTCAGCAGTACCACTATATGAATAACAAGTAAAACAGTTTAAAGTAAAACATTTACAGGAACAGAATTCATAACTTGCCAGAAACATATAAAACAGATATAAACGGGATATCAAAACTAGCATGCTATATAAAATAAGATTAACAGCCGTGTGTTGTGCATAAACAAAATCATTGTTTAATTTTTTAGCATGCTACTTCCATTTTCAAACTTTCCGTTCCATTACAGGAACCATAAAACCATTGTTCCGTTACGGGGACCCAAAATCATTTGTTCCGTTTCTGGAACCTCAACCACTTGTTCCGTTACTGGAACCACAACATCATCTATCTCAAACACGTTGCTTTGTTAAACAATTTCAAAACTGAATCAATCAAATCTATTGGACGTTAACGGGTGAAGATAGCTGATCAGTCTACCCTCACCAGACAGCGACTAGCGGCCGTCCAGAAATAGAATGTGTTCCGGAACTTGGGAAAAGACTAGCTAGGTCTTCCCCCCACGCTGGACTAATCGGTTAAACAGAATACACAACCCAATTAGCCACTTACGCAACCTCATGCTAGGCCGTTACCGAATAACGGGCCTCTTACGCAACTCCAATAGATCAACTGAATTCCCTTTTTGTCTCTTTCCAAAATTCCACGACATAGGTGGATCAAAACATTCTCTTTATCCAGTTTTCAAAATCACTGTCACCTATCTCTTTTATATTTTCAAAACCAATTCTGTCACAGCACACTATTCAAATCCTCCTTTCATTTAAATCACATTTAGAGATAGGTGTTTTCAGAAGTTAGTTTTCCCCAAAACATAATTTTAAACAACATTTTCAAATACAGGGGATACGTAACTTAAACGTTTCTGTTCCATTACGAGAATAAATATTTAGTTATTCATATGCACTGAACCATAAAAGAATGGTCAGGGTACTTGCCTTGCAAAGCTTTACAATTGATACTAATTGACTCTGAGCCGACTCGGACGCTCAGGCTTTATCGCTTTACTATTTGACTATTCTGGATCCGACCTCAACGCTCAGGTCCTTCGCTTAGGAACCTCGTTGCGCTTGCCGACTGATCACTAGGTTATCTTTAGTTTGACTTCAATTCTTGAGTCCTTCGACTAGAACCTACAGAGCCGAAATACCCTACGTTAGACGTCTAGGTATTCTTGACATATCCTCGATACCAATCCTACCCAACGATATCAATTCCTGACTCGTACTTATAAGTACTATTATGGTACATACAACAATCAGGGTTCAAGTACTCAACACTCGACTCAGTAACCATTTTTGGAAAACACATATACTTGTCACTTTAGAAAATAGGGTTGTCAGCTATAATTTATAAAATATGTTCTTACGAAACGTAGTTACATTTTTTAAAATAGGTTTATTAACCATATACCACAATATGTAGGCAGGTTCGCATAATATTTATTTATAAATATATAACTATGTACAGTCGACTGATATTACCGATATTTTACAGGGTACGCTTTCGAAATTTGGGCAGCGTCGCCTTTGCTTATTGGGCTACCCGTCGAGCAAAAATCGACGTCACTATATAACAACAACCAATCAATCCTACAATTCCGAACTTAACAATTCAATTTAAGCACCAACCAACAATTACAACTCGCAATCCACTAATCTCGAATGAAATATGCAACTACTATTTCACATCGACTTACAAATAAAATTTATACATTTATTATCTATTTATTTTTAAATATTAGGACTCAGATAACGATCATCACGGTCCACCGCCCGCTCATCGAAACTCATCGCGGATGACGGTAAAATCCGCGGGTTTCCGTTTATAACGGGCATCCGACAAAAATTTCACCAATTTATTATTATAATCCTGTATAATTATTTAAATCACGAAATGCTAATCAATTAAAACCTGCGGAAATTAATAAAATTAATCAGAAAATCCTAGCAGGCAGACCCACGCGCACACACGCAGCCAGGAGGGAAGAAATCAAACAGCAACGAACAGATACTAGCAAGACACAGATGGCAAATACACACCTCCACACCCACGCACAGGCGGGGAAACACACACACACACACACACTGTATACATACACACACAGTAGCCACACACGCCACACGATGCCTCGCCGGAATTACCACGAGGGGCGGCGATCGGCAACAAGGTAAAAAAAAATGGCGGCACAGCAGTATACACATAACAACACGTATATATACTAGCACAGAGGCCATACCGGAGTTCACCGAAACCACCAGAACAAGGGCGGTGATCGGGGGTAAAGTATCAGAGACGGAAACCGGAATAGAAAGAAACAGGGGAGAAGGAAGACAGTCACGCAAATAGAGAAAAAGGAGGATAAGGATGGATGAGTTTATCTCATTTTTTTTTCCTTTCCCTTTTTTTTATTGCTTTTAATATCCCGAATCTGAGGTCTCAATTATAATTTCCCAACGAATAGCTTACGAATACCCGAGGTTCACAAAAATAATTTGTTTTTTAAATCTCAGAATAATTAGGGGTTAATAAAATAAAATTTCCAGAATTTTTAAATCACTTTTGAATCGCGCTATTACACCCGATTCACCATTAACGAACTAAGCTGCACTTAAAACAAATTCAGAATATTACAAAAATAATCCTAAAATGTTATAAATATCCCGAAGTTTATAAGAACATAAATTTTGAAATTTTTTAAACGATTTCTAAAGCACAACTGGTACCCGCTTTTTAACAATTAACGAAATAACGTGCGGGTGAAATTAATCCCGAAAATTGCCAAAATAATTTTAAAATTCTCAGAATAATACGAACTTAGTAAAATATAAATTTCATAATTTTTGAAGATTTCCATATTTAAATATGGATTTTACCAGTAAACACACTCAGAAAATCATTTAAAAATAAATAATTAATGAAATATTGATTTCTTAATTTTATAAAGTCCTAAAAATAATGATTGAAATTATAAAGTTATAAAAACAATTTTAGAGACAATCCAAGCATTTATGGAAATAAAACTGCAATAATACCATTTTTAACAACTATACAAAAATCAAATAATTCATTAATTAACCACACAATTCAATTCCATACACTAGTAATCACATATACATAGTTACAAGATAATAACCCACTGGCTAAACCTACACAATTATTTTATTTAATTATTCATTCCATACTTACACATTTAAATAATAATAAAAATATACGGGTCGTTATATCCTTTCCCCCTTAAAAAGATTATGTCCTCAGAATCTAACTTAACTAAATAAGTGAGGATATTTGTCAAGCAACCTCGACTCTAACTTCCAGATGACCTCTTTGACTCAAGAATTTATTCAAGGAATACTTACTATAGACATAAAGTCATTACTAAGGACTCGCTCTCAACGATCTAGGGTTTGGATCGATCATTCTACGCGAAATAATTTTGGATAAGAGCACATTGGCTCCTAGTCAATAATTTGATCCAAATCAGATACATTTCACCTTACTATTGATATGCAAGGCACATTATATATATATATACGGCAACTGCAACAGCCACGACAACTCATGGAAACTATGCCTATATTTATCAATACCTCGAATGATTCACTATATTGAGGATGCAACTTGTCCCTTCTGCTCAACTTATCCCATCTCTATTAGGGTAAAACTTTCGCCTATACCCCGATCCTCATTCTAGATATTCATATTCTCTCGATGCGAATCCGCTTTCTCTCTTTGTATATCACGAGTTGTTTCAACTCTAACTTTTACTCTTTTCAATTTCCTCGGAATCTTAGTCATGTTTAATTCTTGATTCAAAACTTCTTTTTAACACTGCTTGATTCTTCCCATTCCTTCTAATTGAAAAGTGATCTCACACACTTACTCTCCATTTCTTCCATGTACTTGAATCTTCAATTCCTAACTTCTTCCATTCTCCCGCTAACTCTTCAATAATCTTAATAATATTCAATTTTCTTTTCTACTCAAGACATTTATCCCTGAAAGGATCCCTCTTAGTGGGGAGTCACTTTAACAACCATGGCTCATAATCAATTTTGATCAAATTCTCATACTTTTGAAGCTTAGTATTCGATTGCTACTTTTCAACTTTTCGTAGACACTCCTTTAGGCTTTCAACTTGACCTTCCTTAGCCCTTAGATGGGTGAGGATGTTATTAATAAATATGATTATAACATGCAAGCACTCCTGATACACCATATTCCTTATTTTTTTATAGACAATTAATACACTCGTTACTCCGTCTATTATTACCAAAACTTACAGCACTCATAACCCATTCTATGCAGGGTTACTTATTCTTATTTGTCGACTTTTCTAACTTCTGATAATCATCATGTAACCTCATACATCCATCACATTGGTACACAACACAGAATATACCTTGTCTCATTATTCTTTCATCTCCCAATTCAAAAGTTTCCTTCTCAATATCCCTTACATGTGTTAGTTACACCTTCTCTTCTTGCTTATGTCCTTGAATACTTATCCTAATATTAGCTTCCGTGGATATTATCGTTTGCTTCTTCCGGTAATCAATTATTGTCCTGGTTCCTTATCAGGGTCTTGAGCAGCTAAACTTTTAATCACATTATAAGTCTTAGTCTTGGCTGTACTGGACGTCAAACCTTCTGATGCACTACCTCCCATGCTATCTCGGGAAGTACTTCTACAATTCTTGGCAACATGCCCTACCTTGCGACAGTTATAATAGACGACTCCTGGATTTTCCACCTTACATTCAGACGCATAATGACCCTTCTGACTACACCTAAAACATTCAGTACTTGCTTTACATCTTCCACCATGTTTCTTACCGCATTGATTACACTCCGATATAGGTGATTTAACCGAATTGGCTTGAGTAGAGCTAGCTGAGGTGTTACTAATTCTATTTAAAGGAATACTTTTCTCTATAAATTCTTTATTCTTACCCCTTCCGACCTTTTTATGAGACTTCTGACTGCATCCTTCTTGACCTGATGCTTCTTCCATATCATCAATCTTTCGCTTCTTATCTTCTCGTTCTCTAGCGGCTAACTTCTGATCAAATTCAATTACTAAGGCGGCCTGAACTACAGAAGGATACGTTTTGAGTTGCAATGCCACCACTCCACTACGAATTTCAGGCTTCAATCCTTGTTGAAACCTCCTTGCCTTCTGAGCTTCGGAGCACACATAATCTGGTACAAATCTAGCCAACTCCGTGAACTTAGCCTCATACTCAGCTACACTTTTGTCACCTTGCTTCAGTTCTAGAAACTCAATTTCCATTTGGTTCCTTAAACAGTCAGGAAAATACTTTTCCAAAAATAACTCAGTAATCCTAGCCCATGGAACAGGGCCTTCTCCTTCTAACGCTTTAGTTGACTCCCACCAGTAATTTGCTTCATTTTTCAAGAAATAGCTCGCATAATCCGTCTTATAATTCTCACTTACTTGAACAAGATTAAAAGCTTTCTCCATCTATTTTAACCATGCTCCAGCAGCTACTGGATTAGGTTCACCTTTAAACTCAGGAGGGTTAACATTCTGAAAGGATTTGAAACTACTACTTTGGTTCACTCCTTGCTGTTGCTGCTGCAACAGTAGTTGCTGTTGCTGAACCTGTTGGATTAACTGTAACTGTTGTTGCTGCTGCTGGCGCAACAAGTCTAGAATTTCATATATAGCTGGACTCTCCGTAAAACTACTATTATTTCCTTTAGACTGGGTAGCTTTCTTGGGTGGCATCTTCCGTTTAAACGGTGCATCTGTATCAGGAAAAATGCTGCCCAATCACAGTACCCATGTCTTTAATATCGGGTCCATTTACAAAAGAAATCTAGATTAATAGCACTAGCAATCATAGAAACAATAACAGTAACAGAATCAATCAACGGTTCAAAAGATTTATATTACATAGAACTAACACCATAGCACGACTCTTCAATATAACAGCAGCTAACCAACTTCCCATCTCTACTCAAGTACAACATCTAAATTTCTCCAACATACCACAAAAGTCGGCTGAATATATTAGTCGCGCCCTATGTAGAACAAGCCAGTAAATCGAGTTAAGCTTAAGGGACACTGACTCCTCTAAGCATCATGGTCCAATTTCCAATCAAACTTTTTCTCCAGGGATGATTCCTTATCACCCTCAAGTGATTCATCAATCACTGAATTACCTTTCCCGAGGCTATATCTCCATTCTTAAATCCTGAACTCCCACGGTTACCATTACTCTTAAGTAACACCCTGATATAAGGCTTTCCTGCTTTCTGACAGTTACTCTGACTTGCTTTCAATAACGAGGACCAACAAATCGCAGGAATTCATTATCATAAAATATTGAAGGAAATTTCCAATCCAAGGAAATCAAATCAGAAGAAATAGTGAAGAAGATGTAGGTATGACTGAGAGCAACCGTACAAGTACATAAGATGGCCAGTCTTAGTACCATACGGTCACAACACATAATTCGGTGGCGTCCCACCAGACTCTTTTGTCACATAGACAAATGGTCACTTCATATGCATTGTTTGCCCCAATCACCTGAAAAGTCACCAAGGAAAGAAACAATGTTCCGATAAGAAATTCACAAGTAGAAAAGAAAGAATCTGATTTGTAATGAGATCAACAGAACCCTAAGTAGCTTACTTCGGGTTCACAACTTCCTCACCGGAAAGATAAGTGACTTATGGAATAAGAAACAGTTATTCTGGAAACAAAATATATTTCAAGGAAGAAATAGAAGGGCTCAAAATACCACCTCCCGATCTGATCCACATTCACTATGAAACTTGGATGTCATAGAAGCCAATGACTATTATTATACTATCCGAACTCACCAAGGTCACACAATCGGGCCAATAACATCCCTTGACATAGAAAAGGGAATATTTAGAAATAACGTTGGCGTCTTCTCAGCTGGCACAATAAGGACCCGCTCAATGCTGAATCCTCACAATCAGACTAGAATTCTCGAGAGGGAAAACTAGAAATCCCTATCGAACATTACTAATAATACATATACGAAAGAGATGTACTCTAAACTAGGGAAGTTCCAGTCAATCCTCAACAAACGTCAGGGTTACGCTTCCGAAACCCTTGACTAAACTCATAGACTTGCTCCTCTGATTGAGTTGCTAACTCACACCTATATACATACCTTCCAACACTCTTTTGACTCCGCTCCTAACCTAACTCAGGGACTCAAACCTGTAGTTCTGATACCAACTGTGACGGCCTCAACCCCGGGGTCTGGAGTTGACGTCACCAACAACAATAATAACAATCATAATTCAGCCTAACTCATTAATATTACATATACTACGACCCCTCTACCAAGACCTTTTCCAGGTTTAAGTATGACTTAGGTTACTCAACTAACACAACTCAAATTACCTACACAATCCTGATCACTAATTCAATGCAGCAACTCAACAGACCTCATCTGGTCTGAACACAACTACCTCAGAGGAGCCTGACACGAAAGGAGCTGGAACTCTGCCCTGACTACCGCGCAGGAATCTCCTAGGCATCTGCAATACATATATAAAATATTCTGCAAGGGTGAGCAATCAATTGCTCAGCAGTACCACTATATGAATAACAAGTAAAATAGTTTAAAGTAAAACAGTTACAGGAACAGAATTCATAACTTGCCAGAAACATATAAAACAGATATAAACGGGATATCAAAACTAGCATGCTCTATAAAATAAGATTAACAGTCGTGTGATGTGCATAAACAAAATCATTGTTTAATTTTTTAGCATGCTATTTCCATTTTCAAACTTTCCGTTCCATTACAGGAACCATAAAACCATTGTTCCGTTACGGGGACCGAAAATCATTTATTCCGTTTCTCGAACCTCAACCACTTGTTCCGTTACTGGAACCACAATATCATCTATCTCAAACACGTTGCTTTGTTAAACAATTTCAAAACTGAATCAATCAAATCTATTGGACGTTAACGGGTGAAGATAGTTGATCAGTCTACCCTCACCGGACAGTGACTAGCGGTCGTCCAGAAATAGAATGTGTTCCGAAACTTGGGAAAAGACTAGCTAGGTCTTTCCCCCACGCTGGACTAATCGGTTAAACAGAATACACAACACAATTAGCCACTTACGCAACCTCATATTGGGTCGTTACCGAATAACGGGCCTCTTACGCAACTCCAATAGATCAACTGGATTCCGTTTTTGTCTCTTTCCAAAATTCCACGACATAGGTGGATCAAAACATTCTCTTTATCCAATTTTCAAAATCACTGTAACCTATCTCTTTTATATTTTCAAACCAATTCTGTCAGAGCACACTATTCAAATCCTCTTTTCATTTAAATCACATTTCGAGATAGGTGTTTTCAGAAGTTACTTTTCCCCAAAACATAATTTTAAAAAACATTTTCAAATACAGGGGATACATAACTTAAACGTTTCTGTTCCATTACGAGAATAAATATTTAGTTATTCATATGCACTGAACCATAAAAGAATGGTCAGGGTACTTGCCTTGCAGAGCTTTACAACTGATACTAATTGACTCTGAGTTGACTCGGACGCTCAGGCTTTATCGCTTTACTATTTGACTATTCTGGATCCGACCTCACCGCTCAAGTCCTTCGCTTAGGAACCTCGTTGCGCTTGCCGACTGATCACTAGGTTATTTTTAGTTCGACTTTAATTCTTGAGTCCTTCGACTAGAACCTACAGAGCCGAAATACCCTACGTTAGACGTCTAGGTATGCTTGACATATCCTCGATACCAATCCTACCCAACGATATTAATTCCCGACTCGTACTTATAAGTATATTATAGTACATACAACAATCAGGGTTCAAGTACTCAACACTCGACTCAGTAACCATTTTTGGAAAACACATATACTTTTCACTTTAGAAAACAGGGTTGTCAGCTATAATTTATAAAATATGTTCTTACAAAACGTAGGTACATTTTGTAAAATAGGGTTATTAACCATATACCACAATATGTAGGCAAGTTCGCATAACATTTATTTATAAATATATAACTATGTACACTCGACTGATATTCCCGATATTTTACAGGGTACACTTCCGAAATTTAGGCAGCGTCTCCTTTGCTTATTGGGCTACCCGTCGAGCAAAAATCGACGTCACTTTATAACAACAACTAATCAATCCTACAATTCTGAACTTCACAATTCAATTCAAGCACCAACCAACAATTACAATTCGTAATCCACTAATCTCGAATGAAATATGCAACTAATATTCCACATCGACTTACAAATAAAATTTATACATTTATTATCTATTTATTTTTAAATATTAGGACTCAGATAACGATCATCACGGTCCACCGCCCGCTCATCGAAACTCATCGCGGACGGCGGTAAAATCCGCGGGTTTCCGTTTATAACGGGCGTCCGACACAAATTTCACCAATTAATTATTATAATCCTGTATAATTATTTAAATCACGAAATGTTAATCAATTAAAACCTGCGGAAATTAATAAAATTAATCAGAAAATTCTAGCAGGCAGACCCACGCGCACACGCGCAGCCAGGAGGGAAGAAATCAAACAGCAACGAACAGATACTAGCAAGACACAGACGGCAAATACACACCTCTACGCCCACGCACAGGCGGGGAAAAACACACACACACACACACTGTATACATACACACACAGTAGCCACACACGCCACACGATGCCTCGCCGGAATTACCACGAGGGGCGGCGATCGGCAACAAGGTAAAAAAAATGGTGGCACAGCAGTATACACACAACAACACGTATACATACTAGCACAGCGGCCATACCGGAGTTCACCGAAATCACCAGAACAAGGGCAGCGATCGGGGGTAAAGTATCAGAGACGGAAACCGGAATAGAAAGAAACAGGGGAGAGGGAAGACAGTCACACAAATAGAGAAAAAGGAGGATAAAGATGGATGAGTTTATCTCATTTTTTTTCCTTTCCCTTTTTTTATTGCATATAATATCCCGAATCTGAGGTCTCAATTATAATTTCCCAACGAATAGCTTACGAATAAAATAACCCGAGGTTCACAAAAATAATTTTTTTTTAAATCTCGGAATAATTAGGGGTTAATAAAATAAAATTTCCAGAATTTTTAAATCACTTTTGAATCGCGCTATTACACCCGATTCACCATTAACGAATCGAGCTGCACTTAAAACAAATTCAGAAAATTACAAAAATAATCCTAAAATGTTATAAATATCCCGAAGTTTATAAGAACATAAATTTTGAAATTTTTTAAATGATTTCTAAAACACAACTAGTACCCGCTTTTTAACAATTAACGAAATAATGTGCTGGTGAAATTAATCCCGAAAATTCCCAAAATAATTTTAAAATTCTCAGAATTATACGAACTTAGTAAAATATAAGTTTCATAATTTTTGAAGATTTCCAAAATTAAATATGGATTTTACCAGTATACACACTCAGAAAATCATTTAAAAATAAATAATTAATGAAATATTGATTTCTTAATTTTATAAAGTCCTAAAAATAATGATTGAAATTACAAAGTTATAAAAACAATTTTAGAGACAATCCAAGCATTTATGGAAATAAAACTGTAATAAAACCATTTTTAACAACTATACAAAAATCAAATAATTTATTAATTAACCACACAATTCAATTCCATACACTAGTAATCACATATACATAGTTACAAGGTAATAACCCACCGGCTAAACCTACACAATTATTTTATTTAATTATTCATTCCATATTTACACATTTAAATAATAATAAAAATATACCGGTCGTTATACTTCTTACCTCATATTCTACAACCTGGAACTAATGGAAAGTTAGACTTTTGTTGACTTGGGTTCTGAGGCTGATTACCTTGACTTTTCTTTCCAGCTGCTTGTCCTTCAATTTTTGGTACCTTTGCAACTGGACGTGATATACGACAGTTCCTATAGATATGTCCAACCTTCCCACACCTGAAATATATAATCCTCAGCTTTTGAACAGACTTTCAATTTTTTCACCTGCTCGCGTAGTGCCCCTTCTGATTGCACTTAAAACATGATATATTAGCCTTACAAACCCCAATATTCCTTTTTCTACAAGTTATGCAATATGGCAGCATGGACAGGTGAAATTTTGCTGATTTGGATTCTGAAAACGGTTTCCTTGTCCCCCACCCCCTGGTTGTGGTCTTTTGTATTCTACATTTACGTGGGCTTGGAACTCTGGATTCTTATCGAGATGGCCTTGATAATTATCTTGTTGCGTAGGGTGCGCCAATTGTTGCTGCATTACAGCCAATATCGGTACAATAGCTGGATCTGTATGACCCTCGATTAGCTTACTCTTCTTCTTCGGACTTATTATTCTGGTAAGAAAATAAACAACTTATATAATAATTTATCAAGCAGGGTGTCAAATATGTAGCAATCCTTTAGCATGTCAAACTTCTCATGCATGAACTTCCTTCCAAAATATTATAAACTTGCTAACATTTTAACACATGCGACATAATTATCACATAATTCTGCTTACTATCTCAAAGAATAATAACACAAAGAAAAATAATAAGACATTATCAAAATATTCCAACTCTTGCTCAACAATCTCAAATAAACCAACATATGGTGGATAGGGTTGCAACACAACCTTCCAACCTCTTTCATCACTTCTCACTGTCCTCGAGAACTCAACAAAACAATGACACAAAGGCCTAATGTTGAACACAAAATAAGAAAACCAGAACAACTTAACTATAGACCAAACCAACAACCTGAACTAAACTCGATAAGAGTTAAACAACATGCGCTTATCTTATGTAATCTTCCTATAACTTACTTAAGATAACACTTAAACCTGTTTCAGTGACCATAACTTGAAGCTCTGATACCAACCTGTAACGCACTCAAATTCGGAGTCCAGATTTGGGAGTTATTGACCGATAAATCATAATAAAATAGGCACACGAGAATAAAATAATAAATATGACCCCTTGTATGCAACTGGATCGATCACAGGTTATAGTATGAAACAGGCACTACTACAAATCATTTGTTATTACAAACCATAAGTCTATTTAGTTTTACAAACTATTCAAATTTTATTACAAACTACTAGACTAACCGTTCGTCTCAAGACAGTCTACCTGGAAAGCACACCAAATTATTTACATGTGCACGACTTCTGATCAAACCTGGAACTCAGACTTGTTCTGGCATAGCTGAATGATCAGAATAATAAACAAGTATGAGCGAAAGAAATGCTCAGCAAGCAGTATATAAGTTATACTTGAAACAACAACATCAGTATATCAAAACAATGAAACTGAACAACAATATCTGAGTAAAACCAAAAGCTATTATAAGCTTTAATGATAAACCATACTTTTTAATATTTTAGATTGGAATCCTGGAATGACGGTGTGTTGTCGCTGGTGATCAGCCGCGGAGCAACACCGGTATGTCGAAGTATAGCCAACTAAATAAAGGGGCACCCAAGGCACACATTGGCCTAGCGAGGTATTATAGTCAAGTATAATACATGGCTCACACTGGACCGCTGATGCGGCCTCTTACGCAACCATCCAATCAATAAAAATATTTTTATTAAAGAATTATCATAAAAATACTTGATTTTATATTAAGAATATCATTCTGAAACTATGTGCATTCAAAGTTAAACTCATAAATATGTTTGATCCAACATTTTGAGAAATACACTATTACATGTGTCTTGTAGTGCTTAACAGTTACAAAAGTAGACGAAAATAATGACTCTGGTATGAAGTTGAAAAAACAGGAGGATCCTGAATCTCCCACAAAAATATTTTTCCTTATTAATATAAAAAGATATTACATATTCTACATCCATACTTTGAAAATTTGCATTCTACAATTTGTTTTTCTTTTCGTAAAAAATATATAAATGTAATTGTATGTCATGGATAATTGTAACTTTAATTTTCTGGTTTTATTCTACTTCTTCCACATTCAGCTTGTATGATTAAGAACGTAGAAATGTCATACAAAACAAAACTTTTTGATTTAACATCTCCCATTCAAAATGACAGTCGACATATTTTTTGATGACTACTAGAAAATGGTCCGTGCCTCGCACGGGCTATTACGCTAGTTACTATTATATATATAATACAACAATAAGGGGTTTGATGAGTAATTTAATAAATATGATGATTATACCCCTATATTAATATCTATATAATATTTATTCACCTCTTCATTCATTTATTAAAAATTATTAATTGTTGTATAATTAACATGAGCATACATACATTAATACATACATACATGTATACATACATACAATAAATATATATATATATAAATTAATAAATGCACACATACATACACAAACACACATCACACACACACATACACACACATACACACAGATACATACATACATACATATATACATACATATATATTTTTATTCATCATCAATTTAACATTATACTCATATATACATACATACATACATATATACATACATACATATATATACATAATAAATATATACATACATGCATGCATGCATACATACATACATATATACATGCATATACACATACATACACACACGCATATACACACATATATACATAGATACATACTCGTATATTCTTATTTGTCATCAATTTAACACTACAACAGTGGGTTTGATGAGCAATTTAACTAATATGATGCCCTACATTAATATATATATTATATTTATTTTACCTCATCGTTTATTTATTAAAAATTATTAATTATTGTATAATTAATATGTGCATGCATAAATTAAAACATACATACATGCATACATACATACAATATATGTTTTGTTCTCCTATGACAAACTTCTATAGTTCAGAGGTTGGTTCCAAGCCAGATATTTTGTGGCAATATATATTTTTTTTCATATATACAATTCTCTTCAATTCGTTTTTTTCTCTTCTTTTCATTTCATATAAGCTGAGAAGAACAACCCTTCCAGAAGGGGAGGTATTGCCGAATGACAATCTATCGGTGTGATAGAAGCCTAGTAGGATACCACATGTTGTTTAATTGCTTGTCAAGTACTAAATGCTGGCCACCTTCTGTACTAACTATGCAATAGAACAAGTGTTCATGACCATAGTGATCTCTCAACAAACTCCTTTACTTCTATATGATGGATCAAGCTTTCGAAGATGGAGGCAGCTAGAGATGAAGTGGTACCAAGTAAGGTGGTATTCCGATTCTAACGCATCCGTGATACTAAGGTTAACGCGATTATTAAGAGGTTATAAAACTCTAGCGAGTAAAGGTATATTTAGAATAGTATCCTGTACGGAAGATAGTAATGATTACGAACTGGAAAAGAATGGGTATTGAGAAGCCAAAGCTATAGTGCTAGAAGCTATGATGAAATTCTGTGTAATAGACTTGAAAGAATTTGGAATGATCACTTAACGCGGATTAAGTTTTCTCACGATAATCGATCGTATGTCAGTATCGAGGTATCGCCTTATGAGATCCTTGAGGGAAGACAATGTTGATCTCTCTTATGATAGGATGATGTTGCAGAGCGCAAGATGCTCAGACCAGTAGTGGTCCAAAGGACCAAAGATATAATAGATCTAATCAGAGGACGGCTGGTAGTAGCCCAAGATGGACATAAAAAGTATGTTAATTTGACACAAAAGGACAAAGAATTGGAAATAGGGGACCTAGTAATGTTAAAGGTATCCCTTGGAAAGGATTGATGAGGTTTAAAAAGAAAGGAAAGCTAAGCCTACGAATTGTTGGACCCTTTGAGGTATAAAGACATATTGGGAAGTTAGCATATGAGCTAGCCCTACCCCCGAACATATAGCAAGTTCATAACGTGTCCCACTTATCAATGTTAAGGAAGTATAATTCGGATGCCAGACAAATAGGGGCATAGGAGCGCATAGACATGCAACCAGACGTAACCTATATGGAGCAACCGGGAAATGTTATAGATTGAAAAGAAGCAAGTGCTTGGGAGAAGGGCTATCAAACTAGTCAGAGCTTGATGGTAGAACCACAATGTGGGAAGATTGACTTGAGAGTTAGAAAGTGCAATGCTAAGAAAGTATCCCTACTCATTTTTTTCCTGATTCCGGGACGGAATCCTTTTAAGGAGGGGAGACTGTAATAACCCCAAAATTTTTGAACTTTTAGTAACCCTTATGAATAGTGTTTTGCTGATTATGCTGAATAAGAAAACTTTCCATGCCACACTATGTAGGGGTTCTTCTATTGTTATTTTGAGATCTTATTAGTACTTTATATGGGATATAAGTGTATGTAAAGATTGTCAGAATCCGAATTCGAACACTTTGATTTTTCCCGAAAATCCACTATATACAGAAAGAATTGAGTATAAGGTAACAGGATAAAAAGGATTTGAATTCAAGGATTATAAGAGAGGATCATAAAAGGAATATAATGTATTGAGAAAGGTTAAGGAAACCCAAGTAATAAGATCCCGGGTATGATCCCTCAAACGATAAACCAAAACGAAAGTTAAGCGAACCGTATAACAGATCAGCGGTCATTAGGCAAGTAATTAGAAGCTAATCAAAGAGTTTAGTTGGGATGATGTCATCAAACCAATAAGAAGAGGACAAATGTGGGAGGGTGACATCACTTGGTGACATAAGCATGACCAAAGCAAGTGTGTTGTTGGTTGAATTAGAACCACACAAAAGTTACCATGGTAAAAGGTAATAAAACAAAACAAAACAAATCAAAATCAACCAACCAACAAATCATTTCACCAAAACACAAAGTTATTTCACCATTCTTCATCTTTGCTCTCGGCTTTCAAGGAAAAAGCAAGGAAGAAAAATCCAAAGTCCAAGCTCCACTCAAGCATAAATTCCATGGTTTATTTTATGGATTCTACATTTCATAACTTAGCTTGGGTATGATTTTAAGCTCTTGATTCAAATGGATTTGTAGCTAATTAATTTACCAAAGATTAGGGTGAATAGTGTTTTCAAATTTTAACTTTGTGTTTCTTGATTTCATTTGCAAGATCAAGGTTATATAAGGATAGATCAAGGTTCTTTGAGGTTCCCTAGTAACTTTCCACCCTCCAAGAAAGGTATAAATCTTCACACCCTTTAGTAATAAGTTGAATGTTGAAGTTTGGAGATGGTTTGGATGGATGAGTAGTAATTTGAATGATAAGCATGATTCGAGCTTAATTGTTAAGTAGTTTAGTTGAATTTAGAGGTGTTATAATATATGATTGGATTGAGATCCTTAAGCTTATTATGACTTAAATCAGTAGCATTGATGTGTATCTTGAGTTGTTGTTGATTGTGAGTTGATTGTGAGATGATTTGGAGTGGTTTAAATTTGGGTAATCGCGTAAACATAGCCGTCGTAATGTCCGAGTTACTTTAGGCTGTTTTTGTTCTTAACATTAGGACCCGTGAACTCACTGCTAGGTTTTGACCATTGCCATGATTAGATAGTTCATGTTACGAGCTTCATTTTGATATGTATTTCGTTTGATTCCGATGTACGGTTTAGGAGAAACAACCGTTTTAAGTAACGGCGTTTCGCGAACGAACCATTATCCCTCGCCTTACTTTAAAACATAGGTTAAAGACCTTAAAGGACTAATTGGAGTATGAAACATTTATGTAAAGTGTATTAGGAAGTTGGTAAGGCACTCGCGAAAGAATCGCCTTAAAACCCCTAATGGTTAATTTATTAAAAATGGTGGAGCCGAGGGTACTCGAGCGACTTAAGTGAATCGTTAAGTGCAAAAGCGAACGTTAGGATCTAATTGGTTAAAGTATAGATTCATAAGCGACTTTGGTTTAATTCCAACTTATATGTTGTTTATAGGTTACCAGACTCGTCCCAAGCCATTTGTAACCCCCAGTCACTCAGGCAAGTTTTCTATTCGTTATATTGTTGTTGTGATGTATACATTTGTACATGCATTATCTTGTGATAGATGTATAATGGTTATTTAGCAAATTTTTACGATATATTGTAGCATGTGATATGGTATATATGCATGCCTGTTTCGTATTCTTGATACATATATATGTTGATTCAGTTGATAATACCTATGCTAGAGATAAGCGGTAATTTGCATATACCCTTAGTATAGGGGACCCAAAGGTGAATATTTTTCTAAAACCGGGAGTCGATGCTCCCGAGTATAATATATAGATATTTATATATATATGAATAGTTTTCAAAACTATGAATCGAATAAGGTTTATTCGATAACTTTATTTTATTATTGAATATTATCTTGAATATAAAATTCGAGGGCTTATGACCCCGTTTAATTATTATTGAATAATATTTTGAATATTCATTCGAGGGCTTATGACTCCGTTATTTTATTAATGAATATTATTTTGAATATTCCTTCGAGGACTTATGACTCCGATTATTTACTAAATAATATTCTTTATTTTATTAAAGAATAATGTGTCGATAATCAAACTTACTTTTGATTATTCAAATAAGGATATTATTTTCGTATAAGTACATCTTTGATTATTTAAGATTCATTTCTAATATAAGTTTTACAACTTCTACTTCAATTATTTTTATAAAGATTATTCTTTATGGGAATATTATTTAAATAATAATATTCAGATATTTTCTAATATATTGGGACTGATTTATTTATTAAATCAGCATTACTCCAAACATTCTTAAAAATATTTTGCGAGTCTTCAAAATGATTTTAAAAGTTAGAGCGGATCCCAAAACTCATTTTTATATATTTAAGATCTTCCTTTCAAAGGGGATTTAAATATTCGCTCAAAACCTGAGGGATCCGGCTTTGTGGTATGTTTTATATTCGCAACAAGGTTGCTATTTTGATAAAAGAGTTTTTGATTACTTACCCAATACTCGGGAAGTAAAATTCTTGGAACAAGTTAATCCATTAACAGGCATCGCCTGGGAAATATCGGTGAGTTTTCCTTTCCAACTAGATACGACTTCTTGGTGGAGCCGTATCAACAAGTTTCTACTTGGGGAAAGTGGGGACGAGCTTTACGTTTCAGAGTCATGGATTTCATCTGAACTAGGAGTGGTGTAAGTGGTCGAGTGGCGCCGGCCCAGCCTTATTATATTTGCCCAAATAGCCTGGAAGTTCCGCAAGACGGTACATTCCTTAGAAGTCCAGGGTTCGGTTGACAAGTAAATCCGACTGTTCTCCTCTACATGTAGAAAATGGTGGGGTTGTACTACTACGACTGATCATCGTAAGTGGTCTTCCTGGCGCGGTAAACTCCCGTAATGAGTTCATCATCCAATTAGATATTTCTGCAACACTACCCAGAGCACTTCGATAGGAAGGCTACGGTTGGGCGATTGTTGAGTGTTGGCAGGGAACAGTTTTTAAAATGATGTTTGCATCAAATGAAGTATCTCGTAACTTCATTTTATTTTGATGATATTTTAAAGATTGATTCTATACAAGTTTTATCTTATAGCTTAATCTATGGGATGATTCTATACAAGTTTTAAAGATGAACTATTTTGATGATATTTTAAATAAATGTAAATTTATTCAGAACCTTCTTGAGGTGTAATGGCTTATTATGTGGAATAAAATGACTTGTGTTTTTTTTGGTATTCATCTCTGAGACTATAACTTGTGGCGTGTGTGTATATTGTGGGGTCACAGTACAGAGTAGTTGATTGTTTATTTAGATTGGGTGTTATTAAGGGAAATGGAACTCGTGACAATCCGAATCCCCGACCCCGGATTTGGGGGTGTTACATCAATCATCCTTAATTCTTCTTGCTAAACACTTATGTGTAGGTAGAAGTATGTGCATGTGTGTATTGGTGCTTGCATGCCGAAGTGTGTGTGTATGTTTTTGGGTTCGGTTTTGAGCCAAAAACCGAGGGCTTGCTTGATTAGTTCATATCCTATGATTATTGTGCTGAAATCAGTTTGAATGTGATGTTTTGATTAAAAAGGCCGAATGGCCATTATTATTTTTAAGGAAATCAAGTTGATTGTGGTGAAATGCATGAGTTAATGATTTGATGTTGAAAAATAGGATGATTTGTGATTCTAGGAGTAAGAATATCAAGTTGCATGTTTTGTTTTTGAAAAAGGCTGAATGGTTTTAATCTTTAAAGTTGTTTGATTTGAGTTAACTTGTTTAAAATGATGATGGATTGTTATTAGATTAAAAAGGAATGAAATTATTGTTGCATGCTAAGTTTAGGTTCGAATTTTTGTGTTAATAAGAAAGGAAATTGATTTTAGTGAGATAATCTTGGTAAACACTAAGTATAAATAGCCTAAAAGTGATTGCATGTTAGTTTTAAAGAGGATCAAGATGTGCATGTCATTGATTTGTCCTTGAGATGTGAATTTGAGTTTTTGCCGAATGAAATTGAGTTAAAAAGGACTAATTTGATGAATGAATGGATGCATGTTGTGATTTAGGTGAAAATCAATTGTGTTAAGGAACTTAGTTGGCTTACTTGATAAAGATAAAGTGTTTCATATCGTGAAAAGTTGAAATTGAATTGCATGCGTGCAAGTATGTATGATTTGGTTCGAATTTTTATGATTAAAATGAAGAAGGATGATACTTTAATAGCTTTGAATGAGTTGTGTGTATGTATGTGAGTTAAAGTGAGAATTTGGTTAATTTTGTGTGATAAGGCCGAATAGGCCATAAGGAATGAAAGTCAAATTACTTGGTTTTTATGATTAAAAGGATGATTGGAAGTGTATAAGTAAATATTTATGAATTTGTTGCTTGATTGTAGTATGTGGTTCGAATTAAGGAGCAAAAGAAAAGGAAACTAAGTTGATTGATATAAGTGATGGTTATGAACGTAAATGTTTGGTTGTGAATAGGTCTTGTACTCGTAAAAGAGTCGTGTTAGTTTGATTTGAGAAATAGCCAAGGTCAAGCGAGTACGCTTTGATTTCTAAGTATATAAGGATATAAAAGCTACGAGAAAGGAATATGCTATGTGCTAAGTGCTATGTGCTTATATGTATAAGCTATATTCGTATGCTCGAGTCAAAGATATAATCGAGTTATCGTATAGAGTGATCGTTCCGGGAACGAGAGTTGAGAATCTGATTAAGATTTTGGTTTTATTGTAGATTCGGAGCGTGAGGGCATTCAGGCTCGGAAAGGAAAGGATTTACTAGGTGGCAGTAGTTCAACCCTCAGGAAAGCAAATTCAGGCAAGTAACTCTGATTACTTGTGTAAATGATTATAAAGGAAATGTTGTTCATACCATGTAGAGTACTGAACTGTTTAAGCATGAAACCCTTATTTATGAAACCCTGTTATTGATTTAAAGAATCCCTGTTCTTGATAACCTGTTATTGATAAGCCTATTGATTTCACTCATTGATAACCTAACCTTTCTGTTCAAGTTACCTATAATGCCATGATTCATATTGAACCTATTAATTATCTTGGTTAACTATGTTTAATGATTCCCTGTTTCTCTTTATCACCCTATTGATCCCTAAGTCAATGCTGATCCTTCTAATTTAGTGCCTTGTTGTCCTTGATACAGAATTCTTGAGAATTGTTCCTTGCGTATCTTTGATTCACTCCCTGAACCTTGTTTCTTTAAAAATCTGATTTAAGAATGAGTTTCGACTTGAAAGAGTCCGAATGATTTCAAATGCTTGGTAATGGTAAAATGAATTTTAGAAAACCTATTTGTTTTTCCAACTCAAGGTTTTCCAAATGAATTCCTGATGGATTGGATTGAGACGTAAGAGGCTAGTGGGACTAGTCCAGTCATGGTAAGAGGCTAGTGGGACTAGTCCAATTTAAGGCTGAAATTATGCCGATTGGTACCTTAAAGATCGGAATGGAGGTCGATACGGGTTGATCACCCGTATATAATGAAATGGAAAGATAAAGTGATCCAATCAAGGGTTCTAATTGATTATTTAAAAAGGGAACTGGAACTTTTATTCAGTAAATTGATTTTTGGAAATGAAAATGGTTTATATTGCTTTGAAAAGAGTTGATTATTTTATTGTGGAGCTTAAAGCTCGAGAACCCTGATTCTTGAAACTGTTGATCATATGATTGATTCTATCTTGAAATACTGTTGTTTTCCTCTATCGAAAGATCTGTTTTGATCCTGTAATGATTTGTGATGAATGTCGGCTTTCGTCCTGCTTCGAGCCTTGTTCCTTGAAAGCCCCTACTATTCTTCAGATACCTTTCCTTATCCCAAAAAAAAATGGAAATCTGCCACCTAGAATAATTAAAGTAGAATGCCCTAGCTCGTTCAAGTATATTGTGATTTGATATTGTAGAACTGCTATATTGTTACTTGCTGAGTTTTATACTCATTTGTTTTGTCTTAATCTAACCATGGCAGTTAAGCAAGAAGATGGCCAGGCTTAGGCGCACTGCTCGTAAGAGCGTACCTGGTGGTCCCTAACGTGTTGAGGGCTTCCGGTTGCCAGAGAAGGTAGTGGTTTTTATGAGTGAGCTCGCGCCTAGAAAGAAGTGTATAAAGATACAATGGGTTATCTGTCGGTTCCCAGCCGGAATCGATATTGTTTATTTAATAATATTTTGGGTTTGTAAGTTATATTTTATGATTGGTAGTTGTAATCTTGTCTCATACTTTATCCTGTTGATCCTGTTAGTAGTTAATCGAGGTTTATGCATATTTAATTGTTAGATTAGAGGTGTGTGAGTCCTCATTTCCTAACCCCGATATTGAGGGCGTCACAGTTGTGGTGTGCTAAAGCGGTCTTCTTAATCTTCTCTCCTTGCTCCTTGCTTGTTGCTTGTTACTTCTTGTTGTGAAACGTCTCTCAAGATTACTTATATAGAAAAGTCCACAAGAAACAGCACCGTCAGAAGCCCAATAGAAGTCTAATTATAAAAATCCAGATTCTAAAATTATGACCCCAGGCGGCCGCCTCAGTTCCAAGGCGGGCGCCTGCATCTCCAGGCGGTCTTCCCACATCCTAGGCGGGCGCCTGCACAACTTCTGGAAAAATCATCTTTTTGCTCCTGATTTTGCTGATTTCTTTATACAACTCCCCGCAACTGGTTCCAAGTACTTCCCTAGGCTTATTATGATGAAATCTCCCTAAATACGCAAGTTATACTCTGAAATGCAAAAATACTAAAAAAACGCATCAAATACACAAAAATACTTGATTTCAAGACATCAATTCAATCCATTATCAGACGTTCTAAGTGGTATAAAATGCCACTTATTACACCCCCAAAATTAAATTGATGTTTGTCCTCAAGCGTCACAGACTCAAAAACAAAATAAAAACATGCATGAATGCAAACTACATGAAATGCAGCAATCCCCATCGCGATGACTAAACCAACCAACACATGACATCTCAACAAATGCAATTAGGCGACTAAAGATCAATCAAATCATGAAAGCTATCATACAACTAGAAACGTGGTGTGTGCGAATGCTTAACAGATATGCTTTGAAACTAGACCAATTATTATAACTCAATTATCCTCAAGGCAATCACAAGATTATACGAAGAATATATTCTACACACAAAATAACTTATAACACTTCAAGGTCACTGGAGCTTATTACGGAATCATGCTTTTATTCAACACAATAAACAAATGCTTATTTGATCGTGCAATGAGTGAGGTCCACAAAAGAATTATGCAATGGCCTCCATTTAGCGAGCGTTAGGTCAGCGGATCCCAGACTATAAAAGCCTTAGGTCACTAGGCACACAGTCCCCTAAGAACTTAATAACTCGAATACCAAAGAGCTCACTCGTGATCAATTATGCATTAAACCATATTTTTTTTCTTTTCTTTTCTTTTTTCTTTTTTTTTCTATTTTTTCTTTTTTTCAATTTCTGAGCAAGTGCGTTTCGCTCCATCTTGCTCAACCCTAGACTACTCGCATACAATACGAGTCGGCTACTAGCCATTTGACGCCTAGCCACGACTAGCAATGAATTCCAATTTTTACTCTAATTTTATATGTTCATGCCTTTTATCATTAAGAGCCTATCATACATTCTAAGAATAAGCAATAGATTAACCTCAAAAACCATCAAACCATGACAACAATCTAGTCCTTAAGCATACTCTAAGACTTAGTGAAATTACAAGTGTTTTTAGCATGCATGTCAACCTAATAAGATTCAATATCACTCTAACGCTATCACTACACTCGCATCAATATCACATATCGATTGGTAAAGTAACACAAAAGGGATCATGGTATATGCATGAGCTATATGACATGATAAATAAAGCTATAAAATAAAAAAAAAACTATATGGCAAAAAATATGCAACTATATGAACTAAAGTAACATGAATATGCAACTACATGACACACACACAAATATGTTCCTTAACTACCACCCCCAAACTTAAAATCTTCACTGTCCCCAGCGAATGTAATAGAAAGGGACACAGGGTATACCTACTCAAAGAAATTATCATCATCATCACCCTCATAGGGTGGAGTGTCTAGAGGCGGATAAGCAGAGTCCTCATCAAAAACGGGCCACTGAATGTCAGCTCCAAGGCCTCTAAAAGCAGTCCCAAGTGCTTGGGTGAGCTACTGTGCAAACCTACTCTACGACTCATACATCGCATCCATCCTCCTGGAAAGCCTCCTGTACTGGACATCAGCCATTTCTGAACCATCACCTCCTGGGGCTCTAGAAGAACCTGCCTCGCCATGAGCCTGACTGGGCCTATGTTAGTCCCTAACAATGCAACAAGAATTACAGAAGGGGGGTTGAATGGAATTCTTGAACCTTTTTCAAAAAATATAAAATGTTCTATCTTAATAATATATAAGTGTTTGATTTGCAAAGTGCGGAATAAGAAGTTAATAAAATCAAAACACAAGTAATTAAAAACATAAGTCTTTAAAAACTTTCTGGTGGATTTGAATGTATCCACGAGCGATATATATTATATCAAGAGAACTCTGTGTAGCAAGATTAACTCACAGCTGCTTACAAATATGAACAACTAAATTTACAGAGAAATGCTAAGGATGCAGATTGCAATTATTTCTCTGAGATAATGTTCTTAGTCCTGTTGTTGTTGTTGTTCTATTTGCTACTTCTTGGTTTATATATCACCAAGATTACAAAGTAATAAGACAAAATAATAAAACAAAACCTATCAAGTCTAATACTATGCTGCTTCATTACTCTATTCCAGCATCTTTGAATATCTTCATAATAACATGGAAATGGCAATACTTCTTTGTTCTATAAAACCCAGTTGAATAGGCTTCCATATTCCTTTTGCATACACTCGACACATGTGACTGTGTTGTCACTGTCAATGGATGTTTGAACTGATTATCCGTAGGGTACATGATCATCCATCGGGTTGCCTTGTTGATCATCCGTCGAGTGGCATTGTTGTTTATCCATCGGGTAGCTATCTGGCACTTGACTTCATTTCATTTATACAGAATTATAAGACATCATCTATGTACAATTAATCAACCTATTCTGCATATCTAATTAAAGTCAACATGACTTGAGTGCTACTACAGAATCTAAACAAGGTGTATGCAGAAATGTGCTACAGACTCATTATTACACAAGCTACTCATTCGATGGATAATAAATCATCATCCGTCGGGACCATATTGAGTCATCCGTCGGGACTATATTCCTTACCCGTCGAGTGCTACATTTTTCACTAAGTAAAATCTACTAAGGTGTTTTGTTAATGAAATCATCAAGTTTACAACATATCCACAACAATCTCCCCCAATTTATGTCTACTGGAATTGTAGCCATAATTTAAGAGAAACTTGATGATAATAAAACACCCTTAAAATATAACTTTAAAGGTAAGTATATAAAACTGTAAAGTGCTTCAAATAAAAAAGTGCACAAAGATTAGCTCACAGTCATTTTCAAGGTGCTCCTCTAGCCTGAGCAGATTAATCTAATTCCTTGAAGATCTGGATCTCTTTCCAAGCTTTCTGTTATTTTCTTCTATTTGATTTTGGAGCTGTCTGTGGAATTCCAGTTCATCAGATTATGAGAGATTTAGCTTTTCTTGCATTTTCAAAAGAGTCTCATTGCTAGAGATGCTATATTGGTCTTCTAATCTGAAAAATCTTCTAACTCCTTTGTCATCCATGAACTTCATCAGCCAGTAGGGCCTTAGATGCACTCTACTCCCTGTGTAAGGAATAGTTAGAGTCTTTAGGAGTGCATCTTTAGCTCTAATACTCCTCAGTTCTTCAATGTTCTTTAGAACAAGTCTTCTTGTAGTTACATTGAATCCAAAATTCTTCTTGAATGATGAATAAACCTTTATTAGCACAGATTGGCTTTCTTGAAGGATCCTGTGAAGTGGCCATTGAATCTCTTTTCCTCCCTTGTACTTGAAAACTAACCTTTTAGGTAGATTCTTGTAGGTATCAATCCCTCTAACTTCTTCCAGTTCATCTAGATAGAGGTTTAGATCAGAGAATTCCTTGATGTCACATAAGTACATGTAATCTCCCTTGTTGACTTTGGATTGAGCTTTGGTTAGAGATTTGGATTTGAGAGGTGATAGCTTCAATTTCTTGACTGCTCTTGACTTTGTTCTCTTTGGCTTGTTAAGGATTGGCAAATTGAAATCAAAAATTGGTAGACTTTCCCAGTCTATTTGTTCATCCTTAGGCACAATAGGTTCACCATGAATGTTCCTGTAAAGATCCACCACCTTAATGTCTTCAAATACCACTGAGAGTTTTGATGCTTGAGTTGTAGTTGGAATGGATTCCTTGGGAAACTGATCCTCCAATTCCTTACCAACAAAGTTCAATTTCCTTTTGGTTCTTTTTACCAATTCCTTGTATCTGTGAGATTCTTCCGTTGTGGTTCAAATTGCTTATTTGGATCTTGAGATTCAGTGATTTCAGATGGCTGAGCAGGAATTTGTTGTGTTGGTTTCACAGCTTGTAGTTTGGCCAAGATAGTAGCTTGCTCTTTCTTTTGTTTAATCTTTTTAGCATCTAGAGCAACTTGCTTCTTTTCTTGCTTCAATCTTGCCTTTTCTTCTCTCTTTGCTTCAACAAATTGAGGATGTCCAGCCACCAAACAAATTTCTTTACCATTCCTGACAACTTTAGCAATTCTCCTTTTCAAAGCTGAATCAGCTGGATCCTTGTAGAAGGCAATGGATCTTGATAACAGTTTCTTCTCATCAGGCTTTGGTGTCTCATACACTATATCCAAAAGGTTCTTTAGTGATGATTTTGGATAGTTCACCCTTGGCTTCAAAAGTACTTCAGCCTTTGGAGATTTGATGCAGGATGGCTGTCCTCTTTCTAGATAGTTCATGCTCATTTCATTCACAGAGATTTGCCCGACTTGAAAGTGATGAATGGCTGACTTTTCTGGCTTCTTTGCTAGCCCAAACTTCTTTTGACTATCTCATCAATTTTCTCCCAGTTGATTGGATTCAACTGCTCCTTTTCAGCTACTTTCAAAGTAGCTGATGTTTCCTTTATCAGATCAATACTGTTCTTAGCTGGTGGCTTTGAGATAGTAATTGTAGGCACAATTACTTTGCTAACTTGAATGTTGAGCACTTTTTGCTCCCCCCTCACTTCTAGAACTCTCTTTCTCCCCCTTTTTATTATCATCAAGCTGAGTAGAGGAGGAGGTTTATGTAGCCACCAGTTTCTGAAGCAAGTCTGTTTGTTGAGCTCGGTGTAGATGAATTGCTGTAAGAGATGCTTCCATTATTGTCATTCTTGTATCCAAGGCATCTATCTTTGTGGCAAGATCAGAATTTTTCCTGATTGTCTCTTAATGTCAAGCATTGTAGCTTCTGGAAGTTTAGAGTCCATCTTGTCAGAAATGGCCTTTTTCATCTCATCAATATCACCTTTGATAGTGTTGATATCTTGAGCATGTTGAAAACCTTAGATTTGTTGTAGTTGCAGAGAAGCAAGATGTGCTTGAAGGAGCTTTTTGGTGCTGGCATTTGTGGTGGTTTGAAGAGCAGAAATTGTCTGATTTATGAGTTGAATCAGGGTTGTCTTGAAGTAGTGTTCATCATATTGCTTTAAAAATGCCCAAGATGGCATGCCTGATCTTGAACTAGAGCTTACTTCTCCCCCTATGTCCAATGGCTCTTCTCCACTATCTCCACCTTCACCTCCAAAGAATTCTTCTGAACCAGCAGTCTCATAATCAACATCACCAGGTGTAGAAGGCAAAGCTATGATGGCATCCTTAGCTCTTTGCATGGACCGTATAGTGTGCACCAAGTTTAGCATCCTTTCTGCATTGTCATTGCCCTGTTTAGCTAGAAGTTGGTAGGCTAGAATAGGGTGAGTAAATGTCTCAGCATCTAAGGAGGTGGAATCTATAACAGCTTGAGTTTGCTGAGATAGTCCCTCCCTGTCTGCATCCTGGACATTATTAACTCACTTACAATAACATCCACCCTTATATCTTCAGTACCTGCTTTTCTCTCATTTTCTCTCTTTTCTTGCATCAAGGTCTCACATTGGCTCACCACCCTCACACCCTCACCTTCACCATCTAAGGTGGGACTCCTCACACTCTTTTTTGCCAATCCTGAAGAACTGGATTGCATATTTTCACTCTTTTCCTCTCCTTTTTCCTGGGAGCGACCCAGACTCTCACTCAGTTCACTCCCTTCCCTCAATTCTAGGAGTGATTGTACTACCACTAAGTCTTCTGCACTTGAGATAATTGATGAAATTTGAAGCTGTGCAGAGACACTCGACAGATAAGGGATATCCGTCGGGTTAGCAGTTTGATTATCCGACGGATAACTGCTGTTAAGCTTATCCGTCGGGATACAATCACTACTCGACGGATGAGCAGTATCCATCGAGTGAGTAGAAATGAATGTGTTTGGAGTCGAAACTATTGTGGACTCTGTGCAGATTGATGAGAATTTTGGCACAGATGTCTCAACAGTTCCTGAAAGAATTGGCAAGTGAGCCAACAAATCATCCAAAAGATGATGCTCACTTGCACTAGATTTTGGCTTCCCCAACAGAGTTAAAGAAGGGGAATCAGGAATTGATGTGTTGATCATATCCACATCCAGAGAGTTTGTGGGAGAATTTGGTGTTTGAGGTGCTTCTATAACTAAAGATTTTGGCTGTGACTCCACATTTATTAGAGCCACATCAAACTGACTTTGAAAAGGTGCAGTGACTGTGTCTTCAGCACCAGTTTGCACAGTGTGTGAACCCTGTGCATCCCCAAGGGTTTTTCGTTTCTTCTTTCTAGTATAGGTTTGGGGTGAGCTTGTGTCCCTTACCCTTTTGGCATGTGCTCTTGGCTGAGAGATTTGTTCAATAGTCACATCCTTTTGGGAGGATGCAACTAGCAATGAGCTTATGTCCTTATTAAGCACTGCAGTTTGTTGGGAAACTGCAATGTGGTTAGGCTGGGAAACACTCACCTCTCCAACCTTATCCTTAGGGTTTCTTTGATGTTCACCCTGTCCCTCACCTTTCTTACCCACCTTCACACTCCCCTCTTTTGGTTTGGTGGATTTTACAACTGGCATCTTTTGAGAGATACCAGAGGGGGCTTTCTTTGACTTGGATTTAGAAATTTTTGATGGTTTGGTAGCTTGGGTAGGCAACTGTTGGGTCATTGACACAGTTTCCAGAGCTACACTATAAGGCAAAGAAATTTGTGAGGCTGGAAGAGTAGGGACAACTGAACTTACCTCACTTACCTGAGGTGCCTCTATAACAGGAAAATAGAAGAGTGGCACCTTTTTGTGATGGTTTTCCTGTTCAAATCTGCAATAATCCTTCTCTCTTGAACCCAACAATCTAATTTGTTGGTTGGGTTCTCAAGCACAATATCCTCAGCGAGGTGGTTTGCAATCATCATTAAAAATCTAGCATAATAAACATTTTTACCCCTCTTATTTAACTCCCTTAACTTAAACCCCAACTCAATTATGATAAGATCATTAAAGTTGAAAAATTTATCAGTAACAAGCATGTAAAGCTTGTTAAGCATAGAGATATTGACAGAATCAAAATTACTGATTTTACCATAAAAGACCTTGGTAACTACATGTTATTCCCAGTGGACTAACGATGAGATTTACAGAAGGGGGGTTGAATGTAAATCTCAAACCTTTTTCAAGTTTTGAGCAGTTTCTAAGGCTAAGTGTTTTTGAGAACAAGTGTGTGAATTGCTTGAAGCTAATACAGACAGATATATATTCAAAAACAAATGTAAAGAACACAAAGAACTTAAAAACTTTTCTGGTGGATTTGTTGTTCCACCAGAGATGTGTTATTTCAGAAAATCTGTGATTCAAAGAATTAAATCACAGCTGCTTCCTAGTACAAACTAGATGATTTTCTCTCTGGATATTTCTAAATAGCTATGGAAAATTCTTATCTAATTACTAGCTGCTACTTGGTTTATATATCACCAAGTTTACAAGTGAAGACAAAACTGTAAAATACAATTAAAAAGATTCTTCACATGTTTCTTCTTCATTTCTCTATCCAATGCAATCTAGGATAATCTGTGAATCTTTGAATACTCCCTTGTTTGCATCAGAATAGAAATGCTGCATTTTCTTGATTCCTCCTAGAGGCTTCCACATTCCAGTTTGTCTCTGTCAACCCATGTGCCTCTGTCAGCTTGTGAATTGTCACTATCAACTGCTAATGAACTAAGCATTCGTTGAAGCTTTCATCCGTTGATGCCTTATCCGTTGAGGCTTTATCTGTTGAAGCTTTATCCGTTGATGCATTATCAGTTGAAGTCTTTATCCGTTGAAGCACTTATCTGTTGGACATCCGTTGAAGCTTTGTTTCTTATCCGTTGAAGGTCTTCAATATCCGTTGATACTTCTTCACTTATACAAAATTACAAGGCATGAAATATTTACAATTAGCCCTCCTATTTGCATATCCATTAGTAGTCAACATGACTGATAATTTCCTACAACATCTAAGAATTACAACTTGAATCCAGAGAATGAAATGTGCTACAATACTAAACTTATTGCTAAGTAAAGCTACTCCTTCAACGGATAGCCAAGATGGTCTTATCCGTTGAGGCTACAAACACTAGATTTCTACTTAAGTGTTTTGTTTAACTTATCATCAAACTAATACACATATTCCTAACAATCTCCCCCTATTTATGTCTACTAGAACTGTAGGCATAAATTTGGGTTTCCAAGCTTGATGATAACAAAACACTTGACAAATATATAAACTGTAATAAAGCAGAAATTCAAAAGTGCTACAAAAATGTGTATGCTGAGATGGAATTGAAGAGTTACATTGTTTCCAAGGGTGCTCCTTTAGCCTGAGCAGATTAGTTTCTTTTCCTTTGATTCCTTGTTTTCTTTCCTAGCCTCCTATCATTCTCCTCTATTTGAAGTTGAAGTTGTCTGTAGAATTCAGCTTCATCTTCTTCATTGATGTCTAACTTAGATTGCATATCCTTGAGAGTTTCATTACTGGCAATCTTGAGCTGATCTTCAATTCTGAAAAATCTTCTGACTCCTTTGTTGTCTCTGAACTCCATCAGCCAATGAGGTGATTTGTGAATTGTAATTCCTCTTTCTTGAATGAGTAATGTTCTAGGCAAAGCATTGGGCTCCCTCCAAGTTTTCCTTATATTGGCAATCTTGTTGAGAATCTCAGTCTTGGCAGTCCTGGTAAAGCCAGAATCCCTTTGTATGGCTGAGTAGACTCTAATCAAGGTAGAGTAGCCTTCATTCAGAATTCTGTAAAGAGGCCAGGTTCTTTCCCCATCTCCTTTATATTTGAACACTAGTCTTTCTGGTAGCTGTCTGTAGGCAGCTATTCCCCTTACTTCCTCCAGCTCATTCAGATAGAGTTCAATGTCTGAAAATTCTTTTATGTCACAGATGTGAACATAATCATCCTTAGAGGCTTGAGGCTTAGGCTTAGGCTTCTGTGTGAATTTGATTGAGGCTTTAGAGGGTATTGATTTGATTCTTCTTTTCTGCTTCTTTGATGGTGGAGAAGAGGTTAGGAAGGTGGGCAATTTGATGGTGTCCCAATCAATTGGTTCCTCCTTGGGAATGATTGTTTCACCATGAATGTTCATGAAGGGGTCAGGCACAATGGGTTCAGGAATAGAGGGTAGTGGTTTGGATATTGATTGGGTTTCTTCAGTCTCATCTACCATCTTTCTCTTTGCATTGACCTTCTTTCTGTTCCCTTTTTTCCATTCTTCTCTTCCCTTTCTTCTTTCCTCCATATCAGTATCAACCATGTCCCCCATAGCTTCATCTTTACTTTTGTCTTCAATTTCTTTCTGTTCTTCAGCCTAACTTGACTTTAGCTATTTTTCAAGCTTTGCTTGTGCTCTTTTGTCAGCCTTTAGCTGTTTGGCTTCTTCCTTCAACCTTCTAGTTTCTTCCCTCTTGGCTATTGAGAATTTGGGATGTCCTTGCATCACACATATGCTCTTTCCCTCTCTGAAGATAATAGCTATGTTCCTCCTTACAGCCACATCCATGGTCTCTTTGAGTTTTGAGATACTTCTACCCAAAAGATTGTCCTCATCAGCCTTTGGAAGAGGAAAATCCACTTCTTTCAGAGGATTCTTTGTAGAGTCCTTATTGGATCTGTTGTTGGGCTTGAGAACCATAGGTTTCAGATCCTTGGAAGAAGTCTCTCCAACCTTATTCCTCCCTACTGGCTTGAGCTCCATAATAATTGATTCCACTTTTGTGCTATACTTCATAGATTGTGATTGAGAAATTGAAGAACCAAATATTTGTTGCATCTTTTCATCAATCTTCTTCCTTTGCTCTTTGACTTGCAATTCAGCTGCTACTATCTGGATTAGATCAATTCCATCAAGCTTTCCTTTGATTTGAATAATTGGAGAAGTGGTGATGGCAGGAACTAGCACTTGAGAAATTTGAACTGTTGTTGATGGCTCTCCTTCCCCTTTCCCTTTATCTCCCCCTTTTTGTTATCATCAAGGGTAGGGGTCAAGCCTTGTGCATTTGCCAGCTGCATGAGTAGATTTGTTTGAGTTTGTTGATTCCGAAGAATGGTGACCATAGAGTCTTCAATGATCTGAACTCTGGTTTCCAATCTGGCCAGTCTCTTGTCAGCATCAGATTCTTTCCTCAGTCTCCCCAACAAATCTTGTATAGTACCATAAGGCATGACTGAATCCAACTTCTCAGCATTGTAGGATTTTAGATCAGCAATATCCTGCTTGAGCTCATCCACACTTAGATTCTGTTTGAAGTGCTGCAACTGCAGGAGATGCAGAGATTCCAGATGAGCTTAAAGAATTGCCTTGGTACCAGCATCTGTAGTCTCCTGAAGGGCCTTCTGAATTGTCATGACTTGTCTGACCAAAGTGACACCAAACTCTCCTGGTGTTGATGCTTTTGCCCATGCCCATTCAGGAAGATCTGGAACAGAACTTGGGCCTGCTACTCCCCCTAAGTTCATGCTCTCATCCAAAGAATCAGAGTCATCATCATTAGAATTTACTCCAAATTCTTCAGATGGCTCACCAGCTTGAGAAGGTAGCTTGTTAACAGCAGCTTTGTCTCTGAGAAGAGATTCTGAAGTATGTATAATGTTTAATGTCTGTTCTGCCTCCATATTGCCCTGAGCAGCCAATAATTGATAGGTTGAAACAGGATGAGTAAAAGTGTCAGCATCCAAGGAAATGTTATCAATTTCAGCTTTGTAATGTTGCTGAAATTGTCTTTCCTTTTCTGCATCATCCACTTTCATTGACTCACTAGCAATGGCTGGATCCACCCTTATAGCTTCTGTACCTGCCTTTCTCTCTTTTTCTCTATTTTTTTGCATCAGGGGCTCCCCCTGGCTCACACACACCCTCACACCCTCACCCTCACCTTCTAAGGTGGCACTCCCCTCACTCACTTTTGCCATGCTGGAAGAAATAGCATGCATATGGTGACTCTCAACCTCTCCTTTTGCCTGGGAGCAACCCAGCCTCTCACTCAAAAGATCACTCTCTTCCCTCAAACCTAAAAGTGATTGTACAGTAGCCATGTCCTCTACAGTTGGAATTGTTTCTGTTATGTGTGTAGAGACCATCAATGGATAGGGAGTATCCGTTGAAGTGGAAACTGATGGTATCAACGGATAACTGTTGTTCAGCTTATCCGTTGAAGAACAACCACTTGTCAACGGATGAGAGATATCCGTTGAAGAAGAAAAAGATGTAGATATAGAAAGTGACATAATTGTTGAATCTGTGTGAATTGATTTTAAGTGAGGTAACACAGATTCTTCAACTACATCTGAAAGAATTGGCTGATGATCCAACAAATCATCTAAAAGATGATGATCATCAGGTTTTGAGTGGGGCTCCTCCCTGAGTTTTAATGAGGGAGAATCAGGAATTGATGTGAATACCATATCCACATCCAGAGAAGGTGATGGAGAGTTTGATGATTGGTGTGTTTCTATTATGAGAGAATAGGGATGTGACTCCACATTTGCTGGAATCACATCAAGCTGAATTTGTGAAGGCACAGATACAGGTGGATGTATCTGTGCTGTGTGTGCCCCTTGTGTGAAAACTAGGGTCTTGGCCTTCTTCTTCCTTGAAAAGGCTTTAATTGGTGAATGTGTGGCTTCAGTGTCCCTCCCTCTTTTGGTCTGTGTCCCTGGTTGGGGACTATTTTCAATAGTTGCACCCTTTTGGGAGGATGCAACTAGGGATGTGTTAGACTCCTTTTGAACCACCACAGTCTTTTGAGAGACTGTGGCTTGGCTGGCTTGGGTACCACTCACCTCTCCCACCTTATCCTGGGGGGTTTCTTGATGTTCACCCCTCCCCTCACCACTCACACCCTGTTCACTCCCTTCAGGGTTTATGGTAGTTGTTACAACTGTTGTCTTTTGAGAAACAACAGAGGTAGTTTTCTTTGACTTGAGTTTTGAAACTTTAGTTTTGGTGGCTTTGGTAGGAACCTGTTTGGGCAAAGACACGGATTCCATGGCCACACTAGAAGGCAAAGAAACAATGGGGTTGGAAATAGTAGGAGTTATAGAAGTGTTTACCTCACTTACCTGTGGTGCATTCATGATTGGCAAATATAACAATGGCACCTGGATGTTGAGGTTCATTCTCAAAAGGTCTGCAAGGACCCTTTTCTCTTGTGCCCAGCATTTGAGTTTATTATTCTCATTTGATATAACCAATCCTTCAGCAACATGGTTAGCCAATAACATAAAAAATCTAGCATAGTAGATGTTATGTGGTCTATTAGCTTTGTTACCTAATCTGGAACCTAATTCTAGCATGACACAGTTGCTAAAATTAAAGTACCTATCAGAAACTAGCATATAAAGCATATTAACAAGAGATGAAGTTATGGCATCAAAATTGCTAATCTTCCCAGAGAAAACCTTAATAAAGGCATCTCCAAGAAAACTCCATTCTTTCCTAAGGCCTTTCCTTCTAATGCTACCTAAACTAGCAGAATCAAAAGCATAGCCTATGAAATTTAACATAGCAGATACATCTTTATCAGTGTGTGGTGTTATGGCATTATTCTCAGGCAACTTAAAGCAAGACTGTATATCATCGCAATTAATGCAATAATCCTTACCTTTGAGAGAGAAGGCAATAGTCATATCTGTGGAGTTGAACTCTGCAGTTGTCCAAATCTCCTCAAACACTTCACAGTAGATGGTTGGGGCTTCCAGTATTGCATAGCTCAGTTTGCAGTGTTTGATGAAGTCCATCATCTTATGATAATCAGAATGGGCTTCATTCTTTTCAACCAAGGCTATGAAATTATTCTTTTCATAAACAAATCCTGTTTGAGACATAATTTTGACTACTGGTGCCATTGTTGTGAGTAGAGGTTGCAGAGAAAAACTTGAGAATTTTGGGAGAGAAGGAGAATGAAAATTGCAAGAAAGTGTAAAGTGAAAATAAGAATTCAATGGGCTTTTATACTTTCTTGAATTAAAACGTAAATAAAATGATACTTTTAAGTAAATTACAGCCGTTCAAGAATAAATAAAACTGTAGAAATTCTAAACTGCCTTTAAAACAAATACATACAACAGTGTATATCTGTATCAACGGTTAAGTAAAGAAATCAACGGCTGTGACTTACTGAAAGTAACTGATGTGCACTTCAACGGATAAGGTAAATAGTTATCCGTTGATGACCAACACTATTTTATCCGTTGAGGGATAAAATTACCAGAAATGTATTTGTCTTTCAACGGATAATGAACATCCGTTGATAGAACAATTTTGGCTTTCAACGGATAGGGAATATTCGTTGATAGGATAGGTCTTTCTTAAAGCCAACTTTGTTCTTGCAGCAAATTCATTTCAGGCTTCAATGCAGATTATATAGAGGACATAAATTTATGAATAATTAAGCATACCTAGCTTACTTACTAATCTTGTGAATGTTGATTCATCAAGTGGCTTGGTAAATATGTCTGCAATCTGCTTTTCACTTGGAACAAAATGAAGTTCCACTGTACCTTTCATCACATGTTCCCTAATGAAGTGGTACTTGATATCAATGTGCTTGGTTCTTGAGTGCTGCACTGGATTTTCAGTAATGGCAATTTACTTGTGTTGTCACAGAATATTGGAATTTTGTCAACAGTCAAACCATAGTCAAATAGTTGATTCCTCATCCATAGTATCTGTGCACAGCAACTACCAGCAGTAATGTACTCAGCTTCAGCTGTTGATGTAGAAACATAATTTTGCTTCTTGCTGAACCATGACACAAGCTTGTTCCATAGAAATTGACAGGTGCAAGTTGTGCTTTTCCTGTCTATTTTACAGCCTGCATAATCTGCATCTGAGTAGCCAATTAGATCAAAACCAGACTCTCTAGGGTAACAAATTCCTAGATTTGGAGTCCCTTTGAGATATCTGAAGATTCTTTTAATAGCCACTAAGTGAGATTCTTTAGGGTTAGCTTGAAATCTAGCACAGAGACATGTAGAAAACATTATATTAGGTCTACTAGCAGTTAAATATAAAAGTGAGCCAACCATGCCTCTATAACTTGAAATATCCACAGACTTTTCAGCCTTGTTTAGTTCAAGCTTGGTGGCAGTGGCCATGTGAGTTTTTGCAGATGAACAGTCCATTAAGTCAAACTTCTTTAAAAGATCATAAATATATTTAGTTTGACTAATGAAAATTCCATCACTAACTTGTTTAACTTGTAAACCAAGAAAATAAGTTAGCTCTCCCATCATGCTCATTTTATATTTACTTTGCATTAACTTAACAAACTTTTTACAAAGCTTATCATCTGTAGATCCAAATATAATATCATCTACATAAATTTGAACAAGTATTTTAGAGCCATTAACATTTCTAAAGAAGAGAGTTTTGTCAACAGTACCTCTTGTGAAATGATTATCTAGAAGGAATTTTGACAAAGTCTCATACCAGGCTCTAGGTGCTTGCTTTAGTCCATAGAGTGCTTTCAACAGATAATACACATAGTCTGGAAAGTTTGGATCTTCAAATCCTGGAGGTTGGCTTACATAAACTTCCTCCTCCAATTCCCCATTTAGAAATGCACTCTTGACATCCATTTGATAGACTTTGAAATTGGCATGAGCTGCATAGGCTAGAAAGATTCTGATGGCCTCAAGTCTGGCAACTGGAGCAAATGTTTCATCAAAATCTATTCCTTCTTGTTGAGAATAGCCTTTAGCAACCAATCTGGATTTATTCCTTATGACAATGCCATTTTCATCCATCTTGTTTCTGAATACCCATTTTGTGTCAATAGAACTCTTGTTCTTTGGCTTGGGTACCAGCTTCCATACTTTGTTCCTTTCAAATTGGTTTATCTCCTCTTGCATTACTAAAATCCAATCTGGATCCAATAGAGCTTCTTCCACTCTCTTAGGTTCCTCCTGTGATAGAAAGCTACTATACAGACATTCATCTTGAGTAGCCCTTCTAGTTTGCACTTTAGATGTAGCATCACCAATGATCAGTTCAAAAGGGTGATTCTTGGTCCATTTTCTTTGAGGTGGTAGATTAGCTCTAGATGAGGTTGCCTCAGTATTGTCATGATGTGAGATAGAATATTGATTGGTTGAAACTCCCCCTGAGTTGCTGATCCTTTGAAATGAATTGGGAGCTCTATCAACTGATGAAGTGAATTGATTATCCGTTGACAGAATGTGATCAACGGATGCTTCATTATGAACTTCAACGGATGATGCACTTTGTCTTTCAACGGATGCTGCATTGCTTCTTTCAACGGAAGCTGAATTATGACTTTCAACGGATGCAGCATTCTGTGCATTATCCAAAGGAAGATTCTGAATTCTTCTTGAGATGCCTTCTTTATCATTCTCATCTTCACTATCATCACAATATATCTCAATGTTTTCAAATTTGAGTCCTTCATGATGTCCCTCATCTGTTAGTCCATCAATCTTTTTATCATCAAACATAACATGCACAGATTCCATGACAATGTTGGTTCTTAGATTGTAGACCCTATATGATTTTCCAGCAGAATAACCAACAAATATTCCTTCATCAGCCTTTGCATCAAACTTTCCTTTGTGATCAGATTGATTCCTTAAGATGTAACATTTGTAACCAAAGACATGCATAAAGTTTAAAGTTGGTTTTCTTCTCTTGAATAATTGATAGGGAGTCATGCCTTTTGCCTGATTGATTAGAGAAATATTCTGAGTGTAATATGCACAGTTAACAGCCTCAGCCCAAAAGTAAGTTGGGAGTTTTGACTCTTCAAGCATTGTCCTTGCAGCTTCAATTAGTGATTTGTTCTTCCTTTCCACCACACCATTTTGTTGTGAAGTCCTTAGAGCTGAGAACTCATGCATGATCCCATTTTCTTCACAGAACAACTTCATGGTTGAATTCTTGAACTCAGTTCCATTGTCACTCCTAATATTCCTTACTTTGAAATCAGGATGATTGTTGACTTGCTTGATATGATTGATAATGATTTCACTAGCTTCATCCTTTGATCCAAGAAAATAGACCCATGAGAATTTAGAGAAATCATCAACAATCACTAGGAAATATCTTTTCCTTGAAATTGACAATACATTGACTGGTCCAAAAAGGTCCATGTGTAGCAGTTGTAATGGTTCATCAATTGCAGATTTAAGCTTCTTACTGAATGATACTTTCTTTTGCTTTCCTTTCTGAAAAGCATCACACAGTCCATCCTTTGTGAGTTCCACTAGAGGCATCCCTCTAACTAAGTCCATTTTGACTAGATCATTCATTGTCTTGAAATTCAAATGGGACAGCTTCTTGTGCCATAACCAACTTTCAACTGCACTTGCTTTGCTGAAAAGACAAGTAATGGATTCTGCATCTGTAGAGTTGAAGTCAGCTAAGTACACATTCCCTTTTCTAACTCCAGTTAGAACCACTTTATTGTCCTTTTTACTTGTGACAATACAGGCTTCAGAATTGAAGGAAACAGTATTCCCTCTGTCACATAGTTGACTGATGCTCAATAAGTTGTGTTTGAGACCATCAACCAATGCAACTTCATCAATGATGACATTTCCTTTTGAAATCAAGCCATATCCCATAGTGAATCCTTTGCTGTCATCTCCAAAGGTTATGCTAGGGCCAGCTCTCTCCTTAAACTCTGTGAGCAGGGTGAAATCTCCTGTCATGTGTCTTGAACAGCCACTGTCCAAGTACCATAGATTCCTTCTTTGTCCCTGCACACAACAAAATCAATCAAGTTGATTTTGGTACCCAAGTTTCCTTGGGTCCAGCCTTGTTAGTCTTTTTCCTAGACTTCATTCCTCCTGCATCTTTTGACTTAGGTAACTTTGGGTCAACCTTGATCTCAGATGTGGTTGGTTGAAGTGTAGGGTTAGTCACAGAATCATTTAGCACATTTGATTGATAAGGCATAGATTGTGCAAACATGTTATTCCACATAGGCATATTGTATTGCATGTGAGGCAAACTAAATGTAGTAAAATAAGGATTATTAATATATGGCATGTTTGCAAAATATGCATGAGGATTCTGATGAGACATAACAGGCATAGCATGCAGAGGTGACATAGACATGTTAGGCATGGAGGGATTTGAAGGCATGGGAGCATTTTTAACAGATTTGCAATTATTTGATAGGTGATTAACACTTTTACAATGCACACAGCTTTTTCTAGGAGCATACCTATCAGGTGTGTAATTGTTATGTTTATTAATCCCTACCTTCCCATTTCTTTTAGATTTTCTTTTAATTTCCTTCTTATCCTCAACCAACTTAAGCCTATTTTTCAGCTGATCCAAAGTCATGTGTCCTATATTCACCTTACTGGCAACTTTGGATGTGCTAGCTCCTTCTTTGACAAAGTTCTTGAGAGTAGAATCATTCTTCTTATTAAGGTTTTTATTTTTAAAATTACTTGCCTGTTTTAATTGATGAGCCTTCAACGGATGCTCCTTTTTTCCTTCAACGGATAACTTTCATCATCCGTTGATTCCACATCCGTTGACAATCCATCAATTAATTTTAACTCCTTTTTGTTTTTCTTCCAGGCATCCTCACAGAATGATTCAATTCCCTGAACCTTGGCAATTTGAACACTAACATCCCTAGATGTTTTCCAGGCCTTGATTACCTCTTGCTCACTTTCTAACTGTTTAGAAAGAATTTCTACTTTCTTAACAGCTTCTTCTAGTTCACTCTCAACAGTCAAGCATTTAAGTATAATCTTTTCAAGCTCAATTACCTGATTCTCTAACACAGCATTCCTATCACTTAAAAACACATTATTCTCTTTGATCCTAGTGTTTTCTTTAGCTAGTGATTTAAGGGAAACCCGCGAATGATATAATTCATTGGACATATCATTTATGGCTTCATTACATTCATGTTTAGAAAGCTGAGAGAGATCAGTAGTAATTACCTGGTTGCTTGATGAACTAGTTTCATTTTCATCAGAATTAGCCATCAGGGCTAGGTTGACATATTCCACATCATCATCTTCATTGACCCCATCTGCTGCCCAATCATCTTGAGTGAGAAAAGCTCTTTCCTTTTGTTTGAGCAAATCAAAATACTTCTTTTTGTAATCAACTTGCTCAAATTTCTTTTTATCAGAAGTTGGCTTCCTACACTCACTTGCAAAGTATCCACTAATGCCACAGTTGTAACATTTGAACTTTAATTTGTCCACCATGTTTTTGTTTGGCTTAGTGAATTTTGTATTTTTCCTGAACTTCATCTTTGCAAACCTCCTGGACAGAAAGGCAAGATGTTCATCAATATCATCAGAGTCATCCTGACTGGAATTGTCTTCATCCTCAGCAACTTGCTCTTTACCCTTGCTTGATTCTGATTTGCTTGTGCCAATTTTGAGACTTGGCATTGTCTTTTCCTCATTCCTGGCTTCAACTTTTTCACTGTCAGCTACAAGTGCAACTGATCCTCCTTTTCTCTTTCCCTATCCAACAGCTCATCTTGCTCCATCTCAAGTTCATAAGTCTTCAAAATTCCATATAATCTTTCAAGTGTGAAGTCCTTATAATCTTGAGAATTTCTTAGAGAAACAGTCATAGGCTTCCATTCCTTTGGTAGAGACCTTAGAAATTTTAAATTGGAGTCCTTGACTTGGTACACTCTCCCATACAGCTTCAATCCATTCAACAGTTTCTGAAATCTGTTGAAGGTATCATTCAATGATTCTGCTTCTTCATAGTGAAAATATTCATACTGTTGAATGAGAAGCTGCATTTTGTTTTCTCCAACTTGCTCAGTACCTTCACAGATAAGCTGCACAGTATCCCAAATTTCCTTAGCAGTTTTGCTGTTGATGACATTGTCAAACATATCTTGATCCAGGCCATTAAACAGAATGTTCATGGCTTTCTTGTCCTTGTGGACCTCTTCAATATCTTCAACAGTCCATTCTGCCTTTGGCTTGGGAATAGACTGTCCAACAGCAACTGTTACAGTAGCAGCTATTGCCACCTTGTGTGGGATGTGAGGACCATTATCAATGCAGTTGATGTAGCTTTCATCTTGAGAGAGAAGATGTAAGTGCATCTTCACCTTCCAGTGATGATAGTTATCTCTTTCCAGGATTGGAATCTTTACACCAATATCCTTCTTACTCATGATGTTAGCAGAATAGATCTTTAAACTCTTTGTATGTTAAGAGCTTGCTCTGATACCAATTGTTATTCCCAGTGGACTAACAATGAGATTTACAGAAGGGGGGTTGAATGTAAATCTCAAAACTTTTTCAAGTTTTGAGCAGTTTCTAAGGCTAAGTGTTTTTGAGAACAAGTGTGTGAATTGCTTGAAGCTAATACAGACAGATATATATTCAAACACAAATGTAAAGAACACAAAGAACTTAAAAACTTTTCTGGTGGATTTGTTGTTCCACCAGAGATGTGTTATTTCAGAAAATCTGTGATTCAAAGAATTAAATCACAGCTGCTTCCTAGTACAAACTAGATGATTTTCTCTCTGGATATTTCTAAACAGCTCTGGAAAATTCTTATCTAATTACTAGCTGCTACTTGGTTTATATATCACCAAGTTTACAAGTGAAGACAAAACTGTAAAATACAATTAAAAAGATTCTTCACATGTTTCTTCTTCATTTCTCTATCAAATGCAATCTAGGATAATCTGTGAATCTTTGAATACTCCATTGTTTGCATCAGGAATAGAAATGCTGCATTTTCTTGATTCCTCCTAGAGGCTTCCACATTCCAGTTTGTCTCTGTCAACCCATGTGCCTCTGTCAGCTTGTGAATTGTCACTATCAACTGCTAATGAACTAAACATCCGTTGAAGCTTTCATCCGTTGATGCCTTATCCGTTGAGGCTTTATCCGTTGAAGCTTTATCCGTTGATGCATTATCAGTTGAAGTCTTTATCCTGAAGCACTTATCCGTTGATGGATATTATCCGTTGAAGCATTAGAGACATCCGTTGAAGCTTTGTTTCTTATCCGTTGAAGGTCTTCAATATCCGTTGATACTTCTTCACTTATACAAAATTACAAGGCATGAAATATTTACAATTAGCCCTCCTATTTGCATATCCATTAGTAGTCAACATGACTGATAATTTCCTACAACATCTAAGAATTACAACTTGAATCCAGAGAATGAAATGTGCTACAATACTAAACTTATTGCTAAATAAAGCTACTCCTTCAACGGATAGCCAAGATGGTCTTATCCGTTGAGGCTACAAACACTAGATTTCTACTTAAGTGTTTTGTTTGACTTATCATCAAACTAATACACATATTCCTAACACTACATCACACAGATAACTCCATTCCTTTCCAAGACCCAACCTCTTAATTTCACTTAATTTAGAAGTAGAGAGTGCATAGTTCATGGAGTTAAGCATGTTAATAATGTCAATGTCTGTGTGTGGTGAACTTACAGTATTATCAGGAATCTTAAAACATGCTTTAACAATGTCACTATTAACACAGAATTCCTTACCTTTAATAGTGAAAATGATAGTCTTATCAGCTGAGTTGTATGTAGCAGTTGTCCACATCTCTTCAACAACCTCACAGTAGATGGTGGGTGATTCCAGCATGGCATAGTAAAATTTACAGTTCTTCACAAAATCCATCATCTTGTGGTAGTCACCAGACTGTTAAATCCCCTTGTTCACAAGAGCAGTGAAGTTGTTCTTCTCATAAATAAATCCAGTTTGAGACATTATCTTAACGACAGGTGCCATTGTTAGAGAGTAAAAACTTACAGAGAGAGAGTAAGTGCTTTTGAGAAAGAAAGAAATTAGAGCAGATGATTTGAGAATGATAAAAGAAAAGTAATGAAAATGAATTAAGCTTTTATACTATCTCAAAAATAACTGTCAAAAATAATAAAGTAAAATAAAGTAACCAATAAGAATTGCCCAAAGTAGCCGTTTAAAAAAAACTGTAAAAATTCCATCAATTATATGTCATGTTATGCTTACAAACTGTAAGTATACTCGATGGATAATGTTCAAGAATCAACGGCTAAGAATAAGACAATTCGACGGATGAGGATAAATCAGTTATCCGTCGAGTCATAAAATATTCCAGAAAAGTAATTGATTTTATTAACAAATAGTATACCGACGGATGATCAAACTCGATGGATAGTGATCATCCGTCGAGATGTAAATTTTGACTTAGCCAATATTTCATCCATGACTGAATAATCAATTAAATTTATGGCTGCATTACAACTTGCAAACAATCTATAAAGATTAAAAAGTAATTTAGCATATCTAACTCACTTACCAACCTTGAAAAGGTGGATTCATCCAGTGGCTTGGTAAATATATCTGCAAGCTGCTTTTCACTTGGAACAAAATGTAGTTCTAGAGTACCATTCATTACATGTTCCCTTATGAAGTGGTACTTGATGTCTATGTGCTTTATCCTTGAATGCTGTACTGGATTTCCAGTGATGGCAATTGCACTTGTGTTATCACAGAAAATGGGAATCCTTTCAACTTGCAAACCATAGTCTACCAATTGGTTTTTCATCCACAAAATTTGTGCACAGCAATTGCCAGCAGCAATATATTCAGCTTCAACTGTAGAAGTAGAAACTGAATTTTGCTTTTTACTAAACAAGGACACAAGCTGGTTTCCTAGAAATTGACAGGTTCCTGTTGTACTTTTTCTATCAATTCTACAACCTGCATAATCTGCATCTGAATAACCAGTTAGATCAAAACCAGAATCTCTAGGGTACCAAATGCCAAGTTTTGGTGTTCCCTTGAGATATCTGAAAATTCTCTTAATAGCTACTAAGTGAGATTCTCTAGGATCAGCCTGAAATCTAGCACACAAACATGTAGCAAACATTATATATGGCCTATTAGCTGTTAAGTACAAAAGTGAGCCAACCATGCCCCTTTAACTTGAAATATCCACAGACTTTTCAGTAGTGTTTAATTCAAGCTTAGTTGTAGTGGCCATGGGAGTTTTTGCAGATGTGCAATCCATTAGATCAAACTTCTTTAAAAGATCATAAATGGATTTAGTTTGACTAATGAATATTCCATTACTAACTTGCTTAATTTGTAAACCAAGAAAGTAAGTTAGTTCTCCTATCATACTCATTGCATACTTACTTTGCATCAATTTGGCAAACTTTTTGCAAAGTTTTTCATCTGTAGAGCCAAAAATAATATCATCTACATAAATTTGAACAAGTATACTAGAGCCATTAACATTTCTAAAGAAAAGAGTTTTGTCTACAATACCTCTAGTGAAGTGATTCTCTAAAAGAAACTTTGACAAAGTGTCATACCAGGCTCTAGGTGCTTGCTTCAGTCCATAAAGTGCTTTCAAAAGATAGTAAACATATTATGGAAAATTTGGATGTTCAAAACCAGGAGGCTGACTGACATAGACTTCCTCCTCCAAATCTCCATTCAGAAAGGCACTTTTGACATCCATTTGATAGACTTTGAAATTGGCATGGGCTGCATAGGCTAAGAAGATTCTGATGACTTCAAGTCTTGCAACAGGAGAAAATTTTTCATCAAAATTTATTCCTTCTTGTTGACAATAGCCCTTAGAACCCAATCTAGATTTGTTCCTGACTACTATGCCATTTTCATCCATCTTGTTTCTGAATACCCATTTGGTGTCTATTGGATTCTTTCCTTTAGGCTTGGCCACCAGCTTTTAGACCTTATTCCTCTCAAATTTATTTAGCTCATCCTGCATAGCTAAAATCCAATCAGGATCCAACAAAGCTTCTTCTACCTTCTTTGGTTCTTCCTTAGAAAGAAAGTTGTTGTATAGACATTCTTCTTGAGTTGCTCTCCTTGTTTGAACTCTAGAAGATACTTCACCAATAATGAGCTCAAAGGGATGATCTTTTATCCATTTCCTTTGTTGAGGTAGATTAGCTCTAAATGAAGAGGCCTCATTGTTGTCTTGATGTGTGATTGAGTTTAGATTATTATAAACTCCCCCTGAGTTAATGGATCTTTGATTTGAGAAAGGGGAACTTTCTGTAAGTGATCTATTCTGACCTCCAATTTCTTTTGATGACCCAACGGATGGTGAATTTTGAGTACTGACGGATGAAGCTAGTTATCTCCCGATGGATAAAGCAGATTGTCTCCCGACGGATGAAGCATTATATAACTCGACAGATGTTGAATTTTGTGCTTCATTGGTATTGGATTTTTCGGCATTATCCTTTGATACTGTTTTTTGATCACTTTCATCATCACTGTCATCACTAACCATCTCTACATTGTCAAATTTGAGGCTCTCATGGTAATCTCCATCTTACAATCCTTTAATCTTTTTATCATCAAACAAAATATGTATTGATTCCACAACAATGTTAGTTCTTAGATTATAGACTCTATATGCTTTACCAACAACATATCCAACAAAAATTCCGTCATCTGCTTTAGCATCAAACTTCCCATTCTGATTAGTTTGATTTCTCAAGATATAACACTTGCAGCCAAAGATATGAAGAAAATTTAGAGTTGGCTTCTTGTTCTTGAACAATTGATAGGGAGTCATGCATTTTGCTTGATTAACCAGAGAAATATTCTGAGTGTAGCATGCAGTATTTACAGCTTTAGCCCAGAAATATGTTGGTAACTTAGACTCTTCAAGCATTGTCCTTGCAGCTTCAATAAGTGATCTGTTCTTCCTTTCTACTACTCCATTTTGTTGTGGAGTTCTTGCTACTGAAAACTCATGCAAAATCCCATTTTCTTCACAAAATGCTCTCATGACAGAATTCTTGAACTCAGTTCCATTTTCACTCCTGATTCTTCTAACTTTGAAATCAGGATGATTATTGACTTGCCTTATGTGATTGATGATGATTTCACTAGCCTCATATTTAGACTTTAGGAAATATGTCCAAGAGAACTTTGAGAAATCATCTACAATTAATAGGCAAAATCTTTTCATTGAGATAGAGAACACATTGACTGGTCCAAACAAATCCATGTGTAGCAGTTGTAAAGGTTCTTCAATTGTTGAATCAAGCTTCTTTCTGAATGATGCTTTAATCTGCTTTCCTTTTTGGCAGGCATTACACAATCCATCCTTAGAAAACTCGACTTGAGGAATACCTCTAACCAGTTCTTTCTTTACAAGTTCATTCATGGTCTTGAAGTTTAAATGGGATAGCTTCTTGTGCCATAACCAACTTTCATCCTGACTTGCTTTGCTGAGAAGACAAGTAACAGATTCTGCATTTGATGAGTTGAAGTCAGCTAGGTACACATTGCCTTTTCTCACTCCAGTGAGAACAACTTTGTTGCTCCTTTTGTTTGTCACAACACAGGCTTCAGAGTTGAAGTTTACTGAATTGCCTTTATTACATAGCTGGTTGATACTCAACAAATTATGCTTGAGACCATCGACTAAGGCAACCTCCTCAATGATGACATTGTCTTTTGAAATCAAGCCATATCCCAGAGTATAACCCTTGTTGTCATCTCCAAAAGTAATACTTGGGTCAGCTCCCTCCTTGAACTCTGTGAGCAGGGTAGAATCACCAGTCATGTGTCTTGAACAACCACTATCCAAGTACCATAGATTCTTTCTGTTTCCCTGCACATATCAAAATCAAATCAAGTTGATTTTGGTACCCAAGTTTTCTTGGGTCCTGCCTTGTTAGCTTTCTTTTTCTGTTTCTTAGGTTTGATCTTATTTGACTTGGGGATATCAGATTCATCCTTAGTCATTTGAGTTGGACCTTTGAAACCATTTATTACAGCAGAATTATCATGCATATTTTGATTAACAGGAAATGGCATGGTACTAGTAAACATTTTATTCCAGTAAGGCATGCTAAATGGCATTTGTGGCATACTAAATGCAGCATAATAAGGATTAGGTGCAAATGGCATATTAGCAAACTGTGCATTCATATTCTGTGTAGACATAGCATTCATAGGCATAGAAGGCATGGCATTTATGTTGGGAAAATGAGGTGCACAGATATGGAAGTAGGCATGGCAGTTTTGCAATTAACAGACAAATGATTTACACTACCACACTTGACAAAGATTTTTCTAGGAGCATATTTATCAGGTACGTAGTTGTTATGCTTGTTAATTCCTTCTTTACCATTTCTATTATTTTTCTTTTAGCCTCTATTTTAACCTCAATCTTTTCCAGTCTGTCACTCAATTGCTTGACAGTCATATGACCAACATTAGCCTTTTTCTCCTTCTTCACTTGACTGGATTCTCCTGGAACAAAATTCTTGGAAACTGGTCCATATTTCTCATTTAACTTGGCAAGTTTGTCTTTACTCACAGGTTTGCTCACAGTCGACGGATGAGGATTTATATCAATCGACGGATAACCCTTTTTGTTATCCGACGGATGACCCTCATCATCCTTCAAGTCTATAGCTGTTAGAAATCCTTCAACCAAATTGGATTCCAGCTTCTCCTTATTCTTCTTTTAGGCTACATCACAAAAAAACTCAATACCTTGAAATTTGGTGATTTGAGCATGGACATCTCTAGATGTTTTCCATACCTTAATCACCTCATGTTCTCGTTCAAGCTGCTTCTTCAAGATCTCTTCTTTCTTCAAGGACTCAGTTAATTCATCCTTAGCAATTTTACACTCAATTCTCAATTTTTCAAATTCAATGAACTGAGACTCTAGCACATTATTCCTCTCACTTAAAAACAAATTGTTTTCTTTGATTTTAGCATTTTCTTTAGTAAGAGACTTAAGTGTAACACGTAAATGATATAATTCTGTAGACATGTCATTTATTGCATCATTACACTCATCTTTAGATAAATATGCAAGGTTAGTGGTGATTACCTGATTACTTGAAGAACTTGTCTCTGTTTCATTAGACTTGGCCATTAGGGCTAGATTGACATAGCTGACATCCTCATCCTCATCCAAACCATCTGCTACCCAGTCATTTTCTTGTGTAATGAAATCCCTTTCATTTTGTTTGAGCAACTCAAAGTATTTCTGTTTATAATCCATAGGCTCAAACTTCTTTTTGCTGGAATCTGACTTTCTACACTCACTGGCAAAGTGCCATGCTAAGCCACATTTGAAACATTTAAATTTTGATTTATCCACCATGTTTCTATTTGGCTTAGCTGCTCCAAAGTTCTTCTTAAACTTGAGCTTGGCAAATCTTCTGGAAAGAAATGCAAGATGTTCATCAATATCCTCCATATCATCTTGGCTCAAAGAATCTTCATTTTCTGCTACCAGCCCCTTGCCCTTATTTTCACAGACCTTTGAAGTTGATTCAACAGCTTCCATCTTCATCTCCTTCTCTTTCTCTAACTAAGAAACTAGTGCAATGGATCCTCCTTTCTTCTTTCCTCTCTCCATCCTCTCATCTTGCTCTATTTCAAGCTCATAAGTTTTCAGGATGCCATACAGTCTCTCCAAAGTAAACTCCTTGTAATCTTGAGAGTTTCTCAATGAGACTGTCATAGGTTTCCATTCCTTTGGAAGAGATCTAAGAAACTTAAGATTGGAGTCTTTTGACAGATAGACCCTTCCATACAACTTCATAGCATTTTATAGTTTTTGAAATCTACTAAAAATGTCAGTGAGAGACTCACTATCTTCACTATGAAAGTGCTCATATTGCTGAATTAGCAGCTGCATCTTATTTTCCCTGACTTGTTCAGTGCCATCACAGATAATCTGTATTGTATCCCAAACTTCCTTGGTAGTTTTGCAATTGATGATGTTGTCAAACATGTCACCATCAACTCCATTGAACATAATATTCATGGCCTTCTTATCCTTCTTGACTTGTTCAATATCAGGATCTGACCATTCATGCCTTGGCTTGGGAACTAATGGCTCATTTCCAGTTGCAGCTCTCATTGGTACACGAGGGCCTCTCTCTATGCAATCTACAAAAGCCTCATCTTGAGAAAGTAAGTGAAGATGCATTTTTACCTTCCAGTGATGGTAATTATCTTTGTCCAGAAAAGGAATCTTGACTCCTACATCCTTCTTGTTCATCTTGCAATTTGTTGTGATCTTTAAACTCTTTGTTCTTCAAGAGCTTGCTCTGATACCAATTGTTAGTCCCTAACAATGCAACAAGAATTACAGAAGGGGGGTTGAATGGAATTCTTGAACCTTTTTCAAAATATATAAAATGTTCTATCTTAATAATATATAAGTGTTTGATTTGCAAAGAGCGGAATAAGAAGTTAGTAAAATCAAAACACAAGTAATTAAAAACACAAGTCTTTAAAAACTTTCTAGTGGATTTGAATGTATCCACTAGAGATATATATTATATCAAGAGAACTCTGTGTAGCAAGATTAGCTCACAGCTGCTTACAAATATGAACATCTAAGTTTACGGAGAAATGCTAAGGATGCAGCTTACAATTGTTTCTCTGAGATAATGTTCTTAGTCTTGTTGTTGTTGTTGTTGTTCTATTTGCTACTTCTTGGTTTATATATCACCAAGATTACAAAGTAATAAGACAAGATAATAAAACAAAACCTATCAAGTCTAATACTATGCTGCTTCATTACTCTATTCCAGCATCTTTGAATATCTTCATAATAGCATGGAAATGGCAATGCTTCTTTGTTCTTTAAAACCCAGTTAAATAGGCTTTTATATTCTTTTTGCATACACTCGACGCATGTGACTGTGTTGTCACTCTCAACAGATGTTTGAATTAATTATCCGTTGGGTACATGATCATCCATCGGGTTGCCTTGTTGATCATCCATCGAGTGGCATTGTTGTTTATCCGTCGGGTAGCTATCTGACACTTGACTTCATTTTATTTATGCAGAATTACAAGACATCATCTATATATAATTAATCAACCTATTCTGCATATCTAATTAAAGTCAACTTGACTTGAGTGCTACAACATAATCTAAACAAGGTGTATACAGAAATGTGCTACAGACTCATTATTACACAAGCTACTCACTCGATGGATAATAAATCATCATCCGTCGGGACTATATTGAGTCATCCGTCGGGACTATATTCCTTATCCGTCGAGTGCTACATTTTTCACTAAGTAAAATCTATTAAAGTGTTTTGTTAGTGAAATCATCAAGTTCACAACATATCCACAACATCCTAGCGATCGTAGCACCAGCTGCTGGACATCCTCCTGGAAGATAATATCCTAGACTATGCTCCTCGGGCTCTCCACCCGTCCACTCCTGCATCGCATTCAGCGTCGATGAATCCATAGGAGCGGCCGTCATCTGAAGCTTCTCATAAGAAGGCCAGTGGACTCCAACTGCCTTACACAACTTCATGACAACAGAGGCATACAAGATGTTGTTATGCGTCCTCCCTCTCAAAAACTTCAAAATCCCTTGGTAGATGAACTCACCAAGGTCCACATAATACTTCTCATTCAGAATCCCCCATAACAACCCGGCTCTCTCAACTGTAACCTCATGTGCAAGCGAAGAAGGAAAAATATTAGCACAAATAAAGGCATTCCATGCACGGGCATACCTGTTCATCGCAACAGCCGGAAAAGAACGATAATCGTTGGATCCCGTCTTAAACTTCCACACCGTGCCCGGCTGGCAGAGAGTAGCAATAATCAAATCTGAGTCAAAATCCTCAGGGGTCTTCTCATTCTCCTCCTAGGGCTTCCTTTGTCGTTGCCCAATAACACGGTGAATCACCTCGGGCTGATAATCAACAGTAAGCCCACGAACTACAGAATATGCATTCTTATCGGCCATGGAGTTCGCATAGAACTCGCGAACCACACTCATCGGGACCGCCTCAGGCGACTCACAAAAAGTAATCCAACCCTTCTCTACAATCATCGGCAATAACTCGCCATCCCTCCCTGATGGCCAAAATCCCCTCTCCTTCAGAATTGACTTAGTCAGAAGCCTAGCATACTCCTCCTCAGCACCCCTATCCACCAATCGGGGCCTCACAGCAATACCCCTTGAAGAATCAGCAGTCGGAATGGTGCTGCTGCTATCGACAATTCGAGATCTCTTTGGGGCCATTGAAACTGAGAATAAGAGTTGTAGAGATGTGTTTTGTGTGTAGGAAAGGGTATGTAAGTTGAAAGTATATGGGAGTGTATATGGAGAGGTTGTGTGTATATATAGGGTAAAATTAGGGTTAGAATTAGATTATGAGTGGGGTTTGTGGTTGATTTGGAGAAGGAAATCGTGGGTAATGGGGTTGTAGTGCTGTGGAATTGTTTTTGTATTTTTCTGTTTTTTTATAAGGCTGAAAACTGAATTTTCAAAAAGTTGGGCCGCAGGCGGTCGCCTGGAACCAGCAGGCGGGCGCCTGCCAGCAAGCGGCCACCTGGAACCGGCAGGCAGGCTCTTGGAAGTTTCTTGGAAAAAAAAATCTAGTCAGTATTTTCTGATTTTTTTTGGGTTTTTTGATAGAGTACTAAATTCTAAGGGTTCCTATGGTCTCATATCTTGGGTTGCCTCCCAAGAAGCACTTCTTTTACGTAATTAGCTTGACGTAGAGTAGTTCGATCAAGTTGACAATAAAACAACACTAACCACTTCCTGGTTTGTCGTATCCCCATAATAGTGCTTCAATCTCTGACCATTTACTTTGAATGCTTGGCCCAGATCATTCTCAAAAATTTCCACCGCTCCATGTGGAAACACAGTTTTGACGATAAATGGTCCAGACCACCTTGATTTCAACTTTCCAGGAAAAAGTCGGAGACGAGAGTTTAATAAAATAACTTGTTTCCCCGGCACAAATAGCTTAGGAGATAACTTCCTGTCGTGCCACCTTTTTACTTTTTCCTTGTACATTTTGTTGTTCTCGTACGCTTTAAGTCGAAATTCATCAAGTTCATTTAACTGAAGCATTCGCTTCTTCCTAGCTGTATCTAGATCAAGGTTTAACTTTTTCAATGCCCAATAAGCCTTATGCTCAAGCTCCGCAGGTAAATGACATCCCTTACCATAGACAAGTTGAAACGGGACATCCCAAGTGGAGTCTTGTATGCTGTTCTATAAGCCCAAATAGCTTCATCGAGCTTTAAAGACCAATCTTTCCTTGACGGACAAACAAATTTCTCTAGAATGCGCTTGATCTCTCTATTAGACACTTCAGCTTGACCATTAGTTTGTGGATAATAGGCAGTAGCGATGCGATGATTCACATTGTAGCGTTGCATCATAGAAGTGAACTTACGATTGCAAAAATGTGACCCTCATCACTTATGATAACTCGTGGCGTTCCAAACCTTGTGAATATCTGCTTATGAAGAAAACTGAACACTACCCTTGCATCATTCTTCGGTAGAGCCTTGACTTCTACCCATTTCGAGACACAATCAACTGCCAGCAAGATGTACCGATTATTGCAGGACAAGATAAATGGTCCCATGAAATCGATTCCCCAAACATCAAAGACCTCAACTTCAAGCATCATATTTAAAGGCATCTCATCCTTTCTAGTAAAATTTCCAACTCTTTGGCAATGATCACACCTTAAAATGAACTTATGTGCATCCTTAAATAACGTAGGCCAGAAAAAACCAGCTTGAAGAATACGAGCTGCTGTCTTTTCACCACCATAATGTCCGCCATAAACTGTGTAATGATAGTCTCGTAATATCCCCTCCCTCTCACAGAATGGGATACATCTCCTGATGATCTGGTCAACTCCTTGTCTAAACAAATATGGTTCATCCCACATGTACCACTTCACCTCATGCAGAAACTTCTTCTTTTGAGCCGCATTCATATTAAGAGGCATTATATTGCTCACAAGATGGTTCATAATTTCTGCGAACCATGGCTCTTCCTCTTGAACTGCGAACAACTGCTCATCCAGAAAAGATTCGTTGATCAATGTCTTATCATGTGAATTATAATCGGGATTCTCCAATCTAGAGAGATGGTCATCTACTTGATTTTCAATACCTTTTCGATCCTTGATCTCTAACTCAAATTCCTGTAGCAAGAGCACCCAATGAATAAGTCTAGGCTTCGAATCCTTCTTTGAGATCAGATAGCGAATGGCAGCGTGATCAGTGAATATTGTCACATTCATCCCAAGTAGATAAGATCAAAATTTTTTGAAACCAAAAACTAGCCAAGAGCTCCTTCTCAGTAGTGGTGTAGTTCATTTGAGCTCCATTTAGCGTCTTACTAGCATAGTAGACCATATGGAAGATATTATTCTTGCGCTGCCCAAGAACTGCTCCCACTACATAATCACTTGCATCACACATCATGTCAAAAGGTTATGTCCAATCAGGTGCCGTAATGACTGGTGCAGTTATTAAACTCTTTTTGAGAGTCTCGAATGCTGCCAAGCATTCATCATCCAATTTGAAAGGCACATCTTTCTCGAGCAAGTTGCACAATGGCTTAGATATCTTAGAGAAGTCCTTGATGAAACGCCGATAAAAACCTGCATGACCAAGAAAACTACAGATTCCTTTCACAGAAATAGGTGGCTGAAGATTTTCAATGACTCTCACCTTGGCTTTATCTGTGGCGCCCTCCAAACCCGGGTCAGAAGTTTGGGGTCCACAACACATACACAATATATAAACCTGTACATGAAATATTATTTACAATGACCCTGCTTTACATAACCACGGATCGTAACAGGTTAAAGTATGAAAACAAACCACAACCTTAATTTTTGTTACAACGTACCAAATCCCAACTAATTTAACCTACAACTGATAATGAAATTATTCTTACAATCTTACTATCTCACTACCGTAGCAAGCTCCTGCTAGCTCGATCCAACTCAAACTGGAGTCCTAGCTCACACTTTGGACTGAGGAACTTCACTATCATCCATATCATTTTTAACTGTAAAATATATAAAAAGATTCCCAAGAGTGAGCTAACTTGCTCAGCAAGTCACAATAACAATAACTGAGGTTAAACAATGATCAAACGAGATAATTCAGAGGAATCAAGTTTCTTATTAACTCATCATTAGAATTGGATATTTATTTTAAATTTTAAAACCAAGGTTAGGCTGCTGATCAGTCACGCACTAACCCCGAGCAAGGCACACATCTCTGCTCTACGAACTGGATCCAAGGCACACATTGGCCTAATTCGACCACGAATCTGGTCTGACCACGAATCTGGTCCACATAAAGAAAAGTATCCAATTCTAAAGCAATTCAATATGATAAACAATATATTTTAATAAAACAAGATCATAATCAACAGTGATGATGTTAGGTCACACACACGGGGTTGAATACAGTGTTTACTACAATCAAATCGAATATAAGAACTCAAGTAACATAACACAGATTTTATTCAACACAATAAACTATGTTACAAAGAACTGTTCTCTCTCAGTGATGAACAAATTATCACGAGAGCTGCTAGGGTTACAATGAATAATAATCTTGATTAAGATAACACATATAGTGTAAACCCTATGTCTATGTTTATATACTACACAGTTACAAGATAATCTTCTAATTGATATCGAATATAATTCTGCTTCCTAATATATATCAACTAGTTATCTTTTCTTCCAAGTATTCTATTCTTCATAGAATTCTTCTCCATGCATATCTCTTCTTATGTTTGTCTTAATCTTCTTTCCTTTAAATCAGTCGCCTTCCTTATCTGAACGTCTCCTTAAGTCCTGATATTATCTCTTAATAAATATCTCCTGATAACTTAAGTTCTGACAACTTAAGTTCTGATATCTTAAGTCCTGACTTCACTATATATACTGATTTCCAGTTAAGTCCTGATTTATCCTGTTAAGTAAGATCTGAAAACTAAACACAAATCATATTAGACATGACATCACAAATATTTCTAACAATCTCCCCCAACTTGTAAATTAGCATAATATACAAGTTTAATAGATATTTGATGATGTCAAAAACATTAAGTACAAATGCATGAGAATTTGACTAGGTAACTACAACTTATAGTCCTTATAGCTTTACCATCCTTAAAGTCTGATATCAACTTCAGTCTGTATACACTTCAGAATTTAAGCAGTTGTAGATCTTTGACTTGGCTTCAATTTTTGATCTATTTGATGTCAGGAGTTGTTCTGAGATAGTTCTTCAACATACTTCTCTCAGCATATTCAAGTTCATTGGCCATCCTCCTTTTAGCATTTTTCAGTTCAACTGTATCTTCACCAGTTTGAAAGATAGCAGCCCTGAGATCTATTTTAGCTTTTCTTATATCCTGATCCAGTCTGATGATATAGGCTTTATCAGACTCTAGATTGAATTCAAGTCCCTTAATACCAGAAAATGTAGTGATGATTTTAGCAGTATTAGGCTTCATTTCAACAATATCTCCACTGTGAGATCTGTACTTAGGACAGTATGGGTTGTCAGACTTTACAGAGTAAAGCCTCTTCTGTCTTTGAATATTTGATTCTAAAGAACCTGCAGCACCATCTGTTGATCTGTTTTTCACTTGAAGTAGAAATAGAACATGTTCCAGTTCTTCAAAATACTTCAATGGAATAGTATTCTCCCTGATCTGGAGTACCCTCCCATCTGTCATAAAGTATAACATGATATCTTCTTTTAAAACAGAGTGGTAAACCATTTGTACAGATTCAAGTTGATTCAATCTCTCAGGAGTTGCTCCTACTCCTGGTTCACTTAAGGAAGTTGGATCATTGGTAGTATTGTTTATTCTCTTCTCTTTAGAACTACCCAATCCTGATTTGTCTCTTGCTTCCTTTCCTTGAACAACTCTTGCTTCAAAACCACTTGATGTAGTCTTCAAAGGTTGAGTCTATTGAGCTTTTGTGAATCCTGGTAGTAGTATCTTTGAAAGTTTAACATGAGAGATGTCAGAGGTTTCCTTTTCTTTATCTTCTGATATCAAGCCAACTTGAGCAATGTCATAGGTTGCTTGCTTCACTGTAATATCAGAATTTACTAAGTCCCGATCTTGAACAACATGAGCTCTGTCAGAGGTTGTTTGAATATCCTTTTTCTTCAAAATCAGACTAGCATCTTTAACAGATCTTGTCTCCAGATCCATGATTGGCATATATACCTTTACAGGTTCATCAATTTTTGCTTTGCCCTTGGATCTAGGATCTACCTCCACTTGTGATTTGGCTTTGGTTGCCTCAAAATTTGTCTTTTCTTTTATCACAATGTCCTTAGGCTTAGGTGGCTTCTTTTCCATGACTTGAGCTTTAGACTTTGAATTGACATTTTCTGCTTTAAGTCTGGCTTCTTCTTCCTTCAGACTTTCAATATACATGCTTGGATTGTCTTTTAGAATAGCCTTTTGGAAATCTCTTCATCAAGTTCTAGATGTTCACTAGAACTTATCCTTTTACTAGTATCATAACTTATTCTTCTCCCAGTATCAGAACTTGTTCTTTGACTTGTAGTTCCAGCTTTGCTTGATGAAAAACCTTTGCCTTGACCATGAACTCTACCCGTTCCAGAGTTTCCCTGGTCATCATTTCCAGTATCCTTACCCTTCAGTACTTGACTAGATTTGCATTTGGACTTAATCACTTTCTCCCCCTTTTTGGCATCAGCAGGTAGAAGAAGAGATACAAGCAATTCCACTGAGGATTGGATCTCATTGAGTTGAGTTTACTGAGAAGCTTGATTCTTTAGAATTTCAGAAATCTGATCTTGTTGCTTCTCCTGAGTCTTTTCAATATACCCAATTCGGTCAAAGGCTGGCTTAAAAAATCTGTTCTTTTCTAATTTGATATTCATATCTTGCTGGATCAATGATTCTTGAATTTTGTTCACCTTGTCATGAGTTATTGAGTGTTGACCTTGAAGGTGCCTAGTACTCATTGCAGTAACTCTCAGCTGTGCCTTGAAATCATCATTTATCAGCATTTCATCAGCCTTAGCCAGGTGCTCAGCAAGAATTTTTTCAGTAGGAACAAAACTAACTGTGTTCCATTCCTTAGTCCACTCCTTTCCTCTAGGAGTTTCACTCCAAGGTACTGGTGCATCCTCTCTAACAAACTTCTTGATCAAATCAGCTTTATTAACTGTTTATTGAGGTGCATGTCCTGAAGGACCAGCTGCATCAGCATCTAGATTAGTAGCAGCTTCACTAGTAGATTCAGCATTGTCAGCATTAGAACTTACAGAGCCTGCAGTATCAGCATCCTCTGATAAAATAACAGTATGTGAGGCTATAGAGGCTTTAACATCATCCTCTAAATTCTGATCTGCAACTAAGTTATGATCAACATCCAAATTTTAATTCCCACCTTCAATCTGATCTTCATCATCTAGATTCAGAACTGGTGTTCTTGGAATGTCTGCATTGAAATCAGCATCCAAAATTGGTGTTGTTGGTGGAGTAAGTTGATTTGGTGGAGCTTCCAAGTACAGAACCACAAGCATAACCAAGTTATGTATGTCTATTTCAGCACTTGTACCTGGGTCTTCAGCATGTACTGGATCAATTATAGGAGACACAGGAGGTGTAGGCACTTGCTCTGGAATATCTTCTTGCTCTTGAATAGGAGACTTTTGAGCTTGAGAAAAGTCTGATTCAGCTGTGGGAAGTAATTTAATTACTATAGGTTCTGTTGGGATCAGAGATTCCTGACCCCCTTTGTAGCGACTCGTATACTTTTATATTTAATTAAAGTGTAATTATGAAATTATTGAGTGAATAATATATGTGTATAGCTTCTGTCAGCTATGTGTTGTTTCACTTTTATCTATGTGTGTAAATTACGGTGTTCAGGGTGGTTCGTGTAATTAATTATGGGCTTGTATTGAATTTTTTTCACTTTTAAAAGTGGATTTAATACAAGTTTATTTGTGTAAATATGTGGATTGTCTTTAAAATTGTTTTTATGACTTTATAATTTCAATATTTATTTTTGGGATTTTATAAAATTCAGAAATCAATATTTCATTAATTATTTAACCCTGTACGATTTTCTGATTGCATTTATTTATAAAATCTATATTTAATTCCCGAATTCTTCAAAAATTATGAAACTCATATTTATTCAAGTTGGGAATATTCTGGGAATTTTAAAATTATTTTGGGGATTTTTTAGATTAATTTCACCCGCGCGTTAATTCGTTTAATTGGTAAAAGCGGGTATAAAGTACGTTTCAGAAATTATTTTAAATTTTCGATAATTTATGTTTTATTAACTTCGGGATATTTAAAACGTTTTAAGTCTATGTCGGTAATTTTCTAAGTTTATCTCGAGCGCGACCCGGGTCGTTAATTGCTGGATTCGTAGATAAACCGGGCCTCAAAATTCATGTTTATCTGCTTAAACACGTGGCGGTCTAGGAGTGGGCTGCGTATTTGGTTGTTACACGTATCAGTTGAAAGGAAAAAATAAAAATCAATCAACCCATCCCTGTTTCTTCATCAACATCAATCTCTCTACATCTCTCGACTCTCTCAATCTTCCTCGATCTCTCCCTCTCGGTTATTCACCTAATCTTCCTGTCATCCTCTGTTTTCTTTCTTTCAATCATTTTTTCCCCTTTCCCTTCCCTATTCGTGGTGATTTCCGTCGCCGGATTCTTGTTTCCCGGCCGACATCGCCCATTTTCCGACCATTGTTGTTCCTGCCATTTCCGTTTTATATGTATGTATATCCTGTGTATCTATATGTGCTTAAGTGTGTGTGTTTTTGTGTGTGTATACATGTGCGAGTGTGACTGTGTGTGTGTGCAAGCATCTGCTTGTGCCGCGCATTGATGTGGGTGTATTTCGCTGCTGTTACTGTCTCTGTAATCTTGCTGTTGGAAGGAATGTGTTGGGTTCTCGGTTCGTTATTATGTTGAGTTGAATTTTTATGTTTTGCAGGATCGAATTTTGATGGTCTTTGTGCAATAAATAATAAGATCATACGGGAATTATTATTAATTTTATCGGTAGAATTTACGTTGGAAACCCGGAATTAATCGGGTACCCGTAAATTTTACCGCCGACGGTGGACTGTGATGACGCGGTTCTGAGTCCTAATATATAAAAATAAATATATAATGAATTTATTGATTTTATTTGTAAGTTCGATGTGAAATAAAAGCTGAATATTTGTATTCGAGGTTATTAAATTGTGATTGCGATTGTTGTTGTTGATTTGACGTCTTGTTGTTCGACGGGTTAGTCCGATAAATAAAGGAGGTGTTGCCCAATTTCCGAGAAATTGAACTACGGAAATATAGGAGCGTATCCAGTAATTATCGGGCTGTCGAACGAGTATATATAAACACATATATATATATATATATTGTATACATATCTGATTGTATGTGGTAGTGAACTTTTTTGCCAAAAGTAATAACCCTAATTTCGTAAAAGGATGAGTATGCGAATTTTCTAAAAATAAACACCAAATCGATTTTGAGAACGTGAACCCTAATTGTTGTGTGTGTTATTATAATATGTGTAATTACGAGTCCGGTTTGAATATCATTGGGTAGAATTGGTATCGAGGATATGTCAAGCGTACCTGGTCGTCTAACGTAGGGTATTTCGGCTCTGTAGGTTCTAGTCGAAGGACTCAAGAGTTGGTATCAAACTAAGATAGCCTAGTGATCAATCGACAAGCGCAGCGAGGTTTCTAAGCGAAGGACCTGAGCGTTGAAGTCAGATCCAGGATAGTCAAATAGTAAAGCGATAAAGCCGAGTGTCCCGAATCGATTTAAGGTCAATCAGAGATAGTCGTAAGCTCTGCAAGGCAAGTACCCCTGACCATTCTTTTATGGTTCAGTACGTATGAATAGCTAAATGTTTTTTCTCGTAATGGAACAAAAACATTTTAAGTTACGTATCCCCTGTTCTTGAAAATGTTGTTTAAAATTATGTTTTGGGGAAAAATAACTTCTGAAAACACCTATCTCTAAACGTGATTAAAATGAAAAGAAGTTGTGAATAGTGTGTTATGACAGAATTGATTTTTGAAAAGAGATAGGTACAAGTGATTTTGAAAACTGGATAAAACGGTCAGATATGGGATACATTGGGGCCAGAGTAGGTCTATTGAGGTGGCGTCAGAGGATAATTCGATTGCGCGCATTATATAACCGATTAGTCCAGCAGGTCAGAGACCTAGCTAGTCTCTGAATTCTGGAACAGGTATATAGGATGGCAGTGGGAGCTGTCCGGTGTTGATAGCCTGATCAACTATCTTCACATATCCACTAAGTATCTGATTTGGGTTTTGCGGTTCCGTAATGGAACAAGTGATTTATACAGTGGATTTGGAAATAAAGATAGCATGCTAAAATAAACTCTGGTATTTATACACAGCACACTACTGATGATATTGTTTTATAGAGCATGCTAATTTTGAATATCCAGTTTACGTATGTTTTTACTTGATGTGCAGCAAATTATAAATTATGATCCACTAATCGTTTTACCATAAGTTGTTTTACTTGTTATTCATATAACGTTACTGCTGAGCAAACAATTACTCACCCTTGCAGAATGTTTTATATATGTATTGTAGATGCCTAGGAGATTCTTTCACAGTAGTCAGGGTAGAGTTCCAGTTCCCTTCGTGTCAGACTCCTCTGAGCTAATTGTGTTGGACCAAGGGTGGTCTGTTGAGTTGCTGTGTTAAGTTAGCTGCGTCAGGATGATTGTCGTAAGTTGGTTTGTGTTAGTTGTAACCTAAATCATATTTAAACCTGGAAAAGGTCTTGGTAAAGGGGTCGTACTTATGTATTATTAATGATTTAGATTGAATTGTGATTGTTATTATTGTTGTTGATGATGTCAACTCCTGACCCCGGGGTTGAGGCCGTCATAGTTGGTATCAGAGCTACAGGTTTGAGTCCCTGATTTAGGTTAGGAGTAGAGTCAAAAGAGTGCATGAAGGTTTATATATAGATGTTAGTCAGCAACTCAATCAGAGGAGCAAGTTTAGAAGTTCAGTCAAGGGTTTCGGAGGCGTAACCCTGAGGTTTATTGGGGATTGACTGGAACTGCCCTAACCTAGAGTACATTTCCTTCGATTATGTGTCATTGATAATATTCGATAGAGGTTCCTAGTTTTTCTCTTGAGAAAAATGAGTTTGATCGTGAGAGTTCAGTGTTTGAGCAGACCCTTGATGTGTCAGCTGAGGGGACACCAACGTTGTTCCCACATATTGCATTTTCTATATCAAGGAATGTTACTGGACTGATTGTGTGACCTTGGTGAGTTCGGATAGCATGATAATAGTCAGGGGCTGCTATGACGACCAAGTTTTATAGTGAATGTGGATTAGAACAGGAGGTGGTATCTTTGAACCCTTCTATCTCTTTCTCGAAATGTATTTTGCTTCCAGAGTAATTGTTTCCTATTCCATAAGTTGTTTACTTTTCCTGTGAGAAAGTTGTGAACCCGAAGTAAGCTACTTAGGGTTCCATTGATCTCATTACAAATCAGATTCACCCCTTCTTATTTGTGAATTTTCTTTTTAACATTGTTTCTTTTCTCGGAAATTCTATCGGTTGATTGGGGCAAACAATGCATATGAGTTGACCATTTTTCTGTGTGGCAAAAGGGTCTGGTGGGACGCCACCAAATTATGTGTTGTGACCATATGGTACTAAGACTGGCCATCTTATGTACGTGTATGGTTTCTCTCAGTCATACCTATGTTTTCTTCTCCTGTCCTCCCCGTATTATTGATTCTTTGACTTTGACATTTCATTTGAAGTCCCGAGGCAGTGGATTGTCAGTAGCTTTTATAATTAGACAGTCCTGGTCATTGAAAGTAATTGAGAGTTGACTGTCTGGAGGAAATAGAAGATGTAAATTGGATTGCTAGCTATCTCAGAAATGATAATAGTAGAGAGGATTCATGATTCGATATTGAAGGTTGCAGTTTTAGAAAAGTTAACCCTGTGAAAGATAGGTTATGGTAGGAGATAAGAAGTCGCCTTGGGAAGAAAGGGTAATTCAGTGATTGATGAATCACTTGAGGGTGATAAGAAATCATCCCTGGAAGAATGGTTGGTTTAAATTTGGACCATGGTGCCTAGAGGAGTCTAACATTCCTTAAGCTTGACTTGAATTACTAGTGGGTTTTGTGTAATTGGTGGTTGTTATAGCCGGCCAAGTTTTATTGTATACCAGATTGGTGTTAATGAGGTAATAGAGCAGTGACGGGAAGTGGTTAGTTGTTGTTGTATTGAGGAGTCATGCTACGGTGTTAGTTCCTTTATATTTTAGTTTTCATGAACTGTTATTGATTCTGCTACTGTCATTGTTGCTATGATTGCTAGTGCTATTAATCTAGATTTCTTTTGTACATGGACCCCGATATTAAGGACATGGGTAATTTATTGGTGCAACATTTTCCTGATACAGGTGCACTGTTTAAAAACGGTGATATTTTGTTAAATATTTTGTTATGTTTTAAATAAACTTATTTATATATCTCAGGAAAATGCCACCTAAGAAAGCTACCCAGTCTAAAGAAAATAGTAGTAGTTTTGTGAAGGGTCCAACTATAAATGAAATTCTAGATTTGTTGCGCCAGCCGCAGCAACAACAGTTGCAGTTAATCTAACAGGTTTAGTGGCGGTAACTACTGTTGCAGTAGAAACAGCAAGGAGTAAACCCAAGTGTTTGTTTCAAATATTTTCAGAATGTTAACCCTTCTAAGTTTAAAGGTGAACCTAATCCAGTAGCTGCTGGAGCATGGTTAAAAGGAGATGGAGAAAGCTTTCAATTTTGTCCAAGTAAGTGAAAATTTTAAGACTGAGTATGTAAATTACTCCTTAAGGAATGAAGTGAATTATTGGTGGGAATCAACCAGAGTGTTAGAAGGGAAGGCCCTGTTTCATGGGCTAGGTTTATTGAGTTATTTTTGGAAAGTTATTTCCCAGATTGTGTGCAGAATTGAATGAAAATTGAGTTTCTAGAACTGAAATAAGGTGGAAGACGTGTGTTGGAATTTGAGGCCAAGTTTACAGAATTGGCCCGACTAGTTCCTGAGTATGTAAGTACGGAGAGTCAAAAGGCAAGGAGGTTCCAACAAGGGTTGAAGCCTGAAATTCGCAGAGGAGTTGTGGCGTTGCAACTCGAGACATACTCCTCTTTGGTTCAGGTCACCCTGGTAATGGAAGGTGACCAGAAGTTGGTTGTTAAGGAAGAGAATGATAAGAAAAGGAAGTTTGGTGGTGCTAGGGACAAGGCATATCAAGAAGAATCTAGTCAAGTATTGTAGAATCAGTTTGGCCGAAGCAGGAGTAAGAGATTCCTAAGACAAAGTTTTTCTCAGGCTAGGTCTAGTGCTACTTCAGTTGTTTCCACTCCAGCTTAGTCAGTCAAGTGAGCAGTGGATTGCAAGTCCTGTGAAAGGAGACACAGTGGTACGTGCAAGAAGAATGTGCAATGTTTCAGGCATAGACATAAGGGTCATTATGCATCGGAATGTAATCCAGGAAATCAAGGAGTTGTGGAACGGGTATTCAAGGTACTACATCCCAAGGGCCAACATCCAGCTGAGCTAGAGATAGAACTTTCAAAAGAACCAAGAAATCAAGCATTTAGAAGTTGGACGTAGTTGCAATTGATCTGATACCCTCCGAGCTAGAGGGGTTTGATGTGATTTTAGGATTGAGTTGGTTGTCCTGTATAATGGCAAGGAGTGGTTTCAGAAGAAGCAAAGTATAAAGTGTACAGAAGCTGATAGTAAGGTAAGTTTCTGGATGCAGAAGCAATTTAAGGCGTGACTAGCGCATATAAAAGATAATAATAAGAAAGTACCTAAGTTGAAAAGAATTCAGACAACAAGTGAGATTCCAAAGGTTTTATCGAATGACTTATCAGGATTACCTCGGAACATAAGAGATAAATTCTCAGTGGTTACTATACAGAGTCGGGCTGGTGTCAAAAGCCCCGGATCTTATGAACCAGTAGGAGTCAAGTAATTAGTTAAGGAAACTTCAGAATTGGGAAATGAAAGAATAATGAGACAAGGTGTATTCTGTGTTGTGTACCAATGTGGTTTATAGGAAAGAAGAATGGACGTATGAAGATTATGTGCTGATTATCAGAAGTTGAAAAGTTTGAGTAATAAAAAATACCCCGGAGTGTCTAGAGGCAAGTGGAACGAAATAATTAGTTGGTAATTGTAAAAGTTATGAGAAGGAGGAAAGTGAGCATACCAGTGATGCTGTAGAGAAGAAGAATGGAATTATGAGGTTGTGTAATGATTATCGGGAGTTTAATAAAATAATAAATAAGAATAGGTAACCTCTATAAAGAATTGGTTACTTATGTGACCTAATTAAAAGAATGTGTTATTTCTCGAGGATTGACTTAAGATACAGCCTGAGGACATGACAAAGAGTGCGACCAGAATGAGTTATGAGTATTGTAATCTCTGGTGATATTATGTGGAGTAATAAGTGCATCAGTTATCTACAAGTAATCAAGGAACATGGTGTATAAGGAGTACTTGGATAAGTAAATTGTATTTATTGATAACATCCTCAGCTATCTAAGGATTAAGAAGATCTGTGTAGAACGCCCAAGGATTTTCCTACGAAGATTAAAAGGGAAGCAATTAAATGCTAAGTTTTAGAGTATGAATTTTGGTTGAAAATAACAAGAGATTTTGAGTATTTCACTAAAAACCATCCAAGCAAAGCCCGTGTAGTGGTTTATGTCTCATACAGAGAAAATGATTAAATATGGTTAAGATTGCTAAGGAATTAGTAAATGAATTGGGAACTGTGGAAGTTGAAGTTGAGTATCTTAAGGTGATAAGAAGTGAGTATATGAGATTATTTTCCAAGCCTAACTGATGGAAAGGAGTAAGAGGTGTTCAAATGTTTGGAACTAAGTTGAAAATGAATAGTGTCTATCATCCTCAGATGAAGAGTTAAAGTGGGAAGATGATTCGAACAATATAGATATGTGGAGAGTATATATATGTTGGGTTTAAAAGGAAATTGAGGTAATTACCTACCATGGATTGAGTTTTCTATGCTAATAGTTACCATGTTAATAAGGGAAAGCTATCTTGTCAAGCCTTGTATGGACATAAGCGTGGGTCCTCACTCTATTGAGAGAAAGTGGAAATAGAAATCTTGTTAAGTCCTGAATTAATTTAGTACATCGAGAGGGTGGTGGTGTACTCGGGAAAGAGTTAAAATGACTCGGAATATACAAAGAGAGAAAGCGGATTCACATTGAAAGAGTATGAATATATAGAATGAGGATCGGGGTATAGGTGAAAGTTTTACCCTGAAAGAGATTGGTTAAGTTGAACAGAAGGGACAAGTTGAGTCCTCAATATAGTGAATCATTCGAGGTATTGATAAATATAGGTATAGTTGCCATGAGTTGACGTGGCTGCTGCAGTTGCAGTATATATATATATATATATAATTTGTCTTGCGTATAAATATTAAGGTGATATGTATCTGACTCGGATCAAATTATGAATTAGGGGCCAATGTGCTCTTATCCAAAATTATTCTGCGTAGAATGATCGATCCAAACCCTAGATCGTTGAGAGCGAGTCCTCATCAATGAATTTATGTCTATAGCAAGTATGCGATGAATAAATCCCCGAGTAGAAGAGTCTACCTGGAAGTTAGAGTCCGATATGCTTGACAAATATCTTCACTCGTTTAGTTAAATCAGATTCCGAGGACAGAATCTTTTAAGGGGGGAAGGATGTAGCGACTCGTATACTTTTATATTTAATTAAAGTGTAATTATGAAATTATTGAGTGAATAATATATGTGTATAGCTTCTGTCAGCTATGTGTTGTTTTACTTTTATCTATGTGTGTGAATTACGGTGTTCAGGGTGGTTCGTGTAATTAATTATGGGCTTGTATTGAATTGTTTTTGCTTTTAAAAGTGGATTTAATTCAAGTTTATTTGTGTAAATATGTGGATTGTCTTTAAAATTATTTTTATGACTCTATAATCTCAATATTTATTTTTGGGATTTTATAAAATTCAGAAATCAATATTTCATTAATTATTTAACCCTATACGATTTTCTGATTGTATTTATTTGTAAAATCTGTATTTAATTCCCGAATTATTCAAAAATTATGTAACTCATATTTATTTAAGTTGGGAATATTCCGGAATTTTAAAATTATTTTGGGGATTTTTGAGATTAATTTCACACTCGCGTTAATTCGTTTAATTGGTAAAAGCGGGTATAAAGTACGTTTCAGAAATTATTTTAAATTTTTGAAAATTTATGTTTTATTAACTTCGGGATATTTAAAACGTTTTAAGTCTATGTCGGTAATTTTCTGAGTTTATCTCGAGCGCGACCCGGTTCGTTAATTGCTGGATTCGTAGATAAACCGGGCCTCAAAATTCATGTTTATCTGCTTAAACACGTGGCAGTCTAGGAGTGGGTTGCGTTTTTGGTTGTTACACGTATCAATTCAAAGGAAAAAATAAAAATCAATCCACCCATCCCTGTTTCTTCATCAACATCAATCTCTCTACATCTCTCGACTCTCTCAATCTCCCTCGATCTCTCCCTCTCGGTTATTCACCTAATCTTCCTGTCATCCTCTATTTTCTTTCTTTCAATCATTTTTTCCCCTTTCCCTTCCCTGTTCGTGGTGATTTCCGTCGCCGGATTCTTGTTTCCCGGCCGATATCGCCGCTTTTCCAGCCATTGTTGTTCCGGCCATTTCCGTTTTATATGTATGTATATCCTGTGTATCTATATGTGCTTAAGTGTGTGTGTTTTTATGTGTGTATACATGTGCGAGTGTGACTGTGTGTGTGTGTGCAAGCATCTGCTTGTGTCGCGCGTTGATGTGGGTTCGTTCGGCTGCTGTTATTGTCTCTGTAATCTTGCTGTTGGAAGGAATGTGTTGGGTTCTCGGTTCGTTATTATGTTGAGTTGAATTTTTATATTTTGCAGGATCGAATTTTGATGGCCTTTGTGAAATAAATAATAAGATCATATGGGAATTATTATTAATTTAATCGGTAAAATTTACGTTGGAAACCCGGAATTAATCGGGTACCCGTAAATTTTACCGCCGTCGGCGATGAGCCTCGGCGAGCCGACAGTGGACTGTGATGACGCGGTTCTGAGTCCTAATATGTAAAAATAAATATATAATGAATTTATTGATTTTATTTGTAAGTTCGATGCGAAATAAAAGTTGAATATTTGTATTCGAGGTTATTAAATTGTGATTGCGATTGTTGTTGTTGATTTGACGTCGAGTTGTTCGACGGGTTAGTCGGATAAATAAAGGAAGTGTTGCCCAATTTTCGAGAAATCGAACTACGGAAATATGGGAGCGTATCCAGTAATTATCGGGCTGTCGAACGAGTATATATAAACACACATATATATATTGTATAAATATCTGATTGTATGTGGTGGTGAACTGTTTTGCCAAAAGTAATAACCCTAATTTCGTAAAATGAGGAGTATGCGTATTTTCTGAAAATAAACACCAAACCGATTTTGAGAACATGAACCCTAATTGTTGTGTGTGTTATTATAATATGTGTAATTACGAGTCCGGTTTGAATATCATTGGGTAGAATTGGTATCGAGGATATGTCAAGCGTACCTGGTCGTCTAACATAGGGTATTTTGGCTTTTTGGGTTCTAGTCGAAGGACTCAAGAGTTGGTATCAAACTAAGATAGCCTAGTGATCAATCGAAAAGCGCAACGAGGTTCCTAAGCGAAGGACCTGAGCGTTGAAGTCGGATCCAGGATAGTCAAATAGTAAAGCGATAAAGCCGAGTGTCCCGAATCGATTTAAGGTCAATCAGAGATAGTCGTAAGCTCTGCAAGGCAAGTACCCCTGACTATTCTTTTATGGTTCAGTACGTATGAATAGCTAAATGTTTTATTCTCTTAATGGAACATAAACATTTTAAGTTACGTATCCCTTGTTCTTGAAAATGTTGTTTAAAATTATATTTTGGGGAAAAATAACTTCTGAAAACACCTATCTCTAAATGTGATTAAAATGAAAAGAAGTGGTGAATAGTGTGCTGTGACAGAATTAATTTTTGAAAAGAGATAGGTTCAAGTGATTTTGAAAACTGGATAAAATGGTCAGATATGGGATATATTGGGGCCAGAGTAGGCCTATTGAGGTGGCGTAAGAGGCCAATTCGGTTGCGCGCATTATATAACCGATTAGTCCAGCAGGTCAGAGACCTAGCTAGTCTCTGAGTTCCGAAACATGTATATAGGATGGCAGTGGGAGTTGTCCGGTGTTGATAGCCTGATCAACTATCTTCACATATCCACTAAGTATCTGATTTGGGTTTTGCGGTTCCGTAATGGAACAAGTGATTTATACAGTGGATTTGGAAATGAAGATAGCAAAATTAAACTCTGGTATTTATACATAGCACACTACTGATGATATTATTTTACAGAGCATGCTAATTTTGAATATCCAGTTTACATATGTTTTTACTTGATGTGCAGCAAAATATAAATTCTGTTCCACTAATCGTTTTACCATAAGTTATTTTGCTTGTTATTCATATAACGGTACTGCTGAGCAAACAATTGCTCACCCTTGCTGAATGTTTTATATATGTATTGCAGATGCCTAGGAGATTCTTTCGCAGTAGTCAGGGCAGAGTTCCAGTTCCCTTCGTGTCAGACTCCTCTGAGCTGGTTGTGCTGGACAAAGGTGGTATGTTGAGTTGCTGTGTTAAGTTAGCTGCGTCAGGACGATTGTCGTAAGTTGGTTTATGTTAGTTGTAACTTAAATCATACTTAAACCTGGAAAAGGTCCTGGTAAAGGGGTCATAGTTATGTATTATTAATGATTTAGATTGAATTGTGATTGTTATTATTGTTGTTGATGACGTCAACTCCTGACCCCGGGGTTAAGGCCATCACACTATTCCCTAGCTGCTGCTTCCAGAACTTCTTCAGAGTGTGATTATCACTTACAGCCCTCATGGCTCTTTGCTTTTTAAGTCTCTTTGCTGAAGTTGAGACTTTGGGAGCTTCATCATCAGAATTTAGCTTTCTAAGCCTTTTGAGGGGCCTAGAACTCCCAGTTTCAGTATTGTTCTGAGAAGAGATCTTCTCAACTTCTACAATAATAGGTCTTGATATTGGAACTTGTTCCTCATTATCTGACTCATCTCTTAGAACAATTCTCCTTCTCTTCTATTGAGACTGAGGTACTATCTTAGTCCTTTTGGGTTTTGAAGATGAAGGCTTCACTGGATGTGTTGAAGGTTTAGGTTGAGATGACTGTGTTGGTTTGTAATATGTCCTGATGGAGGGTTGAGTTGGTTGAGGTTGTGAAGTTTGAGGTGTTTGTGTAGTTGTGGTAGGTGCGGATGAAGATTGGGTTGGTTTTGATGAGTTGGTGGGTTAGACATCAGGATAGACAGATGTATATGCTTGTGGATCAGCATTTACCAAGATCTGTTTTACTGAATGAGGAATCTGTAAGGGTCTCAGCACTTGTTTCTTATTGTCAGCATTTAACAAATCATCAAAAGCCCTTTTTGCAAGCCTAAAGGGTGGAATTAAATCACTGTCTAGTTGGGGTTCATCAGCACAACAAAAGGTATATATAAGCTGACAGAATCTAGCAAAGTATACTACATTCCTATCCTCTGTCATCCTATCCCCTATGAAACCTAGCACAACACTTGCAAAATCAAAATGAGTTTGATGAATAAGGGCATACCCGATTTGCTAACTCATGATGGGAATAGCATCAAAGTTGGAGCATTTATTGGCGAATGCCTTTGTGATACAATCAAAGAAAAAGTTCCATTCCTTTCTGATATTTGATCTTTTCAGTTGACCCAGCTTTCCCAAACTTTTCTCATAGCCCAGACTGGCCATAAGCTGCTGTAAAACAGGATCCTCCACTGTTGAGAATGTACAACCTTCAGGTAAGTATAGAGCTTTATGAACTGCTCCAGGAGTAACAACATGCTCGACATGTAACGCCCTCCAGACCCGGGGTATAAGTCTGGGGGTTACTAGCTAATCACCAAACCTGTACAATCTGATTAACAATTAATAAAGAAATGAAATTAACCCCCTTTAACACTAACCAGGATCTTTTTAGGTTGAAGTATGAAAACAAGAACCACTAACTACTTTTATTACAAACCAACATTCAAAGTCTCACAAACTCTCTTTATTACAAACCATTGTCTAATTCATTTTAAACTAAGTTCAACTTTTATTCAAACACATACACTATCTATCAACACTCCACCTGCTCGGGCAACTCAAAGCTTTCTTCCTGGATTGGGATCAATACCTTGGGTATGAGAGGATCCCGAGGCTTGACCCGCTTCTTTACCACTCGAATCCTGATTGGTTTCATATTCCTTCTTAACTGAAAACAATAAGGTGAATAACAACAAAAGGGGTGATCCAAAAATTGCTCAACAAGTCCACAAAATATAAACAGTGTTAAAGTATTTTAAATCAATTCGTCATCCCAGGTATATCTGCAAAGATATAACCTCACGAGAATAGCAAGAAGGCCATTACTGGCGAGTACAAATGAACTAAACTGGACACAAGTTCGCATCTATATTCTGCTGATCAGTCAGAATATAATGCAGATCCATACCTCAATATATAGATCCAGTCGGGTACCCAAGCACTACGGCCCACGTCGAGGCACCAGTCATCCCGGTCCTCAGGATTAAGACACACTCAATCCCAAAAATATCATTATCCAGTCCATCGCTTAGCAACCGGAACAATCGGTATACTTTGATATATCCCAAATACCAGAATATATCAATCTCAATGCATTATCAATGGAATATGAATCAAGAATTCAAAGAAACGGAGAAATCAAGAATCGAAATGAAATATGAATAAAGGAATAACAAGTGTATATCAGTGATCAAGAACAATAATCAAGAGAATGCAAATGTGATAAGCATTTGAATCAGTATTACTATTCTGAAAGTAGAATAGGGGAAAAACTTTCCTTCTGCGCGACTCACTGCAATTGAAGCACTTCTGTCTATCACCTTGGACTATTACCAACTCAACTTGCCTGGCTGGCTTAGCTTCTGTTGGCAAAACAGATTGGTTAAGTCACGTCATACTTTATTTGCATCTTGAATCGGCTTCACACCGTTCCTAACATCTACCCATGCGCTTATGACCGACTCGTGTATTACATATAAGCAAGTAAGACTCAATTAACCACGTAATAGACATAAGCACATAGGCACATAATCATTTTTATAGTTAAAATAATTTTTAGAACCAAAATCGACTCGCTGATCGCTCAACTGATCGTTATCTGACTCGTTTCCCATTTTTGCGGAATTTTTCGGACTCGTCTCGGCACGTAACTCGACTGATAATCAAACAAGTCACAAAATCAACTAATGTTCAGAAGAAATTAAACTTTGATATTATTTTTAATGAAAATGATTCATTTTTCTGGGTTAACAAGCTTTCGTTTCACGCAAATCGGACTAACGGTTGAATTATTATCAATTAAATACTGATAATTCCATTTATTAATCATTATAAATAATTATTACTAATTTTTTTAAAATTCAAAAATAATTTTTAAATCATTATTTAAGAAAAATCATAATTAAAAATGATTTTTCTATAATTTTTGGAATTAAAATGAATTTATTATGATTTATTGAAAATTATTTGATTAATTGTCAAAATAATTAATCATTTTTAAATAATTAATAAATAATAAATAAATAATAAATAATTCAGAAAACAACTAAATCTGATTTTTAGAAAATATTTCAGAATTATTTATAATATAAATCAATTAATTAAATAATTAATTAATCAATTTACAAAATAAATGAAACTGATTTTTAAAATTAATAAAAATATAATCAAAATCAAAATTTTAGAAACAATTGTCAGAAATTGGTTTCTGACAAAAACAAATCAAAACCGGGTTTTAATCCGGGTTTTGATTCGGGTAAACGGGTTGGGGCATGGGTCGGATCTTCAAGAACACACTGGAATTTTTCCAGATTCCGGTGACGTTCCCGGAGTCCAGCAACCCTGAAACCCTGCCAACTATGCATCGTTCAGCCTTGTTTTTACGGGGTTTTCATTCTCCATCCATTCACAACTCGATTCCAGCCATCAAATGACCAAAATCATCCCTGAAATCAATTCTCCGATCTAAACTCAAAGTTTTCCAGCCAAACATCGAATTTGCAGAATCGTACATAAAATCAAACGTTTAATAGTGCAAATTAAAGCTATGAATACATACAATCAAAGCCCTAAACTTTCAGGAACCAAAGATTCGCAGAAATCATCGAGTTGTGTTTTGAAAATTCAGTATAAACCCTAGAAATCGTACTTTGCTATCTAGGTATCGTTTCATCAGTTAAACACCATGAATCAACTGTAAATCACATAACCAAGCTATTTCAATCATCAAAACATCAAAATAACCCTGGAATCAAAAAGCCCTAATTCGAACATAAACCCTAGAAATCGAAAATCAAAAACGATGCAATAAAACGTGAAATTGATGCAAGAAACAGAAAGAACAGATCAAAACCTTCAATTTGGATACTCGAATCACTTGTTTTGGTGTTGTAATCAGATCAAAATCACGACTTGAATTCCTGACCCGAACCTGTTCTTCCCGACCCGATTTCAGAGAATTTTCTGATTTTTAATTGTTAATTATGATTAATTAAATAAAAATTAGGCTATATATAGTAGTAAAAATAATACTCCTAATTAAAATTAAGGCCCTAATTCTACACTTCTTAAAATTAATAGGCCCCTAATTTTATAATTTTTGAGTATTAAAATTTAATTTATAAATATTTTATATATACAATATATATGCCAAAATTTCCCAAAAATTGTGAATAATGCAAAAATGCAAAGAAATAATATAAATGAAAGTCCTATAATTTTATAAAAATAAAAATGTGATTTTTGTGGGGGTTTTGATACCCAATAGGGCCCGAAAAAGTCATTTTTCGCAAAACGAGAAAATTTATAAAATATCTAGATGTTCAGAATAATGCGATTGTAAAAGCCATTTGATGAAAAATAAGGCCCATTATTTTATTTGAAATACTGGCTTTAAAATCATTATTTGGGTCGTAAAACGTTTGAAATGAAACCTATGAATGCATAATAAAATATCTGAAAAATACCTTAAAATTACAGAAATGGCATGGAATACACGTAACACATAACAGTTAGGGTTTATCAGATAATCACACATAAATGACATAGTAATATACATATTTTATTATAATTATGATATAATATAAACGTAAATTTTCTAGTCGTTACATCCTTCCCCCTTTAAAAGGATTCTGTCCTCAGAATCTTCTATGAAAACAAATGAGGGTATTTCTCTAACATTTTACTTTCAAGTTCCCAGGTTGATTCTTCAACCATAGGATTTCTCCACAACACTCGCACTAAATATACAAACTTATTTCTCAACACTTTCTCTCGCCGATCTAAAATTCTTACCGGCTGTTCTACAAAAGACAAATCAGGTTGGATTTCTATCGGCTCATACTCTATTACATGCCTAGAATCAGGATTATATCACTTAAGCATTGACACGTGAAACACATTGTGAATATGCTGCATATGAGGCGGTAAAGCTAATTCATATGCAACTTTTCCCACTTTCTTCAAAATTTCAAACGGTCCAACGTATCGTGGTTTCAATTTACCCTTATTGCCAAATCTGGTTAATCCTTTCCATGGCGATATTTTGAGTAGTACGTTTTCTCCTTCCTGATAGTCCATATCTTTCCTGGCTTGATCTGCATATTTGCGTTGCCTGTTTTGCGCTGCATCGAGTCATTTTTGAATGAGTTCAATCTTTTCTTTCGTCTGTTGAATTAATTCTGGACCCAAAATTTTGCGTTCTCCAACTTCATCCCAATGTACTGGTGATCTGCATTTCCTCCCGTATAATGCTACATACGGTGGCATTCCAATGCTGGCGTGATAGCTGTTATTATAATAAAATTCCACCAGAGGTAGATGTTCATCCCAGCTGCCTTCAAAATCGATCGCACAAACTCGTAGCATGTCTTCAATTGGTTGAATAGTTCTTTCACTTTGCCCATTAGTTTGCGGATGATAAGCGGTACTCATGTTCAATTTGGTTCCAAGACATTCTTGAAATTGTCTCCAAAATCTTGAGTCGAAACGAGGATCTCGATCGGACACGATAGATATTGGAACTCCATGTCGCATTACAATTTCCTTGAGATACAAGTGCACTAGTTTGTCGAGTGAAAATCTTTCGTTGATTGGTAGAAAATGTGCTGACTTGGTGAGTCTGTCAATGATTACCCATATCGCATCATGATTTGCTTTTGTCCTTGGTAGTCCTACTACAAAATCCATCGCTAAATGTTCCCATTTCCATTCTGGAATGTCTAACGGTTGTAATAATCCGCTCGGATGTTGATGTTCCGCTTTAACTCGCTGGCATGTGTAGCATTTACTCACCCATTCATCTATTTCCTTCTTCATGTTCGGCCAACAGAAGTTCTCCTTCAGATCGCGATACATTTTTGTGCTTCCTGGATGAATGGAATACTTTGAATTGTGCGCTTCTCGCATTATTTCTTCTTTTAATTCTGCCACGTTAGGGATCCAGATTCTCGACACAAAGCGTAAATTGCTTCGTTATCTCTCTGAGTTGTGATCTCTTCTCCCGTCAGGTCGTCATCTTGACTCACCACTTCATCTTGACAGCGACTCAAGTCATAGTGTAGATAATTTCTGCAGATTCATGGGAAACACGAATCTCAATTTCCAATTTGTCGAATTCCTTGGTTAATTCTTCACATGAAGTTAATCGATTTAATCTTTCTTTCCTGCTCAGCGCATCTCCCACAACATTTGCTTTCCCTGGATGATAACTGATCGTGACATCGTAGTCCTTTATCAATTACAGCCATCGACGTTGTCGCATGTTCAGTTCCTTTTGAGTAAAGATATACTTCAGACTTTTCTGATCTGTGTAGATTTCGCATTTTTCACCATAGAGATAATGTCTCCAAAGCTTCAACGCAAATACAATCGCTGCCAATTCCAGATCATGAGTGGGATATTTCTGCTTTATTTTAAATTTAGAAAGTATTTAGGTTTCATAAAAATTATCAGACCGGGACCCGACCGGGACGTAAAAACCCACAAATTTGTTTTTGTATTTTTATAAAATCAAACATTCTTCAAATAGTTAGTGTTTTCGTAATTTTGGAATGTACGTAATTTTCATGGAATTTTGATATAAATATTGTATTTATTTATAAATTATGTTTTAATAACGTTTTCCCGTAAATTATTACTTTCGGGCTTGTTATGTTAAGTTATGAGAACAAAAGGTACCGATTTGCGATTTATCGGGATTAATTTATTGATATAAATAGGCCTTGTAGTTATCTGTACATTTTATAAATATCAAAATTTTATAGATAATAAAATCAATCATTCTTCTTATCTTATAAAAAGTTTATAATCTTCGTTTCAAAGATCGATCCATATCGGGCTAGTTAACCATCCGTTTGTTTTGATCTTGATATCGTATTAAAGCCCTCGATTAGACGATCATTTTGATTAAAGAATCACGAATTGAGATCGAGTATTTTGCTCGTTCCTTGTTCATCAGAATCGACGAAAATGGAGCTTCTTTATTTAGTAATTATGTGATTGTTTGGATGATATAATAAGTTTCTTGATGTTATTTAGAGTCGAATCGCATATTTGTTTGTATTATTCGACAGCTTGATTGTAAATTCGAGTTTTAATTTTTTTTATTTTAAACTTCAAATTTATGGAGTTGATGATAATGAAGATAATTATACGATCTTAGTTAGATTGTATTCCCAACTAGCTTCAATTTTATAGAATAAGTAGTTTTGGTTAAGAAATGAATAAAATCGAACTTCGCCGGAGTTTCTTGAAATTCTTCGGTGTTAATGGCTTTTTATCGCCGAAATTAACGAACCAGAATTCGTTTATGATGATTCTTGGAGTGTCTGAGTTGCTGGATTGAATTGGAGTTGAATAGGATTAAGAACCGAAGCAAACTGTATATTTTTTGCCGGAATTGAACTCACTAGAGTCCGGCGAACCGAGTAGGAATCTGGGTTTGTTTCAGAAATCGACCAGTGTTCATATCGACATGGTTGTGTTCTTGGACGACCAAGATTGAAACCCGGTTTTGATCCAAAAAGCCCCAAACCCAATATCAATTTACAGTTTCTATGATTTATTTTTAAACTAAATCCAAAAATTATATTTTAATTCCAAAATTTCATTTTAAATTTCAAATAATTTGGTTAATTATTTTTAAAAAATTAACGGAATTAATTTAATTTCAATTTTTTTAATATTTTCAAAAATCATAATTTGATTTAACTATTTATAATTTATTTTGATTAATTATTTATAATTAAGCCAAATAATCCTTAAAAATTACTTTGAGCTTTTAAAAATATATAAAGGTATTGAGTAATCAATTAATATTATTATTAACTGAAATATTCTTATTTCATTCAATCGTTTAATACGAAAAAATGCTTCTAGACTCAGAATAATATTCCGCTTCTATTAAAAATACTTTCAAGACATAAATCTTTTTTTATCGAAAGGTCGCTTGTTTTGCAAGTCGTTCTAAGTTGGATAATCATTGAAAATTCATATTTTGATCCAATTTGAGTTTTAAAAATACCGAGACCTATCTTTTGACGATCAAACTTACGTGTTATATGAATAACATGATTATATGCTATGTTATATGCATGCTATCTGTTTACCGCTTTAGATGCCACGTTTAGATAAATGATCGGGTAGATGTTGAGACGTATAGACGCCATTTGAGTTTTTTCCCGATAATTATATAATTGAATTTGATTTATAAAATCAAGGTCAGGAAGGCAATCAAGTAGTAGTCAGAGCTAATCGCAGTTGTTGCTTACATGCAAGTACCCCCTTTCCTATTCTAATTTCAGAATAGATGAATGTTTAAATATTCGGAATTGATATTACTGTTATGCATATTCTTGTGACAAAGTATTTATAAATACTCAATGACTTATTGAAGTTAAGCTATTCTAGTAATTATCCTGCTTGAATATAAATTCTCTTTCCATATAGATGGTGAATACCTATTATATCCAGAATACTCTATATAGTGGATCTTTATCATAAGGTTAGCGAATAGCGAATCCTTCTAGTTATTTCTCCATCAGTTGATCGGTTACTCCGGACCATGTTTCATAGGGGTTATTTAATTACGGATGTCAATTGATGTGATTATTTTAATAAAAATATTTTAATGATTGGATGAAAGCATAACAGGCCGTGACGACGGTCCAGTGAAGGGCTATGTATTATATATAATTATGATACAACTTTTTCAACAGGTCAATATATTGCCTTGTTATTTGAGTACTCATGTTGTGGGACATGTTTTTACGAATCATGATCCAGTGCTATCACATAAACTGATCAGTTGTGACAGTACGTCCGTCAGTTAAGGATTCCAATCTAAAACTTATAATATAATGTTTATGCTTGTGTTAGCTTTGATATTGTTCAGATATTATTGTTTATCTCTTGTTCTTCAGTTATTAAAATAACATTGTTGTTATCGTTTCAAGCACATATATTATACTGCTTGCTGAGCATTTTATAGACCATACTAATTTTATTATGATATTCTTTCAGTACAGGCTAGCGATGCTCCATATTCTGCACACGTCCAGGAAGAGGGTGCCCACTGAGCATCCTCAAATCCTTAGATTCCACCTTCCAGCTCAGGTTGGAAGCAGAGTACTGTTTATTTTGTACAATAGTTTGTAACGTATTAAAAAAAGTGAACTAGTGTGTAAAACTTAACTAGACTTTGGAGAATTAGTATAACTTCTTGTAGAACTTATCCTAATCAGGGTTGTAGTTCTAATAACTCATGTTTTGTTATAGTGTATATTTCATATTATAACCAGTGCTTGATCCTTATGCATGCAGGGTCAAATTTAGTATTTTATTCCGCTGTGTATATTATTTTACAGTTTTGCAGTTAGTGACTCCCAAATCTAGACCCTGGATTTGGAGGGCGTCACAATTTAGATGGACTAGCCCCGCTAGCCTCTTACGCACATCCAATCTTTAGGATTTCAGTGAAAACCGTTATATCAGAAAAATCATTATAATTCTAGAGCTTCATTTTCTTTTAAACATTTACCAACCTTTGAAATCATTTGGACTCTTTCAAGTCAAAAGTCATTCTTAATTTCATTTCGGGAATACAAGTGGGGTAAACAAAGCTATACGAAAGGAACATAAACTAAAGTATAATCAAGGGTAAACAAATGGATTAACAGTATGTATAAGGCAAAGGCTAATATTAATGCAAGAGTCTCAACCAAGCATAGGTATTATTCTCATAAAGATCTCGAAACGTATAGGTAATAACAGTAAGAATGAAGCATTGGAAACTCTAGGATGTAAAGGTATGCAAAGGAATTAGGTTGATCAAAGGTATATCAGGTGTTTGGGTAACAATATCAATGATCACATCTTTTATCCTCTCATGTCATTCAAAATTTATAAGAAAGGGAAGAGTTACTTGCCTCGAAAACTTTCCTTTTTTCACAGAGATAGAGTTACCACCACCTAGAATTTCCTTTCTTTTCCTAGTTCTAATGTCTTCTCTTTCAAAATCTACAATATAACAAAAAACACTAATTAGGGACCTTATGATCATTCGACATTTTTCTGAACGTCTAACTGTAATACCCCATTCGCGTTAGAACAGCTGACTCATACATGTACTTTATTCACATAAGTCATATAAAGACACATTCATATCCATATTCTAGTATTTACTAATATTTCTGATTCATTATTTATAATCAAGTAAACATGAACCCACATAAGCATATATTCGATTATACTTATCATACATTACCCATACCACTAAACTCTCATTAATAAAACATTCGATTATACAATCATTTCTTATTCACAACTATGTAAAAGTTATAACACCGACACTGTAACATTTTAATCACATTAGGTTCCTTTTTTAGCGCATATATTCTACCAAAAATCTGGCATGTCTCGTTCGTAAATACACTAGCCATTTAACCAACCCAATCAAGCAATAATCATCAAGCCATCTAGTTCGATATTCATAATTAAATTTATAGGTTCCAAATATCACTAGGCACATTCGAATAATTATATACATTAAATAATTCTAGGATCAAATTGCTAACAACAAATAACAAGTCGATTTATAAACATGACCAAAATTCTTAAAACCGGAACCGAATACAATTTTTGAATTCTGAAAATTTATATACTATTACATGCATAAACATTTCAAGTATTTAACCGCAAAAATCGAATCATATTCACTATGTATACGTTACCCAAATTAAAATCATTTATTAAACGAATTCAAAATTATGACATATCTCTGAAACTTCTGAAAATCATAACTCTGCATACACAACTCGATTAAAATATCTAATTCAACATGTAACTCATTAATAAAAACTATGTATCGAATTAACAAGCTCAAAATCAAAATAAGCTTCGAAAATTTAAGAAATATAAATATGAAAATTGCTTAAATTTCATATGCAAACTCATAAACATCTTTATACTGATTATTAGGGCTCAGGATAAACATCACCGCCCACCACCAGCTCACCGGAGATCAGCGCCGGTGGCGGTAAAGCCTCGGTGGTGCCCCAAGCTCAGGGTTTCCACTCGAAACTCCACCAGCTAGAGTAAACAATGAAATAGACATTTTAATCCTCAATAATCAACCACGAAACCATTAAACCAAATCAAGAATTCAAAAAACTTGAATCAACCTGAATTGGGGTTTCAAAAATTCGGAACTAAACACACATGCAAGGGAATAGAGATGTAGAGGAAGTAATACCCAACACATTGGTGGCTTCAGATTCGAAAACAAGTAAGAAATGAATGAGGAAGAGAGAGAGACAGAGAGAGAAAGAGAGAGAGAGAGAGAGAGAGAGAGAGAGAGAGAGAGAGAGAGAGAGAGAGAGAGAGCTGGGAAGAGAAAAGAGAAATAATAAGAGAAAGGAAAAGGGGAGGAGAGTTGCTCCAGGGTTTATATGCCCAGGAGCAGTTTTGTAATTTCTGAAAAAAATATTTCCAATTACTAATTTCTGATTTTTAAAATTAACAAGGCTGATTATAATTAATAAATTTGATAATAAATAGAAAAATAAGATTTTAAATTTGAAATTCATTTTTAAAATGAAATTTATAAAAATATCTATCTCCTGGTATTTTTAAAATAATATTCCAATAAACGGTTTATTTTCTACGAATTTTACAAGATAATCACGATAATAGAAATAACCTTATAATAATCATTTTAAAATACCAAAATCTTAAAATAAATTCAACCTTTATTTTTAAAAAGTCTCTAGAGCTATTCCAGAGATAATAAAATAAATTTCATAATTTAAACACACTCTGATAATTTATAAAAATATTTAAAGGTCATATAAACCTCATTTTTCACATAATAGTTCATTTAAAAATATTTTTTAATAAAAACCTATAATCACACATTCAATCATGTAAGGATCAAATTACATATATTCATATATCTCAATCAATCATATCTCATATCATCATTTAAGTTTTATTTATAATTACTTTTCATATTTTCCAAATAGCCAATAATTAAAATAAAGATACGACTTTACACACTCTTAATCAATAATCACAGGAACACGTAAGACACTTTTTACTACATATTTTCCACATGATAAATTTAATCATCTTTACCCATTATCTTATCAGATCCACTTTTTGTATAATCATATTTTACGGGTCGCATCTTAACCGACGACCCGACTGACATTTCGACTTGATAAATAACCACATTGCATATCTTAAGTCTTATACTGACTCGTTATAACGCCCCCAAATCTGGGGTTAGGAATTTGGGTCGTCACACAATCATCCATCATCTGAAAGCTGCATTACTTTTATAATCCAACAATTCACATTACACACCCCCAATTTCACACACACACACAAGTTATAGCCTTAGAAATGATGTACATAATGTATATTCTTTTATTAAAACTCAAATGTACTTTACATGATTTCAATCTATTATTCGTAACCTCTACATGAAGTTACAATAATCCTACAATATTTGAAATTTATCTAAATGGTTTGGCCTTGCTGAGGCAAAGCTGCAAGGGCTTCTCCCCGCGATTGGAAGCGACTAAGTTCCTCAATGGCAAACTGGTTATCTGTTGTGCTGTGACATTTAAAAGAAAATAAGAGTGAGAAATAATATTCATCCATAATAATCAACAATATGAAAAGACTGTTAAAGAATTTATATTAATCCTTATAAGGATATATATATATATATATATATATATATATTCGAAAGTAGTTTTCCTGGTGATACGCACCTCTTTTCAAAATAATGTCTTTGATTGACTCATTTAGTCTGAGAATACCTTTATATTAAACCCAACACTTAGACTTATGTTAGGTCACACATATTGTAGAAGGGGGTTGAATACAGTGTATAGCACAATCAAATCGAATTCAAAGAACACAAGTAATAGAAAATAAACTTTATTAAACTCTGTTACAATGTAGAACTGTCCTCTCTCAGTGATGAACAAATATCACGAGAGCTGATAGGGTTACAATGAATAATATTCTCGATAATGATAACACTTATAGTGTAAACCCTATGTCTATGTTTATATATTACACAGTTACAAGATAATCGCTAATTGATATGAAATATAATTCTGCTTCCTAAAATATATCAATCAGTTATCTTTTCTTCCAAGTATTCCATTCTTCACAGAATTCCTTCTTCATGCATATCTCTTCTTGCATTTGTCTTGATCTTCTTTCCTTTCAATCAGCCGCCTTTCTTATCTGAAAGTTTCCTTTAAGTCCTGATATTATCTCCTGATAAATATCTCCTGAACCTTAAGTACTGATAACTTAAGTTCTGACTTCAGTATAAGTGCTGATTCCAGTTAAGTACTAATTTGTCATGTTCAAGTAAGATCTGAAAAATAAACATAAATCATATTCGACATGACATTATCAAATATATCTAACAATCTCCCCCAACTTGTAAATTAGCATAATATACAAGTTTAACAGATATTTGATGATGTCAAAAACATTAAGTACAAATGCATGAGAATTTGACTAGATAACTATAACTTATAGTCCTTAAAGCTTTACCAACTTTAACTTCTAATAACAACTTCGGTCTGTATACATATCAGAATTTGAGCAGTTGTAGATCTTGACTTGGCTTCACTTTCTGATCTCTTCAATGTCAGGAGTTGTTCTGAGATAGTTCTTTAACAAACATCTCTCAGCATATCTGAGTTCATCAATTATCCTCCTTTTAGCATCTTTAAGTTCTGCAGTATCTTCACCAGTTTGAAAGATAGCATATCTGAGATCATTAATTTTTGCTTTTCTCAACTCCTGATCTAGTCTGATGACATAGGATTTGTCAGACTCTAGATTGAATTCAAGTCCCTTAATACCAAGATATGTTCTGATCTTTGCAGTATTAGGCTTCATATCAACAATATCACCCTTATGATCTCTGTACTTCGGATAGTATGTGCTGTCAGACTTTACAGAATAGAGGCTTTTCTGTCTCTGAATTTGAGTCTTCAAATAATTTGCAGCACTTTCTGTTAATCTGTCCTTCACTTGAAGTAAGAATAAAACATGTTCTAGTTCCTCAAAATACTTCAGTGGTATAGCATTTTCCCTTATATGGTAAACCCTTCCATCTGCCATGAAATATAATAAGATGTGTTCTTTTAAGAAGGTATGGTAGACCATCTGTACAGATTCTAGTTGATTCAATCTTTCAGGAGTTACTCCAATACCTGGTTCACTTAAGGAAGTTGGATCATTGGTTGTGTTTTGCACTCTTCTTTCATCAGCACTACCCAATCCAGATTTATCTCTTGCTTCCTTTCCAGTAACCACTCTTGCTTCAAAACCACTTGCTGCAGTCTTCAAAGGTTGAGTCTGTTTGGCTTTAGTGAATCCTGGTAGGAGTAACTTTGAGGATTTAACATGAGCAATGTCAGAGGTTTCCTTTGACTTATCTTCTGATATCAAGCCAACTTGAGCTATGTCAGAGGTTGCTTGCTTCATTGTTATATCAGAACTAACTATATCTGTACTCTGAACAACTTGAGCCATGTCAGAGGTTGTCTTAGAAATCTTCCTTGAACTCAGAGTAAGATTAACATCTTCATCAGAAATTTCTTCATCCATAGGAGGCACATAAACCTTTACAGGTTCACCAACTTTTTCTTTGCCCTTGGACCTTGGATCTATCTGCAATTGTGATTTGGCCTTGATTGTCATAGGATTTGTCCTTTCTTTTATCACAATGCCTTTAGCCGTAGGAAGTTTCTTTTTAACAACAGAAGCTTCGGATTTGGAGTTGACTTTTTCCAACTTAAGTCTAGCTTCTTCTTCCATTATACTCTCAAAGTCCATTCCTGGATTTTCTTTCAGAAATAACTGTCTTGAAATTTCTTCATCAAGTTCCAAAAATTCATCAGAGCTTATCCTTTTACCAGTATCAGAAGTTATTCTTCTCCCAGTTGAAAGAGATGTGTCCTAAGTCCAATCATGTATGATGATTTAGGAATAACTTTTATGTAATCTGTTTTGATTTCGATATTAATAAAAATACTTGTTTTGGTTTTATTGCGGGCTTTATCTATTTAAGTGTTTAAATAAGATATACCATAGTTTAGAGTAAAGCTTTTTATGGATTATGATGAGATCATAATAATGAGACCTAAAAGATGATAACTCTAAACTTAAATATTTCCTGGTCATAGGATTGCTTACTGGTAATTAGTAATCTGCAAAGATCGGTACATACTATGCTTGCTTCATTATGAAGGATGTCTGTTCTCATAGACATTTGTGTGGTGACACTATAGCTAGTATGTAGGTGCTTATTATAGAATAAGTTCACTGAACATGACTCACACAGCTGAACAAATGATGGAGTTCACTCATGTGTCAACAGTTGTTCACATAGTGATAGTTGTACAAGTATCCTTAGACTTGAGGTCATCATAGTCATCTTGTGTACACTGAACTATGCTTTGGTTTAGTTCTTAGTCTTCAGGGACAATTATAAGGGCTCTACTGGGTATAGGAATTTGTACACGAAGATAGTGTATGATCAATAAAGGATCTACCCCTTCCAGTGAAGGAAGAGAATGTTCAATGTTGATCCAGTTATGCTAGTTCAGGAATCTCTGGCCAGAGTGAATGAAATTAGAAGGGAGTTTCTAATTTACATTAAATAGAACTAAGCATAGTGAATGGGAAAGCAAATGATTAAATAAGATAGGCTTGACACAAGTTCCATGCCTTGTATTTAATCGTGACATTGTAGGGTAGAAGGAATTGATTATACGGTAACTACTCACTGAATAGGTTCTTGGTATTCTAAGCAGTGAATTCGTATTATCCGGATAGTCGCGATATGCTGAGAAGTATCCCTCACGATGTAGAATAAATATGATTAATTTATTAATTAATAATATTTAATGAATTAGAGAATTTATATAAATAATGATAAAATAGTTTATTATTATTTATTTCTACTACCGGCTTAATATTGAACCTACAGGGTCACACCATAAAAGAGAATGATTTAATGGTGGAGGAATTAATTAATAATGGTTGGTAATTATTTATTTGTGAAATAAATAATTAATTAGCAGATTTAATAATTGATTAAATGAGATTTAATTAATTCTTAATATTATTAATTAAGATTTTAATTTTGGAAATTAAATCAAGTGAGAGAATTATTTTTCTAAAGTGTTCAGAAAAGGGATTAATGATTAAAAGGTGTTTTAATTACTAGTTAATTGGTTAATAAGAATAATCAATTAAAGGGTTAATAATAATAATATTTTATGGAAAATTTTCAGCTGAAATTTTTGCATATAAATATACTATTATAAACCCTATTTGCCTCAACCCAAATAATTAACCCTAATTCTAAAGTAGAACAAGAGGGAGGCAACTAATTCTCTCAACCTCTTCCTCCTCCATCACATTGTACTCTTGGTGGATACCGGTGGAGTGCTTCACACTTGAGGAGTAGCTGCTAGGGATTTTTGTTCATCGTTCTTGGATCGCTATTAAAGACCTCCATTTTTTCATTAACGCAAAGCTTCTTAAGGTAAACATATTGAACTACGAATTAAATATTATTTTTCGCATGGATCCTGCGGAGGGTTTCGGTTTTTTAAGATTTAAATTTACATTTTCGTTGTGTTTATGTGCTAAAACCCCTTCAATGGCATCGGAACTTGTTATATGCCTTGTAGTTCCAGCTTTAGTTGATGAAAGACCTCCACCTTGACCATGACCTCCACCCATTCCAGAGTTTCCCGGGTCATTACCATCATCCTTTTTCTTCAGTGTCTTATCAGGTTTGTATTTGGACTTAATTACTTTCTCCCTCTTTTTGGCATCATCAGGTAAAAGAAGAGAGAGAAGCAATTTCACTGAGGATTGAATCTCGTTGAGATTGCTGAGAAGCTTGATTTTTCAAAATTTCATCAATCTGAGACTGCTGCTTCTCTTGGTTTTTCTCAATGTTGGTAATTTTGTCAAAGGAAGGTTTGAAAAAGTTTTCCTTTTCAAGTTTCATAGTCATTTCTTGCTTGAGTAAAGCTTCTTGAATTTTATGCGCCTCGGCATGAGTTGTTGAGTGTTGACCTTGAAGGTGTCTAGTACTCAATGTAGTAACTCTCAGTTGTGTCTTGAAATCATCATTAACTAGCATCTCATCAGCTTTTGCCAAGTGCTCAGCAAGAATTCTTTCAGTTGGAACAAAGGTAACTGTGTTCCACTCCTTAGTCCACTCCTGTCCTCTAGGAGGTTCACGCCAATGTACTGGTGCTTCCCCTATAACAAACTTTTTGACTATCTCATCTTTTGAAGGAGCTTGTAGAGGTGCATGTCCAGAAGGACCAGCTGCATCAGCATCTAAATTTGTAGCAGCATTACCAGTAGCATCAACATTTGCAGCATTAGAACTTACAGAGTCAACAGCTTGAGCATCTTCTGATAAAAGAATAGTATGAGAAGCTATGGAGGCTTCAACATCATCCTCTAAGGGCTGATCTCGAACTAAGTTCTGATCAACATCCATATTTTGATGCTCACCTAAAATATGATCTTCGGTATCTACATGCAGAGAAGGTGTTGTAGGCAATTCTGGATTAAAATCAGCATCAGGAATTGGTGTTGTTGTTGGAGTGACTTGAGTTGGTGGAGCTTCTAGATACAAAACCTGAGGCACTTCCAAGTTATAAATGTCCATTTCATCACTTGGCCCCTGAGTATCAGCATTTACTGGAGATACTGGAGGTGTAGGAATGTGAGTAGATTCTGGCTCATGTAGTGGTGAGTGATGAGTAGCATGACGGTCTGAATCAGCACTAGGAGAATTGTGAGCTTCAACAGGGTCTTGTGAGATCAGAGATTCATGATCTCCTTCCTTAGTTGCTGCTTCCATTCCTTTACCAGAATCTTCAGGCCTTTTTGCCAATGTTTTGAATCTTTTAGCTTTTAAGGTGACTTTAGGAGCTGTATCATCAAAATTATGCTTTCTAAGCCTTTTTAGAGGCCTAGAACTCCCAATATCAACATCCTTCTGAGAAGAGACCTTCTCAGCTTCTTGAACAACAGGTTCTGATACAGGAACCTGTTCCTCAGCATCTGATTCATCTTGCAGAATGAATCTCCTTCTCTTCTGTTGTGTTTGAGGAAATTTCTTAGTCCTCTTAGGTTTGGAAGATGAAGGCTGCACTGTAGGTTCTGAAGGTTGAGGTTGAGAAGTTTGTGGTGGTTGAGTAGAGGTGGTAGGTGCTGATGGATGAGGTTCAGATGGTTGAACATCATGATATAATGCAGTTTACTTAACAGGATCATAGGTTATTAAGGCTTGTTTGACAGATAAAGGAATTAAGAGGGGTCTTAACACAGCATTCTTATTATCAGTAGATAATAAGTCAGTAAAAGCTCTTTTAGCTATTCTGAATGATGAACTTAATTCACCATAACCTTGGGGCTTATTATCAAAATAGAAACTATAAATAAGCTGACAGAATCTAGCAAAATAAACAGTAGATCTATCTTCATGCATTCTGTCCCCAATAAAACCTAAAACAGCACTTGCATAGTCAAAATCAGTTCGATTTATGAGAGCATACCCAATTTGTTGGCTGAATATGGGAATTGCATCAAAATTAGAACATTTGCTTGCAAAAGCTTTAATTATGCAATCAAAGAAGAAACTCCATTCCCTCCTTATGAAAGATCTATTCAACTGGCCCAGCTTTGCCAATGTCCTTTCATATCCCAGACTGGCCATCATGTTTTGAAGAACTGGCTCGTCAACAGTAGAATAAACACAGTTCTCAGGTAGCTGCAGTGCTTGGCGAACCGTAGACAAAGTCACAACATACTCATCCTCCCCTGATGAAAAAATAATACTTGGGGACCCTTGAGCACCACCATCATCATATACACCACTTCTCCAGAACTCCAGTACTTGAGTACCAGAGACTGCTTCGGGTTCAGTCAGAGTATACCCAATATCAGAACTAGCAAGAAAGTCCTGAATAAAGTGAAGTTCAGAGGGTGCTTCTGACTTGCTAAGAATAGCAGAGAAGTTATTAGGAACAAACGTAGCTTCATCAAAAATTATGTCCTTGGGTGCCATGAGAATTTGTGAGGAAAAAGATTGCCTGTAAGGTGTTTGAGAAAATGTTTGTATGAAAAATCGTCAGTAGATGAGAGAGAATAAAAGTAAAAAAGAGAGATATAAAATATGAAAGTAAATAAAAGATATTACAATATTTTCTCTCTTTTACTTATACACGGTAGAAAAAGTAACCGTTGAGACACATGTCAGACATGCAGCAGTAAAAGATAATTAATGGGCATGGGTATTCAGTAATCATTACTTATCACATGCAGTTTTTCAAGGAAAAACCGTTCCACTTACCAAGTAATCCCATTAATCAAGATAGTTCAGTTTTATTTTAAATTTTAAAAACTGTTCCCACTTAATTTTTTTTTATTACTGTCTTACCAATATTCTGTAAAATTATGACCAATGAGAAAATGACCATTAATAAACCAAGTAAACAAATACTGCCACGTCAGAATCAGAACTTGATTTGTATCAGACCTGAAAAGGTCATTAGAATATGGTTAGTAGTAGGATTTAAAATGTTATCAAAATATCAAAGGACTCAGAGACAAAATCTTGCATAAATATAAAATTTCATTAATATATTGAGCAAATACATTTCATGAAATTTAAATTACAAGCTCAAAAGTACAAGATTGTCCTAAGCTACAATTATTTCTTCTTCCTACTCTCAACAAAAAGAACAGCGAGATGAATGATTCGCTCCTGCTATCGGAGAGCTTCCCTCCGTTCCTCTTCCAGACGCTCAAGATGGTGATGGTAGTCCATGTAGAAGAACAAGAGGTCTGTGAGGACCTCTTGGGGAACTGAGTCCCAGACATCATCAGGAATGGCAGTGACATGCCATTTCTACTGCCATTCAGGACACCTCAAATTTATAGTGAAAGTGTCATAGTTCAGAACTAAGTTAAAGTGAACCATGGTTGTGATGAGTGAAAAAGAAATGAGTTTGAGAGTTGGAGAGAAAATGAGAGATGTGTTGGCTGGAATGAGGTGTTGGTTTATATAGCCAATAGAATGCCAAGAGACGCAAGGAAAATTGAATGGTTATAGGTAGAAATAATTCTACCTCGTCTTCCTAGACTGATGAGAATAAAAACAGCCATTGGAAGTTTAAAACAGGATTTAATGCACACACGAAACAAGTAAAAATTATTGTGCATAGACGTGTACCACTAACCCAAATTATGTTGACTGTTAATATCTCACCCAAACATATTCTGATTTTAAATAAGACTGTTTCAGATTTTAATCACAAATAAGTCAAGTAAAGAATCAGAGTTTAATATCAGAACTTAGACTTATATCAAAACTTAACAGTCATCAGAACATGATTTCTTAGCTCAAAAAGTGAATGCCTATTTCTATAATTCTTCACACAAATTCTGATTTCGTTTCTTCAGAATGTCCTCAGAATTTATGCAACTGACACTTAAACTGTTCATCTAAAAGAACATTTATCACCACAGTAATTTTCATCATTCATATGGAGTGTATGTGTGTGCATTAAGCTAAATATCAGATAAAGATTAAAGTCTGATTCACTTCAGTACATCTTAGAAATAAGGCATAACTAAAAACTTTGCTCAAAATCTGTCATGATTCTGAAGTCTACTTTAGAATGAGTTCATGCATGAGTCCACCTCAACCGTTTTTTGCTCATTTTATGCATCTTTTGAAATTTTATTTTATAGTGGCTTCTCAGTGTAAGTGAGTCACGACTGCTTATAAGAATTTATGCTATTATCAGAGTATTTCTCCAGTAATCATAGAGTGTGAAAAGTCACCAAGAAAAATATTTATTTTGCTTTTTTGATGCATATTACTTAATACCAACAATGCACTTGGGTCTTGCCTTCCACAGTTTTTACTCTAGATCTCAAAGGAGTACCTGATTTTAATTTCTTTTCTTTTTCTTTTGATTAGTGAGGTTTATCAGCATTTAGTACATCCATCAGATTTACTAACATCAGAACTTAACAGATAAGAAGCACTATTCCAGTTTGTGACTTAGTAATGAGATACACAAAGTAAACTTCAACTAAGCTCAGTATCAGAATTTGCTCGTGTCAATAGATTTCCACATAAACAATTACTTCAAACATGGGATTTGTTAGTATATTAAAGACTACTAGGTCAGCATCTAGCATATTTATCCTTATTGGATTGAATAATCACAAAAACATTCATATCACTATCAGAGTTTAGAAATTCACATCAGACAACAATCAGTACTTAAACAATTTTCAATTAAGCACAGAATACACAAAGATAATAATATCTGTAAATACTGATCATAAAATCTGATGCATCAGAACAAAAACTAAGCAGATTTAAAGAAAGAACCTGAAACCATGCCAAGTTCATTTACCAATCTTGTAAAAGTAGCTTCACACAGTGGTTTTGTGAAGATACCTGCTAGTTGTTGATCTGTGAGAACAAAGTGCAATTCCACTGTACCTTCATCCACATGTTCCCTTATGAAGTGGTACCTAATACTGATGTGCTTTATCATTGAGTGTTGAACTGGATTACCTGTCATAGAAATAGCACTTCGATTATCACAGTAAATAGGCATTTTAAAATATGTTAACCCATAATCCAGTAACTGATTCTTCATCCAAAGAATCTGTGCACAACAGCTTCCTGCAGCAATGTACTCTGCTTCTGCAGTTGATGTGGAAATTGACTTTTGTTTCTTGCTAAACCAAGAAACCAATCTGCCTCCAAGAAAATGGCAGCTTCCACTTAAGCTTTTCCTGTCAATTTTGCAACCTGCAAAATCTGCATCTGAGTAACCTATTAGTTTAAAGTCTGATTCTCTGGGATACCACAATCCCAGATCAGCTGTTCCCTTAAGATACTTGAAAATTCTTTTCACAACTGTTAAGTGAGGTTCTGTTGGATCTGCTTGAAATCTTGCACAAAGACAGGTAACATACATGATATCAGGTCTACTAGTAGTTAGATAGAGTAGTGAGCCAATCATACCTCTGTAATCAGTAATATCTACTGATTTACCATTATCCTTATCCAATTTTGTTGCAGAGGCCATGGGAGTGGATGCACTTGAACAATCTTATATTCCAAATTTCTTCAGCAAATTTCTGGTGTACTTGGTTTGACAAATAAAAGTGCCTTCTTTATTCTGCTTGACTTGAAGGCCCAGAAAATAGCTACTTTCCCCCATCATACTCATTTGATATCTTGACTGCATCAGTTTGGCAAACTTCTTGCAAAGTCTGTCATTTGTAGAACCAAAAATGATATCAGCAACATATATCTGCACCAAAAGTAAGTCCTTTCCATGGTTGAGGTAGAACAGAGTTTTGTCAATAGTTCCTCTATTAAATCCACTTTCCAGAAGTAACTGAGCTAAAGTCTCATACCATGCTCTTGGAGCTTGCTTAAGGCCATAAAGTGCTTTATCAAGCCTGTAGACATGATTTGGAAATTTGGAATCTACAAAGCCTGGAGGTTGTTCAACATATACTTCCTCTTCCAATTCTCCATTGAGAAAAGCACTTTTCACATCCATTTGAAAGACAGTATACTTTTTATGAGCAACATAAGACAAAAATATCCTTATGGCTTCCAATCTAGCAACTGGTGCAAATGTTTCATCATAATCAATTCCCTCATGTTGAGAATATCCTTTTACAACAAGCCTTGCTTTATTCCTTGTAATTATGCCATCACTATCAGTTTTGTTTCTGAACACCCACTTTGTACTGACAACATATCTGTTCTTTGGTCTTGGCACTAGGGTCCAGACTTTGTTTCTTTCAAATTCATTTAACTCTTTCTGCATTGCTTGCACCCAATCAGCATCTTGAAGAGCTTCTTCCACTTTCTTTGGTTCAGTCTGAGAAAGAAAAGAATTATAGAGACATTCACTTGAAGTAGTTGTTCTAGTTCTGACACCTGCATCAGGATTTCCAATAATTAAGTCATGTGTATGTGATTTAGTCCACTTCCTTACAGATGGAAGGTTTTCTCTAGAACTGGATGCTCCCCCATGATCCATGCTATCTTCATCAACATTTTCTGATGCTCCCTCTGAAACTATGCTCTCTGAGTTAGATCATTCAGAATTTAAGTTATGTGAACTATCAGAACTTGGCTTATCAGAACTTGATGAATCAGAACTTGAAGAGCCAGTTGTATGTTCTGATGCTTCTTGAGATGTGGTTGTTTCTTCAGTATGCTCCCCCTGCACAGGTGCATCTTTCTTTGGTGTAGTCACCACAGTTTCAATAACATCAGAGTTTAATCCATCAGAGTTTGCAGTATCAGGATTTGGACTGTCAGGATTTTCAGTATCAGAATTTAAGTCTCCATTTTCAAATCTCAGCTGATCATGATCATTGAAATCTTCAAGTCCAGTAATCTTCTTATCATCAAAGGAGACATTGATAGATTCCATGACAACCCTTATTCTTAAATTGTAGACTCTGAAGGCTTTTGTAGAAAGTGGATATCCAACAAAAATTCCTGCATCAGCTTTTAAATCAAATTTGGATAGCTGTTCAGGGTGAGTCTTAAGAACAAAATACTTGCATCCAAATACATGAAAATACTTCAGATTTGGCATCTTTTTCTTCACCATCTCATATGGTGTCTTTCCATGCTTGTTAATGAGTGTTGCATTCTGAGTAAAACAAGCAGTCTGCACAGCTTCAGCCCAAAAATAGGTTGGTAGATTTGCTTCATCAAGCATAGTTCGTGCAGCTTCAATAAGAGTTCTATTCTTTCTTTCAACAACTCCATTTTGCTGTGGAGTTCCAGGAGCAGAAAATTCCTGCTTTATTCCATGGTCTTTGCAGAACTCTTCCATGATCAAATTTTTGAACTCAGTACCATTATCACTTCTTATGATCTTCACAGAATCTTTGACCAATTTATCCAGTTGCTTGACATGATCAATCAAGATAGATGCTGTTTCACTTTTTGTGTGCAAGAAATACACCCATGTGTATCTGGTGAACTCATCCACTATGACCATAGCATATTTCTTCTTTGCAATAGACATGACATTCACTGGACCAAATAGATCTACATGTAGTAGGTGATAAGGCTCAAGAATTGATGATTCAGTCTTGCTCTTGAATGAAGATTTTCTTTGTTTTACCTTCTGACATGAATCATAAAGGCCATCAGGAGCAAATACTGATTTTGGCAGTCCTCTCACAAGACCTTTCTTGACTAATTCATTTATATTGTTGAAATTTAAATGAGAGAGTTTCTTGTGCCAATTCCAGCTTTCTTCAATTGATGCTCTAATCAACAGACAGATTGCAGAACCATCAGTACTTGTTGAAAGCTTGGCTTCATAAATGTTACCATGCCTGTATCCTTTCAGAACAACTTTGTCTGTAGATTTGCTTACAACTTCACATTGTTCTTCAAAGAAATCCACATGATAACCTCTATCACAGATTTGACCAACACTCAGCAGATTATGTTTAAGTCCTGACACCAGAGCTACATCTTTAATGATGACATTCCCAAGATTGATATTGCCATATCCCAGTGTTTTTCCAATGTTTCCATCTCCATAAGAAACACTTGGGCCAGCTTTCTCCACAAAGTCTGATAGCAGGGCTTTATTTCCCGTCATATGTCCTGAACATCCACTGTCCAGAACTAGGATGTTTTTCCTGTTGCCCTGCAATCACAAAGACCACTAATGATTAGTTTTAAGGACCCAGACTTGCTTGGATCCTTTGGCCTTATTAAGTTTGTTAACATTTGCAGCGGATTTAGCATTAGAGTTTATGTTAACATTTTTCTTATCAGCATTTACACTATCAGACTTTGTATCAGAACTTACACTAGAAGGAACAATGCTAACTTTCTTTAAAGAAGGTTTTATTTGATAATAATCATAGTACAAACTATGATATTCCTTATAAGTATAAATGGAATGCCATAAACTACCACAATGAAAACAAGGATTTTGTGGCCTATATCTAACAGACTAACTCTTAACTCCTGACTTTGAAGGTAAGGAGTTTATGTTCTTATTCTTCATGCAAAAAGAAGCCAGATGGTTAGAACTTCCACAGTTATGACATGTTTTTCTAGGAGCATTAGGAACAGGCTTATAATCATTGCTTTTATTCACACCTTCCTTTCCATTCCTATTTTTCCTAGGTGACTTTACCTTGTTTACATTCTTAACATCTTTCAGCTTATGCTTAAGCTGCTTCTTTGTCATTAAGCCTACGTTTACTTCAGTTGTCTTTTCCTGTTTTAGTTTGTCAGAAGTTAATTCCTCTTTAACTTCTGATTTCTCAGTATCAGACTTTACAACTATAAACTTAACAGGTTTTAACTTTGGCTTTTGTTTAACAACTATAGGCTTAATTTCTACAGTTCCTTTATCATTCTTATCATCTCCATAACCTAAGCCCTCTTTCCAGTTTCCACTACTTAACAAATTCTGAGTTGTTCTTCCAGAGTTAGTCCAAGTCCTGATAATCTCTCTTTCTTTTTCTAACTCAGTTTTTAGAGATTCATTCATTTTAAGTACTTCATCCCTAACATAGAATGCATCATCTCTATCTTTCTGAGTTTGATGGAACATGACTATCTCTTTTTCTAAATAATCATTCCTCTTTTTACAAGCAAGATTTTCAGAAGTTAATGTTTCACATGTTAAAGTTTGATCTCTCTAACTAATGAACATGGTTTTAAGATATCTTCTCAACTCATTAATGTCATCAGTATGAAAGGCATAAGTAGTTTGAGGTACCTTTAACTCAGCAGCTTCAGAACTGCTATCAGTATTTGCCATCAAGGTATAGTTTACCTCACTTTCAGAATCTGAATTGTCTGTCCAGCTTTTCTTCTTTGTGACAAGAGCCTTGCCTTTGTAACTCTTCACTTTCTTGCAATTAGGAGATAAGTGGCCTTTCTCACCACAGTTGTAGCATTTGACATTTGTGTAATCTCCTCTGTCAGACTTCCCTCCTTTGCCTTCAGATTTTCTGAAACTCTTCTTATCAGAATTTGCACATTTCCTGGAAAATTTCTTTCCCTTCCTGAACTTTCTGTATGTAATCCTTGTGATTCCTTTCACCATAAAAGCACACAGCTTCATCATCTCTTCATCAGCATCCATCTCAGGCAAGCTTTCAGTTTCTGAGTCATCGTCACTATCAGAACTTGATGACTCAGTATCAGACTTTGTGATGAGCTCTTTTCCCTTGCCTTTCCTTGAGGTAGCTGCCTTGGGGGATTCTTCTTCAGCCTTAAGAGCAACTATCCTTGACTTTCCTCATTTCCTCTTGCTTCTTTGTTCCATCTCAAGTTCATGAGTCTTGAGCATCCCATAAATTTCATCGAGAGTTGTTTCTTCAAGATTATAGTCATCTCTTATAATTTTGCCTTTAAATCCTAAATTTCAGAAAGAGATAACAGGAATTTAAGATTTGAATCTTCAAGATCATACTCCTTATCAACTAGTGACAAATCATTCAAGAGTTTGACAAATCTATCATATAGATCAGTCAATGTTAGGCTTTGAGTCAAAGTGTTCATACTCTTTAGTGAGTATTGTCTTCCTGTTCTTCTTAATCGAATCAGTTCCCTGGCACCTTGTCTCCAAGGCATCCCATATCTCCTTTGCAGTCTTGCAGTTAATTACCCTGTTTGACATTACATTATCAATGGCACTATGCAACAAGTGTCAAAAACAAAAAATAAATATGCAAATGCACGCAAAACGAGTCCTAACACGGAACAAACGTAATCTGGCACGCATCCAAATTGCATAATTATTTCATAATATTGCATTTTAAACATAAAATAAATATTCAAAATAATCTGGTCCTTGCGGGACCGCACATAGTAGTGAACGCATGTTAAAATATGGAAATAAATATTTTAATTTAATTAAACAAATAATATTTATTTTATATATCACAGAATATTTATGGAATTTTTCCGGATATTACATCCTTCCCCCCTTAACAGGATTATGTCCTCAAAATTAACTTAGGAAAATAACTAAGGATACTTGGCTAGCATTTCATTTTCCAACTCCCAAGTCGACTCTTCAACCTTGGGATTCCTCCATAAAACTCGCACTAAGGACACAAACTTATTCCTAAGTACTTTTTCTTGTCGATCTAAAATCTGCACCAGTTGCTCTACAAAAGACAAATCTGGCTGAATCTCGATTGACTCATACACTATCACATGATTGGAATCCGGAAAATAATGCTTTCACATCGACATATGGAATATATTGTGGATATGCTGCATGTGTGGTGGTAAGGTTAGCTCGTAAGCGACCTTTCCCACACGCTTCAAAATCTCAAAAGGGCAAACATAACGTGGACTCAGCTTTCCATTCTTTCCAAATCTGGATAAACCTTTTCAAGGTTAAATCTTTAGTAATACTGATTCTCTAACTTTAAATTTCTTATCTATTCTGGCAGGATCATCATATTTTCATTGACGATCTTGAGTTGCCACTAATCTTTTCTAAATGAGTTCAATCTTTTCTTTTGTCTATTGGATCAATTCTGGACCCAAAATCTTTCTTTCACCAACTTCATCCCTACAGATAGGAGAATTTAACTAAAGGTAAATGTTCATCCTCAAAATCTTAACCACATACACTTAGCATATCTTCAATTGTCTGAATTGTCCTTTCACTTTGACCATCTGTCTGCGGATGATACGCGGTACTTATATTCAACTTTGTTCCTGGATAATCTTGAAACCTTTTCCAAAATCTTGAATTAAATTGAGGATCTCTGCCTGAAACTATGGATATTGGAACTCCATGTTAAACCACAATTTCTTTCAGGTATAGTTGAACCAATTTATCCAATGGAAATCTTTCATTAATAGGAAGGATATGTGCTGACTTAGTCAATCTGTCAATAATAACCCAAATAGCATCATGATTTTCTTTTGTTCCAGGGAATCTAACCACGAAGTCCATTGCAAGATGTTCTCACTTCCATTCTGGAATTTCCAATGGCTATATTAATCCACTAGGCCTTTGATGTTCTTTTTTGACTCTTTGGCAAGTGTAACACTTACTTACCCATTCTGCAATCTCTTTCTTCATACTGGGCCACCAAAAGTTCTCTCTTAAGTCTCTATACATCTTCGTACTTCCCGGATGAATTGAGTATCTGGAGTTGTGTGCATCTCGAAGAATTTCATCTTTTAGTTCTACAACGTTAGGTATCCATATTCTGGAAGAAAATCTTAGGATTCCTTTATCATCCTTTTGAATCCCTATCTTTTCTCTATCAACTCATCTTGTTATTGTTCATTACTTCTTCCTGTCATTTTCTTATTTTCTCCAATAGTTCTGGTTGAAAATATATAGCATACAACAAATATGTAGACGTACTTGAAATATTGACCTCTATTTCAAGATTCTTACTTCAGTATAACATTTGTTTATTTATATATAGTGTTACATTCTACTACTGTTTAATTAAAACACAATAATGTTACAATAAATAAAATATAATGTTACATAAGTCTAAGTGGGACCCACTTTTGTAAAATAATTCCAACCTAATGTAACATTGACAAGTTGTTACAATTGTCCATTAAGTGTTACAGTAGAGTCTTATTGTAATACTTTTCTCTCTGCTACAATAGGAAATCAATGTGTTACATTAGAGGGTCTGATGTAATGCTTGCAAGTACAACGCCCCTAGTGTTACAATAGATCTATTGTAATGTTTTTCTGGCCTATTGTAACTGTAGAGAGGCATTGCATCAGGCCACTTATGGCGTAGTGTTTCAATTTCCTTGAAGCGTAGGCTATCACTTTTTTATATTGCATCAAAATACATCCCAAACCTTTGTGCGAAGCGTCACTGTAGATAACAAAATATCCTTGGTCATATGGTAAGACTAGTACTGGTGTTGATACTAATCTTTTCTTTAATTCCTGGAAACTTTCCTCGCATTTCGCAGTTTATTCAAATTTCCTGATTCTTTCTGGTGAGCTTTGTCAGTGGCGTAGCTATCTTCGCAAAATCTTGTACAAATCTTCTGTAGTAACATGCCAATCCCATAAAGCTTCTTACTTATGTTGGTGTCTTTGGTCTTTCCTAGTTGATTACAACTTCAATCTTTAACGGATCCACTTTCACTCATTCATTACTAATGATATGCCAAAAAATTGTACTTTCTTTAACCAAAATTCACACTTCAAAAGTTTTCATACAATTTAATCTGTCGCAGTATATGTAAACCTATTCTTAGATGTTCGGCATGCTCTTCTTCCGTCTTCGAGTATATCAAAATATCGTCTATGAATACAATTACAAATTTATTTAAATACTTCCTGAATGCTTGACTCATCAAATCCATCAAATCCATTGGCGCGTTTGTTAATCCAAATGCCATCACTAAGAACTCATAGTGTACATATAAGGTTCTGAATATTGTCTTTGGAATGTCTTCTAACTTGATCTTCAGTTGATGATATCCAGATCTTAAATCAATCTTAGAAAACCATACAGAACCTTTTAGCTGATCAAATAAATCATCAATCATGGGTAACATATACTTATTTTTAATGGTCAACTTATTCAATTCTTGATAGTCAATACACAGTCACATACTTCCATCTTTCTTCTTGACAAATAACACTGGTGCACCCCACGGAGATACATTTGGTATTATAACTCGTTTCTCCAAAAGATCTTGCAACTGAATTTCTAATTCGCTCATCTCAACTGGGGCCATACGATATTGAGCTTTAGATACTGGTTCTGTCTCGGGTGCTAAGTCAATAACAAACTTAATCTCTCTATCGAAAGGTAACCCCAGAAGATCATCTGGAAAGATATCTGGAAATTCATTGACAATTGGGATAGCTTCTTGCACTGGAATTTCCTTGCCAGTATCTATCACATTGGACAAGTATGCTTCACAATTCTGACACAATAACCTCTTTTCTTGAGCTATCATTAGAAACTTCTTTTTCTACTTATTTCCTCGAAATAACACCTTCTTCTTTTTATCCAATGTCTGAAGTTTCACTTTTTTATTCTCATAATCGATTTAGGCGTTATTTTCCAAAAACCAATCCATTCCTAGAATAACATCAAACTATCCCAACTTAAAAGGTATTAAGTTGGCATAAAAATGATGTCCTCCTATCTCAATATCACACATCGGACATACTTGATCCACGGGAACTTGGTTCTTATTAGCTAATTCTATCATTATTGTTTTTTCTAACAATTCAACTTCACAATGTAGTTTATCAACAAAGTCTTTAGAAATAAACGATCTTGTAGCTCCAGAATCAATTAAAACTTTAGCATCTACAGATTTTACTGGAAGCATAAGTGAAATCATATCAGAGCTCTAAACATCGTCTTTCATAGTCATATTAAATATTCTGGCTTTGGGTTGAGCTGGTGGTCCTTCAATCTTTGGCACACCCTGATATGGAGCACCTGCAATTTTTGGTTTGTTACCCGTCACACCTTGTGTTGGGAAATTTTTGAAGATATACCTTGGCTTCCAACACTTAAAGATTGTAATCCTTGGCTTCAGAATTGCAGTCTAATTCAGGCACTCAGTGGCAAAATGTCGTTTCTTATTGCAGTTAAAACACAATACATCATTCTTACAGTTCCCAAAATGATTTCTGCCACAGTTCCTGCAATATGGTACTGGAGAAGAATTAAACCTCTGTTGATTTTGAATTCTAAATAGATTATTCTGACCTCCATTCCTAACTGGTGGTCTTCTAAATCCCATATTTTTGTTCTGCTGAAACTCTGGCCTTCTATTAAAATGAACTTGAAAATTAATCTGCGGCTGTCCTGCTATGGGGTTTCTATTTTCCTTTTCTTCCCGTGCCTTTCTCTTTGAGACGTATCACCTCCATTTTCTATCACCATCACTTTCTAAACCACTGCCACATATGAAGTCAACTCAAACATGGCAACTCTATTCTGAATCCAAGACTGGAGTCCTTGCTGAAATCTTTTGGCTCTTTTCTCATCTATATCCACCTGATTTGGAATAAACCTTGCCAACTTAGTAAATTTGGCTTCATAGTCCACAACACTGAGATTATCTTGTGTGAACTATAAAAACGTGATCTCTAACTGGTTCTTCATGTGCCTTGGGAAATATTTCTCCAAACAGTTCCTTGAATTTCTCCCAAGTTATAATCTCTTCCTCTTCCAATGCTCTTCTTGATTCCCAACAATAGTTTGCCTCGCTTTTCAGGAAATAGCTGGCAAACTTGGTTCTCTGCTTTGCTCCCACTCCAATCAATTTGAAGGGTTTTTTTTCATTTCCTTAAGCCATGTACTGGCTTCCACTGGGTTCGCAGATGTTTTAAATTCTAGCGGATTCACAGCTTAAATTTTTTTGAAAGTGACCACGGGTTGAACTGGTGGTTAATTCTGTTGTTCCTATTGTTGCTGCTGCTGTGTAATATACGCCTTCTGTTGTTGCATTAGTACAAGAGTCTTCCATAAGGCTGGGTCTATGCCGCCTACTGCTACCGTTGGGGTACTTTTCTTTTTGGGACCCATTACTCTGATAAAAAAACAAAATATTCTTATTTAATAACCTGTTAAGCATGATTGTATATATATATGTAGCAATTTATTAACATGACTAAAAAAAATTTATGCACTAATTTTTTAAATCCACGTTATAAATTTACCGACATCTTTAACATATGTTGCACATTTACTATATAATTATGCTCATTATCTTACAGAATAATAACAGAGTAAATAAAAGTATAAAGAAAAGACAAGAAATGGTCCACTACTAGAAGATGACCAAATGAACAATTATCTTAATATAACTAATCTGAACAAGAATATAGAAGAGATAAACTAGATTATACTATATATTAACCGGGCGAACCTGGATAATATATATAAAAAATTAAAACTAAATAGATTAAGAAAAAGAAAATAAAGATAAAGATAAAAATTATAAAAGCAAGACAAGAATTGTTGTACAAAAGATAAAAATATATATTAGAGTACTGATACAAGCGTCAAACACGCTTTATCAACCAGTCCGATACAATCCAAAGGATACTACTCACTAATAAGAATGACAAGAAAGAGAATAGGCTATAAATACAAAAGATACCCCAACTTTGTCAACCATCCCAGCTGCCGCTGCACCACTCTCGCATCCACACTATGCTTCTATCTCACTGGCTCACGCCACAATACACAACAAAAAGAGAATGGCTATCCTCCATACTATAACGGGTCTCTCGTCTTGGAACGAAACCATCATCTGATAACCTTGCCACGCGACTCATGAATCGTACGCAACTCGGTAAGTATCAAGCTAAATAGTCGAGTCACTCGGCGTGCCTCTGCATCCCACTCACTGGTGGAAGGTAGCTCTGCCAACCTCTGCGTCGCGATCTGCTCGATGGCCTAGACCCCAGACTGCAACTCTGATCCAGAAATTCCAAGAATCATAGATGTAGCCCATGCTATCTCCCTCATGGCCTCGCTCATGCTCGCATTATGTCCTTTGAGAAAATCCCGCTCACGTCCCATCGTAGCATACACATGATAGGGAACCACATTGAGAGATGTCTCCGCTGGAGCTCGAGAGGTAATTGAAGTTGTAGATGACGCATGACTCTGCCTCTGGGGAGGAGTATGCCTGTGCGAATGGTCTCCCTAGTCACTGGATGGAGAGCCTCCTCTATCACTCTCATAACTCTGGCCTCCCCCGTCTTCAAAATGCCAATGAATACCTCAGTCTGGACAGAAACCACTGCCCTCTTCGTGACTCTCACCGTCTATGGATCTGCCACTATCCTAAATAAGCTCCACTATCGGGTCCATAATTTTATCAACCGCAGGCTCTGCTAACACTGGATCCTCCTGATACCCTGCTCTCATAGGCTCGCATGAAACCGACTCCTCCGAACTAGAGGAAGGAGATGGGGGTTCCACTTAACCACCCGAGTAGTCAGTCTCATCGGAATGCTAATCATCACTAAGCACCTTTTGGAATCACATCACAATCATCCAATATAAAGATTTGAATAACTTAAAACTAAAGACTATATCCAATAGTCTAGACTGAACTCGATACAAGTTAGACACACACTTATCTCATGTGATCTCCTTATGACTTAATTAAGACAACACCTAAGTCTATTTCACTGATAATAACCTATAGTTCTGACACCAACCTGCGATGCCCTCCAAATCCGAGGTCTAGATTTGAGAGTTTCTAACTGCTAAACAGTACAATAATATACACAGTATAATAAAATACTAAATATGACCCCTGTATGCATAAGGATCAAGCACATGTTATAATATGAAAAAGATGCTATAACAAAATATGAGTTATTACAACTACAACCCTGATTGGGATAACCTCTACAGGAAGTTAGACTAATTCTTAAAAGTCTAGTTAAGTTTTACACACTAGTTCACTTTTTTTAATACATTGGAAACTGTTTAACAAATTAAACGATTATCTGCTTCCTACCTGAGCTGGAAGGTGGAATCTAAAGATCCGAGGATGCTCAACGGGCACCCTCTTCCTGGCCGTGTGCAAAATACGGGGCATCGCTAGCCCGTACTAAAAGATTAGCACAATAAAACACGTATGAGCTGTGAAATGCTCAACAAGCAGTATAATCTATGTGATTGAAATGATAACAACAATATATGCCAATAACTGAAGAAAAAGAGATAAACGATAATATCTAAACAATAATCAAAGCTAATATACGCTTATACAGTAAATGATACGTTTTAGATTGAAATTCTTAACTTACGGATGTACTATCACAACTGATCAGTTTGTCTGATAGCACTGGATCATGATTCATAGAAACATTTCCCACAATATGAGTACTCAAATAACAAAGCAACATATTGTCCTGTGGCAAAAGTTGTATCATAATTATATATAATACATAACCAGTCACTGGACCGCCTTCATGGCCTCTTACGCTTTCATCCGATCATTAAAATATTTTTATTAAAGGAGTTGCATCAATTGACATCATTATTCTAATAACCCGCATGTCATATGGTCCGGAGTAATTACATCAACTGATAGTAAAATAACTAGAAGGATTCATTATTCGCTAAGCTTACAATAAAGATCCACTGTATAAAGTATATCTGGATAGAATCATTTTTCACTATCAATCTGGAAAAAGAATTTATATTCCAGAAGGACAATTACTAGAATAGCTTACTTCAATAATTCAATGAGTATTTATAAATAATGTGTCACAAGAATATGCATAATAGTAATATCAACTCTGAATATTTGAACATTCATCTATTCTGAAATTAGAATAGGAAAGGGGGTACTTGCCTGATAAGCAAAAACTAGGATTAGCTCTGATTACAACCTGATTACCTTCCTGGCCTTGATTTTATAAATCAAATGCACTTATTTAATTAACCGGACAAAACTCAAATGACGTCTATACTTCTCAACGTCTACCCGATCGTTTATCTAAACATGGCATTTAAAGCGGTAAACAGATAACATACATATAACATATCACGTAACCATGTTATTCATATAACACATAAGTACGATCATTAAAAGATAGTTCTCGGTATTTTTAAAACTCAAATTGGGCCAAAATATGAATTTTTTATGATTATCTGACTCAGAACGACTTGCAAAACAAGTAACCTTTCGATACAAAAGGATTTATGTCTAGAATCGGAATATTTTTCTGAGTATAGACGCGTTCGTTTCGTATTAAACGGATAAATAGTCTATTAATTATGCATTATATTGGAATAATTTAATTAATAATAATATTAATTGATTATTCAATACCTTTATATACTTTTTAAATCTCAAATTAATTTTTAAGGATGATTTGGCTTAAGTATAAATAACTATATTTTATTTAACTATTTATAAATAAAATTAATTGATTATACGAATTAATCAATTAATTAAATTATAACTAATTAATCAAAATAAATTAGAAATAATTAAATCAAATTCTAATCTTTGAAAATAATAAAAGAAATTTTTTTTCTGGAATTAAATTTAATTTAGTTAATTATTTATAAATATTTAACCATTTTTTTTGGAATTTATAATGAATTTTTGTAAATAAAATATGATTTTTGGATATATTTTAATAAATTACAAAAACAGTAAATTAAAATCGGGTTTGGGCTTTTTGGACCAAAATCAGGTTTTAATCTGGATTGTCTAAGAACACAACTGGGTCGGTATGAACATTGGCTGGTTTCTGGAACGAACCCAGATTCTTGCTCGGTTTACCAGACTCCGGTGAGTTCAATTCGAGCAAAAAATATACGGTTTCCTTCGGGTCTTATTCTTATTCAACTCCAATTCAATCCAGCAACTCAGACAGTCCAAGAATCATCACAAAAGAACTCTGGTTCATGAATTCAGGCGATAAAACGCAATTAACACCGACGAATTTCAAGCAACTCCGGCGAAGTTTGTTTTTATTGATTTCTTAACCAAAACTATTGATTCTGATATCAAATTAAAGCTAATTAGGCATACAAGCTAACTACGATCATACAATTATCAATTCATCATCATCAACTCCAGAAATTGGAAGTTTAAAATACAAATAAATTAAAACTCGAATTAGCAATCAAGCTATCAAATAATACAAACAAATATGCGGTTCGACTCTAAATAACATCAGGAAACTTATTATATCTTCCAAACAATCAGATAATCACAGAATAAAGAAGCTCCATATCCGTCGATTTCGACGAACAAGGAACAAGAAAAATACTCGACCTTAATTCATGATTCCTGTGTCGAAGTGATTGTCTAATCGAAGGCTTCAACACGGTATCAAGATCAAAACAAACGGATGCTTAATGGCCCGATACGGATCGATCTTTGAAATGAAGATTATAAACTTTTTATAAGATAAGAAGAACTATTGATTTTATCTGTAAGATTTTGATTTTTATAAAATGTACAGATAACTACAAAGCCTATTTATACCCGTAAATTAATCCCGATAAATCACAAATCGATTTTTTTATCTCGTAACTTAACATAACAAGCCCGAAAGTAATAATTTACGAGGAAATGTTATTAAAATATAATTTATAAATAAATACAATATTTATATCAAAATTTCTCAAAACATTACGTACATTCCAAAAATATGAAAACACGAACTCTTCGAAGAATCTTTGATTTTATAAAAATACGAATACAAATTTTGTGGGCTTTTACGTCCAGGTCGGGTCCCGGTCCGATAATTTTGGCGAAACTAAAATACTTTTTTAATTTAAAATAAAACCCAAAAACAAATAATAAATATGCAAATGCATGCAAAATGAGTTCTAACACGTTACACGGAACAAACTTAACCTGGCACACGTCCAAATTGCGCATTGTTTCATATAATTGCATTTTAAACACATAATAAATATTTGGAAATTAATCTGGTCCTTGCAGGACCGCACATTGTAGTTAACGCATGTTAAATCATGGAAATAAATATTTTAATTTAATTAAATAGATCAAATTTATTTTATATATCACATAATTTTTACAGAATTTTTCCGAATATTACATATATTTAAGAGGCTAGCGTGGCTAGTTCAATATTAAAGGCCAATATAGTTCCTTAGGCACCTTATGACCGAAATGGAGGTCAGTACGAGCTGATCAACCGTATCATATTTAAAGGATGCATAATCCAATCAAACACTGCTTGTTTTATAATAAAGAAAGATAAAGTTTTATTCATGCCTTAAGCATTAAACCCATGAATATTATGATTTGATCATTTAAAAGTTATCTTGAGACTTTCTGGACCCTTTTACATAAACTTATTTATACAAGATACATTCAATACCATTTACCCGATTCTTCCAGATCCTTGATTTGAACCCTTAAAACCCTATATCAAGGGGATGAATGTATTTTTGATAAGTTACTGTCAAGTTCCATTATTTGGAATTGTTTTATTTGTTACTTGTTGAGCCTTCTCGCTAATATTGTTTTGTGTTGATCTAACCTTGGCAGTTAAGCAAAAAGATTTCCAGACTTAGGCACACCGCTCGTAAGAGTGTCTATAATAGTCCCTTCCATACTATTAGGTTTCAGGTGCCAGATCAGGTAACTGTTATATGTGAGGAGTCGTTGGATATTTTTGGGAATGTAATATTTTAGTACAGATACAACTGGGTTATCTGGCAATTCCAAGTTGGAATTGTAATTTCTAATATTTTAAAAAGGGTGGTAATGATAATTATTTTCTAGTTGGTAGATGTAATCTTGTCTCATACTGTATCCTGTATCAGTCCTTGTAGATTTTTGTGGCTTATTATATTTTTGTATTGCATTATTTATTTAAGTATAAAGGTGTCATGGGTCCTCAATCCTAACCCCTAGTTTGAGGGCGTCACATTATTGATTAATTGAAAGTTCTAAAAATTAACAAGTCATGAGTGATTTAAAATATATTAAAGAATTAATTTATTTTTCAAATTTTTCAAATGTTAAAAATAATACTTTTAGGAGAAAAAAGAAATTAATAATTTAATTTTTAATAAAATATAGTTGGGCCGAGCTATTTATTTTGAACAAAGCTTGGGCTGACAGTTGAAATTTTGGGGGTGGGAGTTGAAATTTGGGGGCGGGTATTGAAATTTTAACAAAAAAAAAGAACGGGGCTTCAGGTAAACACAATATCACACTCTCACATACACAGTCTCACACTCTCAAACAAAAAAGCCTAAATCTCATAAACACGGTCTATGTTGAAGATTTCAAGATTTGTTAATTAGGGTTTCATTCTGGGCTTCAAGATTTGAAGATTTACGAACTAGGGTTTCAATTGGTGCTAAATAGGGTTTCGACTGGGGGTTCCAGTTTGTTGCTTCAATCTGCTAAATGAAGTTGAACTAGTGTTTCTCTAATTTCATCAGGTATTATATTTAATTTGAGGCTGTATTAGTTATTAAAATTTTATTTCTTAATTAAGGTTTCGATTAATGTGTACTGAACCATGTTTGTCTGTATGTTGTGTGTATTGAAGCATGTTTCTGTGTATGTTTGTACATGTGCTCATCTCCCCTCTCTCCCCCTCTCTCTTTCTTTGTCTTTCTCCTTCTTTATGGACACTCTCTCTCACTCTCTCTCCGTCTTTCTCTCTCTCTATCTCCCCCTCTCTATGTTTCTCTCTACCCCCCTCTCTCTCTACCTATCTCTGTTTCTCTTTCCCTCTCCCCATTTCCGTCTCTCTCCTTGTTTGTGTGAAAAAAATATGTTGTGTTTTAAATTTTAATCTTTTAATGTTTGCGTACAATTATCCGTATCATGTGAACATGTAAATTTTTTTAGTATTTTGATTGTGGTTCGATTAATTTCCTGTTTAGTTGCGTACCATTATTCGTAACATTATTTGTATCACGTAAACAAATAAAATATTTGTTATTTACGTACAAGTACTAGAATAATGTGATATGGCTTTTAACCATTCTAAATTACTTCTTATTGATTTAGGTTACTTCCTATCGGTTTAAACTATGTTAGGCCCATGTAGAAAATTCTGCATTTCGTGGACTTAGTTATCATTTAATTTCTTATTCTCGTGATAAAAAAAATGTAGTGATGGAAGGCTGAATTGAACTTCCAAAGTTCAGTGAAGGATATATTATAGGGATAAGAGATTTTTTGCGTAATATATTTTCTAGATACGTTGTACGTGATGAAATCACATGCCCCTGCAAAAACTGTCATAATCATAAGTGGCATTTCAAGGCTATGATTTTTAATCATTTTGTATACATTGGTTGATCTCCATTATTTGTGAACTATATATATGAGGTTGCTGGCCCATATTCCGCATCAGAAAATGTAAATATGGAGTTTGATGAGGGCGTAGATTCCAGAAATAATTTTGATGATATGTTGCACCTTACGTAGAACTGTCAATACCGAGGCGGGGGTAGGGGTTCTGGTAAACCAAATGAAACAGCTAGAAAATTTTATCGCCTTATTGAAAAAGGAAAGCATCCTTTGTATCACGGTTACACAAAATTCTCGTGGTTAGGTTTCATTATTAGGCTTTATACCTTAAAATGTGTACACAGGATTACCGAGTCTGCATTTGCTGATTTATTAGAGTTGATTAAAGAGTCCTTTACGAAAGCCCACGTCTCTTTTTCATTTTATACCGCGAAGAATGTCATTAGAGACTTAGATCTAGATTACCAAAAAATACACTCGTGTCCCAATAATTGCATGTTGCATTGCATAAAAAATGAGAAAGAAGAAGCCTGCAAAACTTACACTATCTCTAGGTGGGTTGTAGTGGAGAATAAAGACACAAGTTATGGTGTACCAGAGCACTCGATGCACAAGGTTTCGGCAAGAGTAATGCGTTATTTTCCACTTAAGCTAAGGCTCCAAAGGCTGTTTATGTGCAAGGAATTTATTGAACTTATGGCTTGGCATTCATCGCAATGGATAAAAGATGGCAAACTTAGGCATCCGGCAGATGCCGAGGTGTGGAAATGATGGATGCCAAATTCCCTCATTTTTGGAATAAAATAGAAATGTTAGATTAGGTTTAGTATCTGATGGGTTCAGTCCATATCGTACAATGAGTACAACTCATTGTACCTGGACGATTATGTTAGTAAATTATAAGCTCCCACCTTGGTTATGCATGAAGCCGGAAAACATAATACTCTCAACCATCATCTTCGGTCCAGAATCTCCAAAGAACCATATTGATATTTTTATGCAGCCTCTTATCGCCGAGTTGAAAGATTTATGGAATAAAGGCATATAAAGTTACGATGCTTTAGCTGGAGAAAATTTTGATCTACGTGCAAGTATTTTATGGACCATTAGTGATTTTCCAGGATACGCTATGCTATCCAGTTGGAGCACAAAGGGCTATTTAGGTTGTCCGCTATGCTACCATGAGACTTCTTCCACTTACTTAAAATATAGTAAGAAAGTGTGTTACATGAACGATAGGAAAATTTTAGAGCCGAACCACAAGTGGAGGTTTGATAAAATAAGGTTAAATGGTGAAATCGAAATGGGAATGAGTCCGTCAATTTTTTCGGGGGTAGAGGTTGAAGAATTATTAACTGGTTTTCAAAACCAGTTTGGCGCTGCTAAGATAAAGATTAAGGGTAGGAAGAAGAAAGGGAAAAATGATTCTTCTTTAAAAAAAATCAATTTTTTTATTTACCATATTGGAGTCAGAACTTGCATCGGCATAACATTGATGTCATGCACATAAAAAAATCTATATCATAGTATATCTTCAAGAATTGGGCATCAAGAAGAACCTACATCAAGTTTTAACAAGTAACGGTAAAACGTATGAGATAAGGGATGCTATATTTGATATAATGAATAAGGAAAAATAAATCTTTTCTGTAGTGCTGGAGAATGCTAAATTACCGTATAGTTCTGCATCTACTATTAGACGGTATGTACATACGAAGGAGAGAAAAATCACGGGGTATAAAAGCCATGACGCACATTTCATGCTTCACTACTTCTTGTAATTTGCTATTAAGAGAACACTTAAACCTAAAGTTGCGTTGCCTATGATAAGATTAAGTTCATATTTAGGAGACTTTTGGGCCAAAGTTATCTTTTTGGCGTACATAAAGAGACTGCAACAGGAAATTGGAATCATGTGTAGTTTTGAGATGATATTTATAAAAGTTTGCTTCGATATAATGGTGCACTTGTCGGTACATTTATGCAAGGAAATTAGTATGGTGGAGCAGCGCATGTCCGGTGCATGTTGTCCATTGATCACCATCTGGGTAAGTTGAAAATGTATGTGCGGAACAGGAGTAGACCATAGGCTTCCATTGCTAAAGGTTATCTTGCAGATTAATGCATAATTTTCTGTTCAAGATTCTTAAATAATATCGGAGCTGGAAAAATGAACAAGTATTCTGGTAAATTTGAAATATGTTCATAAAATATGGAATATCCAATTGGTTCAAGAAGGAATAAAGATGGAAAATCCAATACTCTAAAAGATTCGCAATGGAAGACTTGTCATCGCTATGTTATTTTTAACTATGGTAACAAGGAAATAGAAAGCTTACTTGAGTAAGTTTTATAAATTCTATTTTTATTTCAGCATATAATAAAAATTATAATTCAATTAACTAGGTCATTATTATAGGGAATATCGAGATTTAATTGAAGGTCAAGCTATATCTAAAAGATTTAAGAGGGAGAGAGTCCATACTGGTGATTTCTGGACGTGGCTACATGAACAAGTTATAAAAAAGGATGTCGTTTTGCAAGAATTACAAGTTCTTTCAATGGGCCCTAATCGAGCAGCTAAAACATTTATTGGACATGCAATTAATGGATACAGATTTCATACTAAGTTTAGAGATGCTAGGTGTACAACATAAAATAGCGGTGTATTCCTAAGTGCCATGACAACTAGCTTTGCCAGTTTGAAAGATCAGATGCCTCCGATTAGTCAAGTCAAATACTGTGAAAGAAATGAAAAAATCCTAGAAATTGATTATTGGGGAGAATTTGCAGTGTTTTTTTAAAAAAATTCTTGGTACAAAGAAGAGAAAGACTTGTATGGCTTACTTATCTTAATTTTAGTAGATTGTGCCAAAAATCCGATTTTTATGTTTTGGCCTCATAAGTACAAAAAGTCTGCTACTTAGAAGATCCCGTTGATAAATCAAACCACAATGTTATCAAGAAACTTCCAAGGGATTCTTCTGAAATTAAAAGTTCAGATGCAAATGAAGACGGGCTAGACGATCTAATTCTGAATGATACTCACGCTGATCGTGCGGGCGTTGAAATTAGTGATGTTCATTGGTGTAGATATGATGTCCCAGTAACAGAGATTCCTGTTACCGAAGATGAAGAAAATGCTTCATAGAATTTGAAAAAAAAATATTTAATCAACATGCTAGTATTTAGTGACTTGGATTTGTAACTGCATGATTTAATCTTTGAACCTTCTTTTTATGCTCATATTGTAATCACGATAATTATGCTTAAGTTGCTTTATTTTGTGAGGTTATTTATCCTTATATTTTATGCTAGTATTTATGTGGTTGTTTAAGTGCATTTTTTTGTAGTTTATAAGTGGCTATTGCATTTTTCTATTAGTTTAAAAGTGGCCATTTTAGTTGCATTTTTATCTTAGTTTACAAGCGGCTGTTTTGTTATACCTGTTTGTTTTCTTATAAGTGGCATAATATTTATGCTCTGTGGACTTGCCTTATCATCTACTGATTCTAATGTAATTTTATGTATGATTTTTTTAGAATGGAAGATGATAGTTTCCATGTCATGATTTACCACAAGGGTCAATTTCAGAATAGTATCTATGTCGTCTATTTTTAAGTATGTTGAGGGTGATAGGTGGTCTTACACGGTAATAATGCAGTAAATTAAAAAGGATCTCAGATACTATGAGATCGGAGGAATATATACAAACAAAGAAGGGTGGAAATTATGTGGCAATAATGCAGCCCTTAATGAATTTGATAAATGAGTAAAAAAAATATGGGCTTACTGGATTTTTATATTGACAATGTGGTCGATCATAAGATCCAGCCTTTGAAACAGATGCAGCCACATTTGGTGATGCGACCTACGCAACAGCCCCAAAAATTCAGTACGGTTCAATAATCAAGAGGTTAACAGTCATCCAAAATTAGCACATTTCCATGATAGTCAAATGGTTCATGACGCAACTGTGAAAGTTGCAAGTGAAGAGGAAATTGGATTTACAAAATCTACCAAATGAAGATAAAAATATGGGGTAAATGAATTGAAGTAAGTTTGTATTATGTTTTTTTACTCAAGTATAGTATATTGCATAATATTTTTTAATATTTGCATTGTTTTATTTGCAGGACCTACCCCACCAACCTCCCCACCTGAAAATGAATTTGAAGTAAGACTACATGTAATTAAGTTTCTTTAGTACTCAAGTAGGGAATATTTTGTAATAATTCTAATATTTGCATCATGTTTTATTTGCAGGACCTGCCTCACCCACCTCCCATTATCGAGTATGAAAATAAAGAGGTGTTAATATCACCAAGAACAATCAAGTGTACAAAAATCTAGGTTTGTCTACACTAGTGACAAATGTTATAGTTGAGTTGAAAGCGAGAAGTAAAGGAAAAGTTGAAATTTAAGAAGACAATATTCAAGAGGAAGGCTTTGAATATGATCCCGGGTCAGTTGAAATTAAAGAAGATGATAATGGAGAAAAAAAGAAAGGTAAGTCATTTCTGGTGGTTCATTTTAATTTTATATTGATTATGCCTGCATATTTAATTTGAAATTATTGTTTTTACACTATAGAGATCTAAAACTGAATGGAAGAGAAAGCTTCCTGGTGGTGGACCAACAACCCGTTCACGATCCATTGTTACAACTGCCCCTTGGAAGGATGCATCAACCAAGACACCGCATTCTTTACTTCTAGTAGAGCCTGCTACACAAATCCAATTGCCACAAATTGAGGGAGTAGGAAAAATGGCTGCTTATGTAGCTATACGGAAGCGTCAGTAGACACAAAATGCTGAGAAAAATGGAGTACTTGCTAATGGAAGTGGAACTACAAATGAGCGAGTTGATGCAGAAGATGTATTTCCTAATATTAGAGAAGAATTTGAAAAAGGTTAGCATATTTAATTTTACAATTAGCGTTCTTTGTAGTTTGTACTTGAATTTTGTAGAAAATTAGCATATTTTAATTAAAATTATATTTGAATTAGCATATTTTGTATTTTGTAGTTTGTATAAAATGATTGGTGCTAATTGTATATAACTGATCGTATGTATACTTGACAATATCAATTGAACTTCCTAAAAAAAAGAGAACCAACAATTATGAATAAATTTCATACAAGGTCCTTTGACAAAAGAATTGTCTTGGATATGAATAAGAAATTCCAACCTGTTTCCGATAATGATAAAGTTGTGTCTGAATTTGGTCAATTTTTGGGGACATTAAAGAAGTGTGTGCCATTTACTTACAAATCTTGGAGAGATGTTCCCGAAAATTTGAAGACCACCTTGTTGAATTATGTTAAGGTAATTGTTGAACTAAAATTTTCCTCAATTCTCTTGCTTTAATTAAATAATTTGGCCATAGTAGAAAATATTTTAATAATTTATGTTTGTTTTATGTGTAAGCAATGGTAGATATTTTCCGATGAGTTGGAAGCCTGGGTGTTGAGGTCAATAAATGCATACTGGTAGGGGTACAAGAGTTGTACCAAGATAAAACATTATACTGCTTATGCTACTGACGAGGAAAGGTTAGAAAACATGCCTGATGAAATTCCACTCGAGGAATTCAAATTGTTGCTGCAGTATTGGGAAGATGAAGACATGTAGGTATACATATGAATTTTATAGCTAATTATCATCTCTTTTGTGTATTCAGTTACTCGTAAATGAATTTTATTTGTTTTTGTAGACCAAGGCCCATAAAAATGCAAACAGTCGGCATACATATGTAGACACACACGCTGCTGGTACTAAATTATTTTCACAACTTCGATGCAAGATGGTATGTTCCTGGAATTTTTTATTAAATACTGTAAAAAATTATGATACAAACGATCATCCTTCAATTTAGTCACAATAATATGACCACGCACATATTGTTAGTGGAAGCTTATTTTCATATATTGTTAGTGGACCTTTACTGTTGACTAGTTGTGTGTAATAAGACTCTTTTCTGCCCTTTTCTTATTTTTCTTGGGAAAGTCAATATAAGTTTTAACTAATTTGTTACCCAATAAAGGATATAATTGTTTAAGGGGGTTGGATACAATTATATTAACAAATCAAAATAAGGATGTAAGAACAATAACAGTTTATTAATTCTGATATAAATTGTTACAAAACTCTCTCAAGAAATTTTTGATGTTCTTGAGAGCTGCTAGGTTATAATGATACTCGTGTAAAAGTTTATCAACAATGATAACATATTTTGTATTTATATAATACAGAGCTGCTCTATCAAATACAAGATATGTCAAAAGATATTTATCCTATTTTTATACATATCTCAATTAACAGCTGCATTCTTACAAATCAAAACCTGACACTAAATTACTCTTCAATTACTGGGACTGTATAAATCAGTAGATTATGATTTATTCTGTAATCCTGACACCAGTCATATCCTGATGACTTTCTTCATCTTGATGTCAAATCCTGATGCCATGCAAATTCTGATGGTTAGCAAATCATGATTCCCAACAGATCCTGATTCTGACGTAGAGCATTATCACCTAACAAACTCCCCTAATTTATTCTTTGTAGAACATGCATAAAATATATGCTCAACTTGATGCCAAAAATAGGAGGACAAAATATTGAGTAGATATTTCTCATAAGTACAGAGAATTCTGTCAGTATCAATTTACTGGTTCTTCATAAATATTGTGATACCTCATGACAAAATCCCTCACCTTTTCATTCACATTCTTTCTGAGAATTTGTTTCCGTTTTTCCTTCAAGTTCCTCTCATAATCAGATTCATCAGACAACTGATAGATTGCAACTCTCAAGCTTCCAATAAAAGATCTTTCAATCATCGAATCATCAAGAAGTATATAACATGCTTTAAGTTCATTAGGATTTAGTGTCAACTGTCTAAAAGTAAAAACAGTTTCAGAAACTTGATATCTTTATTTCCGTCTCAGCAATCTAGTTGCACCTCATTTCATTTCCACTTCTTGATTACTGAGATTCATGTAAGTAGGAATGTGATGGCCATCATATTCAAGTCCTCTATCCAGATTCCTTCTTCTTATGAAATAGAAAATCAAATCAGACCATTCCTTAGATATTTGACTGTCAACCTCAATAAGGTAATAAATATATTTTAATTCTTTAGTTGTCATCACTAGAAGCTCATCAGATGATAATGTCATAATTCCTCCATCTTTCATTAAGAGCATTATCTTCTTTTTTGGAGATGGTTCATCAATTTTATCTATAATGAACTTCACAGCTTCAAGTTTACTCAGATGAGATGTGACTGATTCTCCTGGTCTGTCAGCCAAAGTGAAATTTATTATTCTTGGATTTACAAATTTAGTTATCTGATGACCCAATCCTGGTCTAGAATGATGTTCTATCAATCATAGTCTTTGAGAATGTGTTAACCAAGAAAGTGATGATGTAGTATCATCTATTTTAGATTCAAATACACCTTCTTCTCTATTTCCACCATAAACAAAATCAGTACATTTGATTTTATCTATTCTTTTCCATTCCCTTTCTTCTTCCCTGACTGGAAAATAGCTTCTTAGCAATTCTTCTTTCTCTTTAATATTCTGAACTCGCCATTGCTGTCTACAAGAATTTCTTATTATTAGCCTAAAATTAGAATTTTCTATGTTCACAATCCTTCTTATCATCATCTCATTTCTTCTCTCTTCTTCATCCACTTCAGAATTATGTGAGTACATAAGCATAAAGAATCTGAATATTCAAGTTATCCAGACATTCTTGATCTACATCTTCATCAACATCAGGATTTGCAGTGCTTGAATTCATGTCAGTATCGAGAATTGAACTATCAAGATTGACTAGATCAGGAATTCCTCTGTCAAGATTAACACTGTTAGGATTTGTGTTGTCAAGAGCTGCAGTAATGTGAATTTGCCTTGATCTTCTAATTAATGGCATTTCTGGTTTCTCAACAGATACATCGATATCAGGAGTCAGTACTCTTATTGCATTTGTTCTTGGCTCGGGATTTAAAAATTGTTGATCAATGAAAATTCTTGGAACCTAACACTGAGATTCTTAGGTATTTTTTGAATCCTGACCTCACTTTACGTTGTCCTTCTTTGAGAAGTAATAATAGATTGATCATTCCTAGAAGTCCTTCCATTTTCTCTTTAATCACTTCTCGATCCTCTAGCCCTTCCTCTTCCTCGAGAGGGACCTTCACTAACACTTTGAAGCTATTTAGAATTTCTTCCTGTTGCCTTAGCATTTCTTCCTTTGTCATATCAGTAAATTATTCACTTAAGTGAATGATGCATTTATGTCAAATAAATCTTCAACTCTTTTGTCTTTATGATAAAGAGTCAAAACTTCAACAACTCTTATCTTGAAAGTCCTGTAGAACCTTTGAGCATCTTCAGGATTATCAATGATCACTTCATTCCCCATAGGAATTGTAGATAAAGTTTGTTTTTCCATCAGTATTTGAGAGTGAGTCAATATCTCAGTTCTAACAGTCCTTGCAGAATCTGAAGAACATGAGTTGACTGTGTGGTTTGTGTTTGAGTCTTTATTCTAGCTCTTGAATGTACCACAACAACATCAGAGGTCTTTGTGCCTTGATTTCTAACCTCATCATCCAGATTGCCATCATATTTCCTCAATACTGATTTAGGTGAACATTTTTGTTAGGCCTCAATGATACTATAGAAGGGGGTTAAATATAGTATCTACAATCAATTCGATTATAAACACAAGTATGTAACAGAAAACAAGTTTATTCAATATATCAAACTCTGTTATAGTAGGTTTAATCTACTACCTCAGTGATGTATGATATCACTAAGAGCTGCTAGGTTACAATGAATAATATTCTTGTGAATGATAACACACATAGTGTAAACCCTAATCTGTGTTTATATACTACACAGTTACAAGATATCTCCTAATTGATATGATATGTTCTGTTTCCTAAAATACATCAATCAGAGATTATCTACTGTAATCCTTTAGATGTACAACTCTCCAAGCATATATTCTTTTGTTTAATCCAGATCCTCTCCTATAAATCAGCAGCTTTTCATCCCTGAAGTGTATCCGCACTTAAGTTCTGATGTAAGTCCTGATGGCTTAAGTTCTGATAACTTCCTGTCTTCAGTAAGTTCTAATTTCCAGTTAAGTTCTGATAGTAAGTTCTGAAACTAAACAAATCAGATTAGACATGACATCACAAATATATCTAACAATCTCCCCCAACTTGTAAATTATAAAAATATACAAGTTTATTTATGATGTCAAAAATATTTAAGTACAAATGCAATGAGAGTTTATATGTACAACTAAATATAACTTACAGTCCATGCAACTTTTACCAAATTCACTGAATCAGCCTGAATCCATAATGATTCCTTACAAAGTCTGATACCAGCTTGGTCTCTGTATTTCTTTTAACTTCAAGTAACTGAGCCTTGACTTGCTGCAGTTCTTCATCTTCAGTATCACCAATCTGATATATGGCAGCTCTGAGTGCCAAAATTGGATTTCTTTCAAGTCCATCTCCCAGTCTGATTACCCTTGGATGTGTAGAATCTTCATTATAGCATAATCATCTTCCTTTCGGAATTACTTCTACCTTAGCAGAATTCTTCCTCATAGGAATTTCTCTTCCATCATCCTCAGTCATTATTGGAGTATACTCTATCATTCTTGCACCAGAAATTCTGAGTAAATCTCTTATTGTCTTCAGAATATATTCTGACCATTTCCTGGTAACATCAGAATTTACCTCCAGTAGATAATGAATATATTGGAGCTCTTTGACATATTTCTTCAGCACATCAGAGTCAGATAATCTATAAGTTCTGCCATCAATCAGAAATAAGATCAATTTCTCTTTTTCTTCATAACCATCATGAGTATCCATCACTACTTGAGTAGATAGCACTTTGTCAAGGTGCTTCTGTGTGATCTCTTCATATGGCTTGTCAGTCAATGTGAATGGATCTCTAATATCAACTTATATCCCAGTCTGGAATTTCTCTCTATCAGAACCTAATCCAGAAGTGTCTCTAGCTTGCTTGGCTTTTACCCCAAATGCTGCAAGTTGATTCAACATCTGGTATGTCTTAGGCTAAACTGGAATAGACTTGTTCCATAACAGCTTCTTCTTTTCTTCTAATGTTAAGCTGTCTATGTCAACTTGAGCAGTATCAGAGTTTGATGTCTTGGTGAATTGGTCAGGATTTGCAGTTTCATCTGTAGTTTGATGTTCTGAAATATCTTCAGGATTTATTAAGTTCTGAACTTCTTCACTCTGAACAACTTGAGCTATGTCAGAGGTTGTCTTAGATTCTTCTTTCATCCTCTTTCTCTTCAGAGTTTCAACTGTTTCATCTTCAGCAGCAGCATCATCAAAGACTTGAACCATCTTGCACACAGGATCCATCAGAATTTGAGGAATCTTCATCTTCTGTTTCTTGACTGTCTCCCCAACTTTTCCTTTTCCCTTGTCTTTGGGATCAGTAGTAGTTTGAGATCTAGTCCTTGATCTAGGAATCTCTGTGCCAGATCTTTCTCTTATCACAATCCCCTTTTCTTTTGGCCTTGGTGGCTTTTTAGCATCAGAAGCTTTTGACTTGGGTTTGCTCTTCTCGGCAGCAAATTTAGCTTCTTCTTCTCTTAATTCCTCTAAATCCACTCCTGGATTATCCTTAAGGAATAGTCTCTTGGCCAATTCTTCATCAACAGATTGAATTTTGGGATCTTTGTAGAAGAATGTTGCTTCCTTTCCTTTGAATTTCAAAGTATGCAAAAACTTCCGTGACTCTTGGCTTCTAGCTTGGACTATCACATCAGAAGTAGTTGTCAGAACTTGATCATCAATATTTGAAGTATCAGCATTTGTGATCAACAAAGGAACATCCTGATCTGTTGGCTTCTTTCCTTCCTTATTCCTCCCTTGCATAGCAGATCTATCAGAGTTCTTGCTACCAGACATTCTCTGATGAGAACTTGTCTGTTGAGTGGAAATTATGCTCAGCTGTTTCCCTTGACTTTGACCTCTACTCTTTTCAGAGTTTCCCTGGTCATCTCCATGATCATCCTTTTTCTTTAGTGTTTGGCATGGTGAGCATTTGGACTTAATTACCTTCTCCCCCTTTTTGGCATCATCTGTCAGGAGTAGAGAAAGAAGGAGTTTCACTAAAGATTGGATCTCATTTAACTAAGTCTGTTGAGCAGCTTGATTTTGTAATACCTCATCCAGTTGGGCCTGCTGCTTGGCTTGAACAAGCTCAATAACATCCATTTTTCTTGAATTGGTCTGATAAACCTCTTCTTATCTAGATCTTGCATCATGGCTAGCTTATCAGCTGTTTCCTAAAGTTTATCAACCTTTGCATGAGTCTTGGAGTGTTGACCTTGTAGAGTTCTTGTACTGAGAGCAGTGGCCTTTAGTTGATGCTTGAAGTCAGAACTTGTCAGCAACTCATCAGCTTTTGAAACATGTTCTGTCAGAACATGTGGGCTGGGAATAAAATCAGTATCATTCCATATATGCATCCACTCATCCCCTCTAAAGGTTTCCTCCCATGGAACTAGAGCAGCCTCTTCCTCAAACTGGAATAATGCCTCCTTTCCTATAGGCACTGGAGTGTTTACTGGAGCTGACTCTCCAGAACTTGCTAGAATCTCCTCATCTTCAGATAACACCAAGGTGTGTGTGGCTGTAGGAGACTCTAAAGCAGTTACAGCTTTTTCTAAATTCTGATCTTCAGTTCCAAGATCAAGAATTGTTGTTGTTGGTATCTCAGCCCTATTTGTTGACTCATGATTGGAATGGCATCGAAATTGTAGCATTAGTTAGCAAACGTCTTTGTGATGCAATCAAACAAGAAGCTCCATTCCTTCCTGATGTAAGGCCTCTTCAACTGTCCTAGCTTGGACAATCTTTTCTCATATCCCAAGCTTGCCATCATGTTCTGAAGAACAGATTCTCCAGGTGCTGAGTTGTAAGTGAAGTTTTCAAGAAGATGAAGAGCCTGCCTCACTGTAGTAACAGTTACCATATACTCATCTTCTCCTGATGAGAAGATGATGCTTGGAGATCCAGTTTCACCTTCATCATAGATTTCAGTCTTTCAGAACTCCAGCACTTGTTTACCAAAGATTGCTTGAGGTTGGGTCAGATCATACCCAATCTCACTGTGAGCCAAGAAATCATGAACAAAGTGAAGTTCTGAAGGAGCTTCATCCTTGTTCAAGATAGCAGAGTAGTTGTTTGGGACAAACTTAGCTCCATTAAAAATAACATTCTTTGGTGCCATTTCTGTTGAAAAATCAAGTGAAAATTTTGTGTTTGCAAAGTGTTTGATAAAATGCCTGTAAGAGAACGTCAGAAAATAAGAGAGTAAGAAAATAAGAGAGATAGAGAATAGAGTAAAAGAGTGGGTAAAATATTGTATAATCTTTTATCTCTGATATTTATACTCTATACATTGTAATGTCTCTTTTGAATTAGAATCGGAAATTTTTACACTTGGCAGCGTGTAATCAGTCAAAACATAAATAGTGGGCATGGTAAACATGCAATAATTATTGCACACATGCACATACCAAAACCAACACGCAACCCACTAACAAATGATTATGACTGTTTTTATCTCACCTAATTATTTTTCTGTGAAATATAACCGTTACAGTAAATACTAAAAATAAGTCAAGTAAATAAATAATGCCACGAAAGCATCAGGATTTGCATCAGAACTTGACTATTATCAGAACTTAACGGTCATCAGAACATGGCTTATGTACTCAAAAGGTGAATGACTGTGTCTATGTTTCTTCACATAAATACTGACTGGTTTCTTCAGAGTGTAGTCATAAGAACATTATCAGAACTTGTCCTCAGAAATTATGCAAATGATACTTAACTGTTTATCAGAAACAACTTAATCACCACACTAATTTTCATCATATATATGGAGTGAGAGTGTATGTATTTACAAATGATCAGATAAAGATTAAAGTCTGATAAACTTCAGTATATCTTAGAAATAAGGCATAACTAAGAAAAATGCTTAAAATCAGTCTTTAATTGTGAAGTCTACTGTAGAATAAAGTTATGCAATAATCCACCTCAACTGTTTGTTCTTATTTTATGCATCTTTTGAAATTCTTTTGACAAGGGCTTCTCAGTGTAAATGAGTTACAACTGCCATCAGAATTAATGCTGTTATCAGAATATTTCTCCAGTAATCAGAGAATGTGAAAAGTCACCAAGAAAAATTAATTTGCTTTTCTAATGTATATTACTTAATACCAGCAATGCACTTGGATCTTCCCTTTCACATATGTAGTCTAGATCTCAAAGGAGTACCTACTTTCAATTTTTCTTTTCTTTTCTTTTCTTCAGATAAGTGAGGCTTATCAATCATGTAGTTCATCCTTAAGATTTACTGACATCAGAATTTGACAGATAAGAAGCAATAATCTAGTTTGTGACTTAGTAATAAGATACAGGAAGTAAGTTTGACTAAGATCAAAATCAGAATTTGATTGTGTTAGTGATTTCCACATAAATAACTAATTCAAACATGGGATACATAGTTTGTTAAAGACTACTGAGTCAGCATCTAACAAAATAATCCTCATTGGATTGAATAGTCACAGAACATTCAAAACACTTTCAGAGTTTATAGAATCATATAAGATAATAAGAAGTGTTTAATATGTTACAATTTAAGCACATTTTACTTTGAGATAAGAAAAGCTGTAAACACTGATCATAAAGTCTGATGTATGAGAACAAAAACTAAACAGATTTTGAGAAAGAACCTGAAACCATTCCAAGTTCATTTACCAGTCTTGTAAAAGTAGCTTCACATAATGGTTTTATGAAGATATTTGCTAGTTGTTGATCTGTTGGAACAAAATGCAATTCCACTGTACCTTCATCACATGTTCCCTTATGAAATGGTACCTAATGCTGATGTGCTTTGTCATTGAGTATTGAACTGGATTTCCTGTCATAGAAATAGCACTTTGATTATCACAGTAAATAGGTATTTTAGAAAATTCTAACCCATAGTCCAATAACTTATTCTTCATCCAAAGAATCTGTGCACAACAGTTTCCTGCAGCAATATATTCTTCTTCTGTAGTTGATGTGGAAATTGATTTCTGTTTCTTGCTAAACCAAGAAACCAATCTGCCTCCAAGAGATTGGCAGCTTCCACTAGTGATTTTCTTGTCTAATTATACAACTTGTCAGGATTTGACTTACCTTGTCAAGATCTGACTAACCTTGGTATGATATACTGTATCAGGATATGACTTACCTCGTCAGGATCTGAGTGGTCCAGTCAGGATTTGATTAGTCATTTCTTCTCATAGCTGATCATCCCAAGTTCATGTATGAGTTTAGCAAATGTTACTTCTGGTAATGGTTTATGAAGATATCAGCTACTTGTTGATCAGTGGGAACAAAATGAAGCGCAAGTGTTCCTTTCATAACATGTTCTCTGATGAAATGATATCTGATACTGATGTATTTTGTAAGAGAATGTTGAATTGGATTTCCTGTCATAGTTATGGCACTTTGATTGTCACGGTAAATAGAATTTTTTGAATAAGATAATCCATAGTCCAAAAGTTGATTTCTCATCCAAAGAATATGAGCACAAATATACTCAGCTTCAGCTGTAGAAGTTGAAAGGGATTCTCGTTTCTTGCTTTGCCATGTAACAAGTCTTCCACCTAAATACGGACATCAACCTGAAGTACTTTTTATGTCAATTTTGCATCCTGCAAAATTAGCATCTGAAAAACCTATCAGATTAAAATCTGATTCTCTTGTACACCATAAACCAAGAGATTGAGTCCCTTTCAAATATCTCAGAATTGGTTTGACAACAACCAAATGGGGTTCTTTAGGCTTTTTCTGGAATATTGCACACAAACACGTTGCATACATAATATCTGGCCTACTTGCAGTTTGATAAAATAAAGAACCAATAATACCCTTGTAAGCAGTTATATCAATCTCATTACCTTGATCAGGATCCAACTTGGTAGCCATGGCCATGTGAGTTGTTGTTGTGGTACTTTCTTACATGTTGAACCTAGTCAGTGGATTCTTTGTATATTTAGAATGATTTATAAAGATATCCTCATTAATCTGTGTAACTTGGTGTAACACCCCCAAATCCAGGGTCGAGGATCCGGGTTGTCACGAGTTCCATTTCCAATAATAACACTTAATCTTGAATCAATAACTAACTACTGCATGTTGTGACCCCACAATTTACACAAACACACATCAAGTTATAGTCCCAGAGATGAAACCGAAACAAGTACAAGCCATATAATCCACAAATTATAAGTTATTGCAACTCAAAAGAATTTCTGAATAAATGTACATGTTCCTTTCCATTATATAACATGATTCATAATTACACCTAAGTCTAGTACACCAAAATTTGAAAACCTAGCCTATTGGTAGTTCCTACCTCATCCATAGCGACATCAACACCTACAGGAAAGTGCAGAATGTTTCCTATCCGTTAGCGAATTGGGAGCTTGTTCCTGTTCATCTTGTCTAGTTGTTGTCGTGTGATAGATAAAATAAGAAAGGGTAAGCAACATAGCCCACCAAAATAACATATAACTGATCAACAATATATGAACATTTTTATAGTAATTCTGAAAGTCTTTGTCATGCAAATATAAACCAAGATCAAAATCTTAACACGATGAAGTTTCAAAATTCGCAATATATATTCTTTTCATAAATCTCTGAAATCCTCTATTATGCATAATATAAACAGAGTTCTCATACATTTTAAAAGATGAAGTTACAAGTTACTTTAACATATAACTTTTCCTAAGCACTGAAAATCATTGTTATACAAGTATAAACAGAGTTTCAAAATATAGACTATATAATATAATGTTACAAGGTGATCTCATATATCTAACCTTGTCTTAACATTTTCTGCAAATCTTTGCCATGCATAAGGTAATTGTAACGACTGGGAAATAACGTATTATATCATAATAAAGGTGAAATATGTGTCTTATTATGTCATTAAATGTATTTAGTCATAAAAACCCTAAGTGTTATGTGAAATATGTGTTCTTTGTTGTCAAGGTATTTTCCGGGTATTTATCGGGTATTTTATTTGGTGTTAAAAGTTTTCGTATTAAAAGTTATACTACCCGAACTTTGTTTTAATAGCTGATATTTCAAATAAAATAGTTGGCCTTATTTTGACTAGTATGGCTTGTACCATATCGTTATTCTGAACATCTAGTTATTTTAGGAATTTTCTCGTTTCACGAAAAATGACTTTTTCGGGCCCCTTCGGGTGTCAAAACCCCACAAAAATCATATTTTTATTTTTATAAAATTATGGGACTTTCAATTATTCCATTTCTTTGTATTTTTGAATTATTCACAATTTTTGGGAAATTTTGGCATATATGTTGTATATATTTAATATTAAAAGTTTAAAAATTAATACTCAAAAATTATTAATTAAGGGCCAATTAATTTTATTAGATGTATAATTAGGGCCTTAATTTTAATTAGGAGTATTATTTTACCTAATATCAATAGCCTAAATATTATTAGTTAATTATAAATAAATTATTAAATATACAGAAAAATCAGAATTTTCTCTATAATTTGGGTTAGGGTATTCGGATTTGGGTCAAGAATCAAACTGTGATTTTGAGCAATTCTGAACCTCAAATCTGTTCGTGTAAGTACTCAAATTGATGCTCTTGAAATGTTCTTTCAGTTTCTTGCATCAGTTTCATGTTTTGATTCGTTATTTTTCAATTTTAATTTTTAGTGTTTATGTTCAAATTAGGGGATTTTGATTTTGGGGTTATCTGATGAAATTTATGATTTGAATAGCTTTATATGATAGTTTACAATCGATTTGTGTCAGATAATTCATCAAACGATAACTTTAATTGTTAGTTCGATTGTTAGGGTTTATACGAATTTTTTATTTATATGTTTTTGAGTTTGAATAATTTTTGGTTTGTTAGGTATTAGGGGTTTTATTGTACAGTTAATAAACTTTGATTTGAGATATAGAACGTGAAGTTTCATGTAGAAATCAGTGATTTTGCTAGTTGGCCTGAAATTGTCTGGTCGGAGTCCGGGAAACCCACCGGAATCTGGGAATTTTCTAGCGAGTTATTCCTGACCCGACTTTTTCTTCATAACCTGGTTATGACCCGTTTTGCAACCCGATTTTGATCTGTTTGACCCAGCTGCTTTTCTAAAAACCTGTTTCTGATAATTATTTTTGTTTTTATTTTAATAAAACATAAAAATCAGTTTTATTTATTTAATAAATTGATTAATTAATCTAATTAATTAATTGATTTATTTTATAAATAAATCTGAAATATTTTCCTAAATTCGAGATTAATTATTTACTAATTATTTATTATAATATCCGGGATATATCGTGTAATTATTTTTGTTAATAAATAATTATTATATGTGTTCAGTATCTATTCTATGAATTATTTGTTAAGTGTTAAATGTGTTTGGATGTTTAAAAATAATATTAATTGAGTATTTTAATTTTTATATGTCCAAAATAAAATATAGATAATTGTCATATCTTCCTATTTATTTTTACGATGATTTATGATTTTATAGGAAATATATGGATTTTATATAATCTTTTTCCGAGTATTTAAAAACTATTTTATACAAACGGGAACCAACCGACATCACCCGTTTTTTACGTTTTTATAACTCGAAACTCTTCCGAGAACTCCTTCCTAACCTAATTGTAATATTTTGAGCATTTTCCATGTTTTGATTTTTTCGATCCGGCGTACGGTTTGTCCTGTGCGGGTCCCGGCGCAACATTTTCGATATGTTATTCGTTTCGGTAAATCGATAAAACTCGTATTTTCGATAAACAGGATCTTTTTATTAAACTATCATAATTATCACCTCGTAATACGTGTAACCAGGTGCTGAGACCAAGACCGCAGTACAAATTGTACTTATTTGGATATTTATCCCGAAAACCGGTACCGTTTGGATTAGTTTTTATAAATAAACGTACCATTTTATACCCAGAATGATCCAACGGGATACTAATTTTCCGTAATTATAAATAGCCTTTTACCGTATTTTATTCTGTATCAAAATCATTTGCAGTCAATTAAAGATATAATTTTCCAGAGAAAAACCCTAAATTCATAAAACCTTATGAGAATCAAACTAAAATTTCAAGGTGTTATTGAAATCAGTTGGGAAAGTTGGAGTAACCAAATTGAAGGTCTCGAGGAGTACTATCAGATTCTGTGTTCCATATCACTGCAGAAATCAAGGTTTATTTTCTGAAAATTTATTTATTTTCGAATTATTTTTATTAAAAATATGAATTTTTTTCAGATGATTGTTTGAATGATTTGATGATTGCATGTTGTAGAGCTTGTTTTCCTGATGATTTGTATATGTCATACGTCTGATTTGGAGTTCAATAACATGTTCAAAATTGAGTTTAATTTTCGAATTTTGAAATTAGGGTTTATAACCCGTATGAATGTTTTCAATTGAAATTTGGGGATTTTTGATTTAGGGGTTATTAGCTGTTGATTTATAGTGGATTGTGTTCCTTATGAAAGGGGTCTCCCCTTAGTAGCTAAGGCCATCTGAACTCTTTGTCCTTCTCAATTTCCATAAGGATTTGGCTCCTTGAAGCATTCAATCTTGCATATTCAGTGAACCTTAATGGTTGATTCTTCTTAGAAGTGGAGTCGGATTTTTTACCAATTTGAGGATATTTGTCCTTGGCATCATACTCTTGATCCGTCGTCCACTTCTTGCTGCTCACGGGTTCATTATTCACCACTTTGTTCTTCATGCTTTCCTCCACCTTGATATACTTCCCGGCCCGATCCTGGAGCTGCAGCATGCTTTCAGGGGGGCATTTGTCCAGGGACATCTTGAAGAACTCATCCCTAATCCCTTGTTGTAGAGATATCATAGCCACCTTGTTATCGAGATCCAGAACCTTCAGGGCCTCCATCGTGAATCGGTTTAGGTAGTCTCTAAGGGACTCCTTCGCTCCTTGAATAAGACCTATGAGAAAAGCCGAGCTTTTTTCGTGAACTCTGCCATTCATGAATTGCTTGATGAAGGCCTGACCCAGTTCTCTAAAGGACCCAATTAAATTGGGGGGTAGATGGCTATACCATCTTTGAGCCATACCCGACAGGGTTTGAGGAAAGGCCTAACAGTTGATAGCATCGTTCATGGGATGTAACAACAAGGCGTTGTAAAATGTCTTGACATGATTAGCTAGGTCACCAGTACCATCTTATGCCTTATTGGTAGGCATCTTGAACTTCTTCGAGATGTTAGCGCTCATAATCTCTTCAGTGGATGGAGGATTTGGATCATCAAGATCTCCTAAGGGCATCAAGTCACTAGGGTCGGCCCGTGGGATCATCACTCTCTGGCTTGGCGTTGGACCTTCCAGTCTATAACGAGAGGATAGTCCTTTGGTCTTGCTGCAGGTGGGGTTTTGGTGTATGGTGCATCTCTAGATCATGCTTCAACCTTTAGATCTCGGCTTCATGAGCCATGATCCTCTCTTGTACGTCTTGAGGAATCGTCCCTTGGGTGCTCCGATGTTGTTGGGACCCTTCATGTTGGGGCTCCTTACCAGCACGCCTCCTCCTTGGGGAGGTCTCCTCCTCTGATCAATCCGAGTCTCTAGAAGAGTAAGGCATAGAGAAATCTCAATCTTCATAGATTGGAGCTAAGCCACGAATGTATTGGGGCATCCACCCTTGTCCTTCACCTCAATTAGAGAGACCATTTCCCCAACCTTTGGGTATAGAGGCATCCCGTAAGGTGGGTTGGTAGTCCATGGGGTCACGATAGTTGGTTATTCATACCCGACACGCTGGGAGCCTAACGGCGCATGCACTTGTTGAAGAGGGGGATTCGTCCCTTGTGGCGAATCTTGGATCGGGGGATTCATCCCTTGGGGTTGGGCGTCAGTAGTCGCCGCCGGAATTGCTCCATCTTGAGTGGCATAGGTCGAGTGTACTGGAATATCAATGGAGGACGAGAGTGTCCTTGTGGAGATTACGTTGGTGCTTCCACCAGTAGTTCTGCTCCATGTGTTCATCATGGTTGTTGTTGTGATCCCATAGACGGTGCCAAATATTGTGGAATAAAAACTAGAGTTCGTTAGTGGGTTTGTGAGTTTTGAGCTTTAATGGTTGCGCTTGTGGTCGTGGACTGGATGTCCTCACAAGATGTCTACGAATCTCTGTGTTATAAAGAATCAGGCCAAAATATAGTTCTGGGTTGAGGGGTAGAGCTCTTTATATAGATGTGAGTTTAGGGTTAGACTTGTATTGAGAGACTTAGTGGACAAGTCTCTAACTTAGATGGTAATTAGAACTCCTGTAAGGTAAGGGATTCTGGATCCTTTCTTAGGAACAATTGATGATATCAAACAGAAACTATCAGAAGCATCAACGAATGATGATCACAAGCATCGATGGATGATGATGATATTGACGGATGTTGATATTTGACGGATAATCATGTCAACGGATGATGAAATCAGTATTTGTTACATCAGTTGATCTTTGAAGAGGAAAAGGAAATAGGAATTTCAAGTCGGTGAAGGACTTTATCTCAGAAGCAATTGTATAGGTTTCCTTATTTTTAATAGAATAGGATTCCTTATACATTGGTAGTTGTGCTCTATAAAAGTATAGTTTAGGTTCATGCTATAAGCATAATCACGACATTGTTATATCTTTCACATAACCTAGCAGCTCTCAAGGATATTTTGTTCATCCTTTCGAGAGAGTACCTGTGTAATAAGTTTTTATAAGATTGATATAAAAACTATTGATTTTGTTGAAGCTTTGTCTAGTTAATCATATTAACTATATTCACCCCCCCTACAGTTGATTAAGGGCCTAACATCCTTCCTTGTAGGAGTTAGAGTCCATGTTGGACGTCATGTCTCTGATCTTTCAGCCGTATTTGGCCTAGTACGTGAACATTTTATGTTCGTGGACCTTGACAAGCTCTGCTCATGGGTCTTGACAGCTTGGGCCATTTTTAGTCCGTGACAGGCCTTGATTAACCCAGTTTTGGCTTGGAATCTGTTTATGTGTTCTAATATCATGCCATCTTCACATTCACACGAGGTTATTGTGGATCGGGCTATTCTGCTATGGGGAATTTTGACTGAAGAATATGTTGATCTCGGCTATGTGATTCATCAGAGTATGCTGCATTTTCTGCAAGGAGGGACCACGGGGGCGATTCCTCATGCCTCCATTGTTAAGAGGTTTTGCACTGCGGTGGGTGTTAGGTGGCCCGAGCATGAGCAGCTACAGATGCTGAGTACTCTTATTGATAGTTCGATGATTCAGCAGCTGAAGCAGTGGTATGGCAGTAAAGCTGATGAGAAGGGCTTGGGATCTATATATGATCATCTACCGAGTGGCCAGCCAGCTAATCAGACTTATGCAGGGGGTTCTTCTCAAGCACGTCAGGCAGCTACTCGATCCTCTCGTGGAGCCGCTAGATTTTCTCGTGCTCAGCAGACAGGGGATAGTTCTGGACTTGGAGATGTGCAGTACAGGCGATTGACTAGGCACATGGATGTGATGCACGACATTCACAGTCGTTTTGCTGCAAATTTGACACAGGCTTTGGGTACTGCTTTCCGGGCCTCTGGTGTCGAGGTTGATTGGCCTGTATTTGCAGCTGATTTTGTGTACCAGCCACCTGATACTCCACCCGAGGAGGGTTATCCTACCGACGACTAGGTATGCCTTGCATCCTTATTATTACCTTCAATGAGGACATTGAAAATTTTAAGATCGGGGGTGATAATGTAAGGATTATTAATGTGTGTTATGTTCATATAAATTCATATTGCATGTTTAGTGTAGTTTATATATATTTTTTTGCATGATTGTTCATATAGTTGTTTGCATATTTGTTCATGTTATTATGTGAGTCCATGTAGTTGCATTTGCATGCATTTAACATGATCCCTTAGGTTGAGTTGTTTCTGTTTGATTGATTGATGTTAATTTGAGTGTAGTGATGTTGAATAGAAGGATGATTAAGTCTTAATGAATTGATTTGCATGCTCAAAAACAATTTTTTTTTCACAAGTCTTATAGGTTGCTTTTGACCTAGATCATGATCATGCTTGTTTGTTTGTTGAAATTTAATCACTTGGTTATATTTAGACTTTTTTCTATTCTCGTAATGATGTAGAAACACTGATTTGTTAAACTAGGGGGAAACATGGATATCATTGCTAGTTGTGAATAAATCTAGGCGTCAAATGCCTAATAGCCGGCTCATATTTTTATGAGTGGTCTAGCGTTGAATGAGATGGAGCCAAACGCACTCATTCAGAATCATTGAAGAAAAAATAAATGAAAAAAAAGAAAAGAAAAAAAGTGTGTTAGTTTATGCAGAATTGACCAAGGGTGAGCTCTTTAATACTCGAGCAATTAAGTTCTAGGGGACTCTGTGCCTAGTGACCTAAGGCTTGTATAGTCTGGGATCCGCTAACCTAAAGCTGGCTACATGGGTATTATTGTATAAATCTTGGGACCTCATTCATTGCACGGTCAAATAAGAATTTGTGTTTATATTTCAGATTATAGCTTGAATCCTTGTCTAACTCTCATCAAATTGAGGTGTTGTGAGTGTTGGATTTTAATCGCAGCGGGGCATGGTAAAACACTTTTACACATATAAAATCCAAATAAAAGCATATAAATCGTGGTAAAAACATAGGGATCGATTACTAACCTTTAATATGCGATCCAAAAGCAACGTTCTGAGATCCTTAGCAGCTGCTCCTCAAACGTGAAGCACTCCACCGGTATCCACCAAGAAAACGACGTTAAGGAGGAGGAGGTGGAGAGAATTTGGTTTTCTAAAACTTTTTGGGTTTTTGGGGTTCGAATGAAAATAGGGTTTATAATAGTATATTTATAGGCAAAATTTTCAGCTGAAATTTTCCCATAAATATTATTATTATTATTATCCCATTTATTATTCTCATTAATAATTAAAACACCTTTTTAATTATTAATCCTTTTTCTAAACACTTTAGAAATAATTCTCTCTCTTGATTTAATTTCCAAAAATTAAATCCTTTAATTAATAATATTAAGAACTTTTCTTAATTAATTTATAATCAATTAAATCTCATTTAATTAATTATTAAATTTGCCAATTAATTATTTATTTTATAAATAAATAATTATCAGCCATTATTAATTAATTCCTCCACCATTAAATCATTCTCTTTTTATGGTGTGACCCTGTAGGTTCAATATTAAGCCGGTAGTAGAAATAAATAATAATAAAACTATTTTATTATTATTTATATAAATTCTCTAATTTATTAAATATGATTAATTAATTAATCATATTTATTCTACATCGTGAGGGATACTTCTCAGCATATCGCGACTATCCGGATAATATGAATTCACTGCTTAGAATATCAAGAACCTATTCAGTGAATAGTTACCGTACAATAAAATCCTTCTACCCTACAATGTCCCGATTAAATACAAGGCATGGATCTCGTGTCAAGCCTATCTAATTTAATCACTTGCTTACCATTTACTATGCGTAGTTCTATGCAAATTAAAAACTCCTTTCTAATTTCATTCACTCTGGCCAGAGATTCCTGAACTAGCATAAGTGGATCAGCCTTGAACATTCGCTTCCTTCACTGGAAGGGGTAGATCCTATATTGATCAGACACTATCTTCGTGTACAAATTCCTATACCTAGTAGAGCCCTAATAATTGTCCCTGGAGACTAAGAACTAAACCAAAGCATAGTTCAGTGTACACAAGATGACTATGATGACCTCAAGTCTAAGGATACTTGTACAACTATCACTATGTGAACAACTGCTGACACGTGAGTGAACTCCATCAGTTGTTCAGCTGTGCGAGTCATGTTCAGTGAACTTATTCTATAATAAGCACCTACATACTAGCTATAGTGTCACCACACAAATGTCTATGAGAATAGACATCCTTCACAATGAAGCAAGCATAGTATGTACCGATCTTTGTGGATTATTAATTACCAGTTAGTAATCCTACGACTAGGAACTATTTAAGTTTAGAGTTATCATATTTTAGGTCTCACTATTATGATCTCATAATAATCCATAAAAAGCTTTACTCTAAACTATGGTATATCTTATTTAAACAGTTAAATAGATAGAGCCCGTAATAAAAACAAAACAAGTCTTTTATTAATATCAATGAAATCAAAATAGATTACATAAAAAGTTATTCCTAAATCCTAATACATGATTGGACTTAGGACATATTCCTTTCAATCTCCCACTTGTACTAAAGCCAATCACTCTGGTATCTAATACCCATCTAGTCTTTATGACGATCAAAGTGACTTTCAGAAAGTAGCTTTGTGAGTGGGTCTGCTATGTTGTTATGTGTGTCAACTCTAATTCAATACAATACAAGAAATGTTACCGCGCTCCCACTAACCCTTTTGTAGATGCATGGTTCATCTACGTTTTTGATAAAATCAAACTCTTTGATTGTCTCATCAAAACAAATGTTCCATCTTTCGAGAAGCTTGCTTTAAACCATATTTGGTTCGCAGCAGCTTACACACTAGGTTTTCATTTCTCTTGGAAAGAAAACCATCTGGCTATTTGCCAGATCTCATAGTCGTAGTAAGCAGCATTCGCAAGCAAAATCCGAACTGATTTTAACAGGGCTACAGGTAAAAAGTTTCATCAAAGTCAATCCATTGCCTTTGTTTGAATCCTTTTGCCAAAAGCCTGGCCTTAAAGGTCTCCACCTGGCCATCTGCTATAATCTATCTTTTGTATACCGTATACATAGATTTCATTCCGGATTTCATGGCACTATGCCATTTCTCTGAGTCAACACTACTCATAGCCTCATTATAGGTCACAGGGTCGTCATCATCAATGATCGACAACTCATTGTCATTCTTAATGACAAGGCCATATTACCTCTCAGGTTGGCGAGACACTCTCCCTGTTCTATGAATGGGCTGTTCCACAAAAGGTTGTTCAGACAGAACAGGTGTTTCCACTTGATCCGTAGTAGTTTATGCTTCTTGAACTTCATCAAATTCAATTTTGCTCCCACTGTTTCCTTCAAGGATAAACTCCTTTTCCAAGAAGGTAGCATGTCTGGAGACAAACACCCGATGATCGGTGTAAAAGTAATACCCTAAAGTCTCTTTAGGATATCCCACAAAACTACATTTTACGGATCGAGATTCCAGCTTATCTGGGTCAACTTACTTGACATAAGCTGGACATCCCCAAATCTTAACGTGTTTAAGACTCAGTTTCCTTTCTTTCCATATCTCATACGGAGTTTGAGGAACAGATTTGGAAGGCACCTTATTCAGTAAATATGCTGAGGTTTCCAATGCATAACCCCATAGGAATACTGGAAGATTTGCATAGCTCATCATGGACCGAACCATGTCTAATAGAGTTCGATTTCTTCTTTCAGATACCAATCTGGAGGAGTCCACTGGGAGACTACACCATTTACTTTGAGATAATCCAGAAACTCTCCATTCAAGTATTCACCACCTCGATCTAATCGAAGAATTATAATACTATGTTTGGTTTGTTTCTCCACTTCATACTTATACTCTTTGAACTTTTCAAAGGCTTCAGACTTGTGTTTCATCAAATACATATTCGAATCTAGATCTATAATCCATGAAAGTAATGAAGTATGAAAATCCACCCATGGCTTGCATAGACATTGGTCCACATACATCTGTGTGTACCAATCCTAGCAAATTTGCAGTCCTCTCTCCATGTCTACTAAATGGAGACTGCAGTGCCACTATAAAGTGAGATTTTCATCATCCCTTTTCTTTTATTAGTTTGTTCAATCTGAAGTGAATTATGTCACATTTATACAGACTATTATTTATAGTACCACATCCATAAAGAATATTATCTCTAAGAATAGAACAATCATTATTCTCAATAATAAATGAAAATCCAGCCAAGTCTAACATGGGAATAATATTCCTCACAATCGAGGGAACAAAATAATAATTATTTAAAACAATTGTCTTGCCCGTAGGCATATGTAAATGAAATGATTCTACATCTTCCACAGCAACTCTTGCTCCATTTCCCATCAGTAGAATCACCTCCTCTTCCTCAAGAGTCCTACTTCTCCTTGGTCCCTACAACAAATTACAGATATGAGAACCACAGGCGGTATCTAATACCCAAGTAGAAATTTGATTTAATGATATATTCACTTCTATCATGAACATACCTGAATCAGAAGCGGTAGTCTCACTACCCTTCTTCTTCTTCAATTCTGCAAGGTAAACCTTGCAGTTCCTCTTCCAGTACCCCACCTTATTACAGTGAAAGCAAACAACTTTGCTCTTGGGGTCTTCAGCTTTTGATGGAACCGGCATTTTCTCACCTACTTTCTTCTTCTTGGAAGAGTTCCTCTTCCTTTCCTTAGGATTGGAACCTTCACCAATTAGAAGAACAGAACTCTTCTTAGGGGGAAATTCGATTCCGCAGTCTTCAACATGTTGTGGAGTTCAGGCAGGCTGACATCCAACTTATTCATGTGAAAGTTCACAACAAACTGCGAGAACGAACTCGGAAGCGATTGCAAGACCAAGTCTTGGCTCAGCTCCCCATCCATGGCAAAACCAATTTGTCCAAGACGTTCAATCAAATTGATCATCTTAAGTACATGGTCATTCACAGATGATCCCTCAGACATCCTACAACCGAACAGCTCCTTCGATATCTCATATCGAGCTGTCCTCCCCGCCACATCATACAAATCTTGTAGATGTATTAGGATAGTGTGAGCATCCATATGCTCATGTTGCTTCTGTAGCTCAATGTTCATGGAAGCTAGCATGATGCATTAAGCAACATTTGCATCATCTATCCACTTACGATACACAACATGTTCATCATTATGTGCATCACTAGTAGGTTCAGTAGGCTTAGGTGAGTCAATCACGTATTCCAGCTTCTCAATCCTGAGAACAATTCTCAAGTTTTGAAGCCAGTCAGCATAATTAGGACCAGTCAACTTGTGAGCATCTAGTATGCTCCTGAGTGATAGTGCAGAAGACATAATGTATATTGTAAATCTATAAATGATAAACACATAACAACACTTAGCAAATATTCAATTTCATTTCAAAACACTATATGAATCGGATCTTTATTCATAAGTGACTCCCACTAGTTTACCTAATTTATTCAACCCCCTACGTGAAAAATTAAGCATTCATAATGCTAGTGGGAATAGGGATCCTAGATTCCATTACACAACCCCAGTTGTGGCACGAAACGCCATGTAATGTTCAATAGGCAGACAACTCTTGTCAATTACATCTAATGTTATTCCCTAATCAAACTTTAGCCTCTTGAATAATTGAGTCACGGCTGTGGCATGACAAACTCAATATTCTAAGTCAAGTCTAACCCAACATTCCGTACAATTGAATCAGTCCCCAAAAGCCCATGGCTGTGGCACGTAACGACCTTTAGATTCTTATTCAATGTACACATCTCTATGTAATAGACAAGTATTTCTTATTTCGAAATCAAAGCCCTCGGCTGTGGCACGAAACGACAATGATTCAAAAAAAAGAACTACTTTTCTATCATGTTGGAAGGCTATGACCGACACAAGCCCGTTGTGTCATTGGCCAATTACTACTTGATATTATCTAATTTTAGAGGGATTATATTACGTTACAATCATAATCATATTATAAAGAGATTCTTCATTTTAGATTAAATATTTTAAATCAATAATCAATAATCAGATGATTCCCAGATCGGGTGGAGCATTGTCAAGAGGCGTCACTTAATAACCCTTTCTTACAGATAGAAATCTGTTGTTGACAAAATCATCCTTTCTCTCATATCAAAAATTCATATTCAATTACGTGTTTCATAAACACAAGAATCTCATGATTGTATTCATAATATTATTCTTAAGGTTATGAAACAATTTCACTATACTAGGTTGTCTAACAAACGCCTTATGTTCATTTAAGTTCACCTAAATCTATCATCGCATGATAAACTAAGTATATATCACATATATCAACATGAATAAACATCAAGGTAGGCATGTTATATCATCTAGCACATTAGTCTAAGAATTATACATCTCTATGTATCACATGAAGCATTTAAAAGCAATTAAAAACAGTTAAAAACAGCTTTAAAACACTTTCAAAAATATAAACAGTTCAAAAATTTTATATAAACTAAAATTGATCACTCCATTAGATCCGTCTCGGAAAAACGAATCCAACGGTATATTGCACGCCCAAAACGGGGTTACGAAACTCCCAGAAAATCAATTTTAATTTGGACAGTCGGGCTGTAACGCATTACAGGAACGCGTTACAAGCCCTGTAACGCATTCCGGTGATGCGTTACAACCCTTTTAAGCCATTATAAGGTGTAACGCATTCCGTGAATGCGCCACAGGGTGTAACGCATTCCCGGAATGCGCGACACCCTTTTTTTTTTATTCGATCGCCGCGCAGCCGCCCATGGAATTCCGTGCCTGACAGTTCTGTACCGTGTCTGTCTTCTTTCCGTGCAGCACAGACATAGCAGATGCAGATATATTGCAGATGATACAAATATATATATATATATACTATATATATATTTACTTATTAAATTACGAATTTAATTGTCAGGACTTCAAAAATTCATAATAAAAAATCTATACATCATAAAATTATGAAAAAAATACCCAGACGATCTACAACACTTGTAGAACCCAGATCAACATTCAAAATTATTCTGAGAAACGATTTCTCATCAGACAAAATTAATCCATGATATAACTTGTAAAAATCATGATTAATTCATACAAGCACATAAAATTCTGAAATTTTTACCACAGATCTATATGCATACAACCTATGCTCTGATACCATTGTTGGATTTTAATCGCAGCGGGGCATGGTAAAACACTTTTACACATATAAAATCCAAATAAAAGCATATAAATCGTGGTAAAAACATAGGGATCGATTACTAACCTTTAATATGCGATCCAAAAGCAACGTTCGGAGATCCTTAGCAGCTGCTCCTCAAACGTGAAGCACTCCACCGGTATCCACCAAGAAAACGACGTTAAGGAGGAGGAGGAGGTGGAGAGAATTTGGTTTTCTAAAACTTTTTGGGTTTATGGGGTTCGAATGAAAATAGGGTTTATAATAGTATATTTATAGGCAAAATTTTCAGCTGAAATTTTCCCATAAATATTATTATTATTATCCCATTTATTATTCTCATTAATAATTAAAACACCTTTTAATTATTAATCCTTTTTCTAAACACTTTAGAAATAATTCTCTCTCTTGATTTAATTTCCAAAATTTAAATCCTTTAATTAATAATATTAAGAACTTTTCTTAATTAATTTATAATTAATTAAATCTCATTTAATTAATTATAAAATTTGCCAATTAATTATTTATTTCATAAATAAATAATTATCAGCCATTATTAATTAATTCCTCCACCATTAAATCATTCTCTTTTTATGGTGTGACCCTGTAGGTTCAATATTAAGCCGGTAGTAGAAATAAATAATAATAAAACTATTTTATCATTATTTATATAAATTCTCTAATTTATTAAATATGATTAATTAATTAATCATATTTATTCTACATCGTGAGGGATACTTCTCAGCATATCGCGACTATCCGGATAATATGAATTCACTGCTTAGAATACCAAGAACCTATTCAGTGAATAGTTACCGTACAATAAACTCCTTCTACCCTACAATGTCCCGATTAAATACAAGGCATGGATCTCGTGTCGAGCCTATCTAATTTAATCACTTGCTTACCATTTACTATGCGTAGTTCTATGCAAATTAGAAACTCATTTCTAATTTCATTCACTCTGGCCAGAGATTCCTGAACTAGCATAAGTGGATCAGCCTTGAACATTCGCTTCCTTCACTGAAAGGGGTAGATCCTATATTGATCATACACTATCTTCGTGTACAAATTCCTATACCCAGTAGAGCCCTAATAATTGTCCCTGGAGACTAACAACTAATCCAAAGCATAGTTCAGTGTACACAAGATGACTATGATGACGTCAAGTCTAAGGATACTTGTACAACTATCACTATATGAACAACTGCTGACACGTGAGTGAACTCCATCAGTTGTTTAGCTGTGCGAGTCATGTTCAGTGAACTTATTCTATAATAAGCATCTACATACTAGCTATAGTGTCACCACACAAATGTTTATGAGAACATACATCCTTCATAATGAAGCAAGCATAGTATGTACCGATCTTTGCGGATTATTAATTACCAGTTAGTAATCCTACGACCAGGAACTATTTAAGTTTAGAGTTATCATCTTTTAGGTCTCACTATTATAATCTCATCATAATCCATAAAAAGCTTTACTCTAAACTATGGTATATCTTATTTAAACACTTAAATAGATAGAGCCTGTAATAAAAACAAAACAAGTCTTTTATTAATATCAATGAAATCAAAACAGATTACATAAAAAGTTATTCCTAAATCCTAATACATGATTGGACTTAGGACATATTCCTTTCAGTGAGTTGTAATATGTTTAGCGTTCATTATTACGACCGGTACTTTCGTATAAAATTATTTGTGGATTTGGTATAATAATAAAGCCGAATAAAATATATTCAATGATTGTACGTTTCTGTGAGTGAAAATTTCTGTACTATAAATTTGCTTTATGTAGTATATGATTTTACAAAGCAAGAGTTTATTTAATTTCTTTATTTTTGATTTTTAAGGAATATTCTAAGCCTTGGAATTTTTTTTTTAAAAAGTATTTTGTTCACAAATTGTGAAAATGATTTTAAAAAGTCTCTAAAAATCCAAGTTATTTTATGGTATAAATTTTATAATTTTTGAACTTGTATTTTATTTTATAAAAATAAATCTTTACAAATTTTATTTGTTATAATTAGCAAATTACATAGCTATCCTTGCATGCAAATACTCTTCCATTTAACTAAGGGGCAAGGAAGACATTTCCAACCCCACTCACTTTCATTCTACTAACCAAGTTACCACTTTGTCCTTGCATGCAAATCTACCTAACTTTAGCTAGAAGGATATTTGTGTCATTTCTTAAATCCACTCACTTGGGGTCAAATCAAAAGCATAAAAACCAAACAAATATGATTACCACTTCATTTTTCACTCCACCATTCCACACCTCCCTCCTTCTTTTTCCCCTCCTCTCGGCTCTCCCCTCTCACTCTCGGCTAAAAGCCGAAACCCCCTCCCCATTTTTTTTTCTTCAATCCTCAACCAAGCTTCCACTCTTTACACAAGTAAATGTTACTTCCCATACCATGATCACTCATATTTCAAAGAGTTTTGAGTAGAAAGTTTAAGTTTAAAAGGTTGCATGTAAAGATTTTAGTGAAACTCAAAATACAATCTTGATTCTTATGGATTTAAGGTTGTTTTTGAAAGGACTACAAGGAATGAATAAGTTCCAAGTCTTGAGAAGGAAACTCTTGATGATTAAATGGCCATTTCCTTCCAATTCATTCGGCCATGACCATATGGGAGCCGAATGAATGGTCCTTGAGATCATTCTTGTTGTTTTGTTCAATTTTTGCATGTTTATGTGATAATGACTTGAATTTTGTGGTGAAAATTTGATAAAACTCCTTGCATGCTAAGTGATCATCTAGGTATATCTTATGCTAGGCTTGCATGTCAATTTTATGATAGAACATATGTAGAAAATGTGTTGTTTTGGATTGAAAAACCCGAAGGCATGCATGCATGTGGATTTCTCTTAGTTTGTTGTAAGATTTTGATCATTTGGAAAGATTTTGTTAGAGAGCCTTAATTTCAGTAGGAATAATGTGTTAATATTGATTTATACTTCTTGTTACATGGTAATAATTCGTGGTTATCTTTTATAAAAAAATATATACCTTGTTGTTTCAAAAGCATGAAGATTTGTGAGCTGTGAAGTGTAGTTTCTTTTGTTTTGCCATAATTGTACCTTAGGTAAGGATGATCTCACCCAAGGGTATTTTGAGAATAAGGGAGTTAGTTCAGTAGATTACCATGTATAAGTCTTGGTTTAAGTATTGAGTTGTTGTTAGTTGAGTTTGTCAAGTCAAAATCCTTGGAAAATGAGAGTTATAGTTTCAGCAGAAAATCAGTTTAGTACCCTGAGGTTTAGAGTGAGTTTTGACCATGTCATTGATGTGCACTTTGAGGCCCAAGCTACCAGAAGTTAGTATTGGGAGTATATAAAAGGTTTTAGGAGTTGGTTGGAGGTTTGCATGTCATTTGGTTAGGTTCACAAGTAGAATAGCAAAATCTGTCCAGCAGGGGACAGTTTTGTTACAACTTAGAAATAGGAAGATTTGACCATGTCAAGGGTAGGCCCTCATTAGGCCCTATTGGGCCTTAGTTAGAGGGAGTGTCAGAGAAGTTTTTCCAACCATAGTTCATAGGATATGAGTTAGAACCATGTGTCAGAAGTTAATTCAAGTCAGGGCGTTTTCTGCCCAGAAAAACAGGGGAACCTTGGACTTTTAGCTTAGGCCCAAGAAGGCCCAAGCCAGGCCCTTGAGCCACCTCAAGTTTGTGAAATGCCCTTAGGTCAGGAGAGTCTAGTGTAAAAGTTTTGAAGGAAAACTTGTAGTTTAAGAGTGTCTAATGCACTCAAGAAACCATAGTTGTCATTCTGAAATTTGCCCAGTGAGCACTTTCACTTATCACATAGTTTTAGAACACTTAGAAGTGAGTATTAGGTCGACCACCATAGTTGTAAGATAGTATAAGGTCAGTAGAGTAAAAGGCACAAGTGAGGGTCAATAGGTTTTGGATAATTTAGGAAAGGCACATCGAGTTAGGAATCCAAAATTAGAAGACTTTGTCTAGTTTAGCGACCAAGTGACTTAAGATGTGAGTCGAGATCATCCAAGCCCAGTGTTGCATTATGGTATATATGGTGTTATTTGGTGTTAATATATGATATGTGAATATGTGGCTATGTGTGTACTTTTGTAATTTAAAAGTGAATATAAAATTAAGTGCGTATAGGCCTACGTGCCATCCGTGTTTAATTTCGGGTTGTAAATAGGTTAAGTTAGTGAGAATATATTATAATGAGGATTATTATTTATGTAGGATCTCGAGATGAGGGAAAACTTGCCATAAAGGTCGAGTGAAGCTCCAGTTGTTGCTCCTACCAGTCAGACCAGACCAGCCTTTCTCAAGGCAAGTGATTCAACTTGACCTTCGTATTTACTAAACAGTTCATATATATCAATGCAATTGTCCTGAGTCATTTGATATGTTTTAAATCAAGCGTATCTTTCGTTTACCTTTGAATTATATAGAAATGCCATGAACCCTCGAGTATGTATTGCAAGTAGTTCAAAAGCCTTTTCATGATAGTTAAATGCCATGATAAAATAAAGAGTTGATATATTACTTGATTGATCCTCTTGATTAACATGCTGATGATTCCTAAGTATTGATATCTCATCCTGATACTTGAATCCCTATAGAACCTTACCTTGAACCCTGAAAGTCAGAAACTTATCAAAGTGATCCCTCATTGATTGATACCCCTCTTTCTTATCCTAAAGCTTGACAACTCTGATATATCCTGAGCTAAAGAATCATTTCTTTATACCTTAACACCCATAGTATTCATGAAGCTTATCTTCTTAATGATCCAACACATGTACCTTGACGAGAATCCATTGTTTTAAGCCCAATTTGGCACTTCCTTTCATAATATCCAATAGCCTCACTAAATTCCCTTGTCCAAACCTTGATACATGAAAACCATTCAGATACCCTAATAGAGTATAGTTTTGTGAATCGTGGCCCTGAGATTTAGTACCATATTTCCCGTGTTTCGAGTTGATCTATAATCCCTTAATAAAAAAAATGTTTACTGTTAAAAGAGATTTTGTTATAATTCGGCATCAGTTTTTGAAATAAATAAAATATGGGTTTTCAGTCCCAAAGGGGGATAAATGTTTTCCTTGAATAGTGGATCTGGACTGAGACGCGAGTCCTTTCCACACTTATATTAGGCTTAAAAGTTGCCTAGGGATTCCCGTTAATGTTTTAGAAACCAGCGAGGTTCGGGATTACTTCGCGGCTGATCACCGGCTGTAATCCGTAGCGTCATAAAATGATTTTGATTAAGACATGATTTTAAAATTGTTTGATACAAGCAAAATGATGCCATCTCACATAGATTTATCTCTCGTTATCATTGGTTATGTCTTTCCATTGTCATTCTTAAAGGTATATCTCGATTTATGTTTGTATCGTACTGTTAGCACTTGTTGAGCATTTGGCTCACTTCTTACTTTACCCTGATATTACAGCTAGCTGCTATGGTTAGATTCAAGCAGACTGCCCGTAAGACCTGTGATGCTGATGCTTATGTTCGAGCTCAGGTAGAATAAGTAATAATAGTTTGTGTGAGGACTCGGTAATTGTAATCAGATGTAATAGTTGGTAGTGTTGGGCTGTTCCAAACCCTAAACTGTAAGATCTTGGAGTTGGTTGTGTATTCTTCCCTTAAAATCTTGTAATAGCTATATTTATTTTGTTGTTTAAGTTGGGGGTGTGACATTCATTCTATTTATAAACTTGTGATTATTTTGGCGAAAAATAAGATATGATTATTGATTTAGTATGGAGAGTATATCTGTTAAGAATCGGACATATGCATGTTTCTGGTTTGTAAGTTGATTTATGGGATTTAGTTAAGCTCTGTTTAGAGTAGTTACATTCTTAGAGACTGATTATAGATTGGTTATGGTTATTCTGAGGGGATTGTTGCATATGCATATTAGTTACATTCATGCATTAGTTATGTTTTTATTGTTGAGTCTCTTTATGATTGAGGACAAGAATCGATTTAAGTTTGGGGGGTGTGATAAGTGGAATTTATATCCACTTGGAACGCTTCATATCGGCTTAAGTTGGTATTTAGGACTCAAGTATTTAGTATTTTTAATGTGTTTTTATGTTGAGTCATTTTAGGGCACTAGTCAGGCTGTGGAAATGAGCTTTATAATGATTTTATGCTAATAAGAGGTCAGGAATGGAGTTGCGGAAGATCGCACGAAGAATGGAGTTCTAGAAGAAACTGCAGAAAAAGAACAGAAGGACAGCGCCCGCGCTTGGTCAAGTATGCCAGTGCCAGTTATTCCAGTAGGTTAGAGCGCCCACACTCTAGTGCTGCGCGGTCGCGCCAGTGCAAAGCTGTAGAATCCTGTTTCTACTTGAATTTGAAGATTTAGAGAGTCCGGGTGATCCAGGGGCTTATATATAATGAAAAGAAGACATTTTTAATAAAAAAAAGGAAGCCAGGGATAACATTAAGAAGACCTAGAGCGCACAAGACGGCTATTGAGAAGAAGAATTAGTTCATACTTTTGTATTCTTCGATTTAGGTGATACTTTTGGATGCTTGTTTTTTATTTGTTCTAAACCCTAGTACTTTTATATTATCTCGTAGTATTCTAAACATATTTATTACCATGTTTTCATTGGAACCCATGGTGACGATGTGTTCGATCATGAACTAATCATTATCATGGGGTTCTAGCGGATTCATTTATGGATTTCAATAGTTGATTGTTTCAAATATTTAGTTTGGTGATTTATGATTTCATAGTTTGGTTGTGTTTATTCGTCTTTGATGCGTAGCTAACATGTAAGATTTTTTGTTAATCTCTATTGAAGTGACAATGAATATAGAGGTTTAGAACTTGCCATGCTAGCATAGGTTTATGTATGAATTGACATGCATAATTCGTGGAGTAATTTTAACCATCTTACACACCCTATGTAATCATAATAGATAACTTGTTCTTAAACCGTTATGTTTTCAAATTCTATAGACATATAGGGTCTAAGCATAATTGGTGTCTACTCAACTTTTATCTTGATTGTGGATGTTTAGTAGTAGGGTATATGTATATCGAAAGATAGCGTATACTAATTTCGTGTTATGTAATTAGTTGTCATCACCATCACATACTATTGATAAAGAAGTTAACTCTGAATGAAGTATTTAATGAAGTTGGAATCCCATGTTTTATTCTCATATAAGTAAATTAGTTTTAATCTCTAGTTAATGCATGCTGGTATAATCTCTTAAGTAGTTATTCAACTCAAATTTGTTACTTGTCTTAGCTGTGAACGATAATCATGCATTGTTGCATAAGTACATAATCTGAACTTAACCTAAACCAGTCTCTGTGAGAATGAACTTGACTCAAATCTTATACTACTTGTGATCGCGTACGCTTGCGTGTATTTTTGTATGTGTTTTATTGCAAACAATCATTCATAACTAACTTTGGTGTATTTTGTTATCTTGTTATGGTGTTTGGACTTAAGAATGCAGGAGCTACTTACCAAAGACTGGTAAATAAGATATTTGCTCATCTAATTGGGAAGACCATGGAGGTCTATGCCGATGACATGTTAGTTAAAAGTCTAAGCAAGGCCGATCATATCAATCACCTCAGAGAGGCATTTGAAGTGCTCAGGCACCACAAGTTGGTATTAAACCCAGCCAAGTGTACTTTTGGCGTTGGGTCTGGAAATTTTTTGGGTCACATGGTCTCTAAGAGGGGAATAGAGGCCAACCCCGACAAGATCAAAGCCATCCTAGACATGGAGCCACCATGCTCCATCAAGGACGTTCAGAAGCTGATAGGAAGAATCGCAACTCTAGGGAGGTTCATCTCCAAGTCTAGAGATAAATGGCTGCCCTCACTACACCATATATGGCCTCTCCCAACATTTTTTTTGGTGTTACAAGCAAAAATGTTACCTTACCCCCCAAACTGGTCTAAGCTAACATATTTTTTTAACGTTGCAGTAGAGATTAGAAAATGTTACCATAGACGAGAGCAAAGTTCTATTGTAACATACAAAAAATGTTAGCATTGATATCAAAAAATGTGTTACCATAGAACTGAAATTTTAGGCGGTTCTTTTTTTCCATTTGGACAATATTAGGCGGTTCTTTTTGGGATCAAATTTTTGGGCCGACCAAAACTAACTAATAGCCCGTCCGCTTATTTTTTTTTGTCCTTAGTATAAAAAACACATCTCAAAAACACATTCAAACACTCTCGTCACTCTCTCACACATCAAAACATATACAAATAGTTGTGTTCATAAGTACTGCACAAGATGAATTAGGGTTCAGAGTCTTCTCAGTTGGGTTATAGTTGTTAGGTTTGAGTTGGGCTTGAAGTGAATTAGGGTTCGAAAATTGGGGCTTTTCTCAGTCAAGTTTAGGGTTTGAGTAATTGGGATTTCTTTTCAATCGAGCTTTTCTCAGCCGGGTTTATTGCTGTTCTATTAAACATTTAGTCAGATATGCCCTTATTTTCTCAGCCGGGTTTATATCTAGTGTTATAGTATAACATTTGTTACTTAATGATAATTGGATTATTGTGGTTTGTTTGGTGGGTTTTGTAATTATTGTTATGTTTGATTTTACAGGCTATGCTTGGGAGGCCGAGTTCATTGCAACCTGATAAATGGAAGGTTTTTATCAATATAGCTTGCAGTTGCTTAATTGTTGGAAGGCCGTGATTCTTTTTTTTAACATATTTTTCTATTTCTTTGCTTATGGATTTAGTTTAAATGCCAAATTAATATTGTTAGTAATCTCAATTTCAAAACTACTGTTATAACTGTTCTCATGATTAATGGATCGTTGTTTTTTCTTTTTGCTAATTAATAGTTAAGACTTACACACCATTTTGACTCTTGCTACAGAAACAGATGAGAAGTTATTTTCTGCACATCATCAATCTCCTTCTAAAAGCAACAGTGCCATACAATCAGATAAAGAGAAGTCTGTGTTAGATCAATCTGTGGCTGAATGCTCTTCACCTAAACATAAAGAACTGCAGGTACATAATAAACTTGTATATAATATTTTACTCATTTTATGTCAATAGCCTGTGAAGCCATTTTCTAATTTTGAATTCTTAATATATTAACCATGAGGATTTATAGGATTTCACCATAAAATTTAGATAATTTAGATCTTTATCGGTAAATAAGAAGATGGTGTAGTAGTCTCTTTATCGACTGTCAGGGAAGCTTACAAACCACTTGATATTAGTAATGAGGCTATAGATGCAACATTTCGCCAGATACAGAAGGACCGGAAGCTTGGTCCTGCATTTTTCGGGGCTCGTTGGCCTGCTGTAGACAAGTTCCTGACTTTGAATGGGCATATCACTATGTTAGAGTTGTGTCAGGTTAGAATTAGTATCGACTTTGTGTCATTTTTTACTTTTATTCTTTCCTCTTGCTTTATGTAATTTGGTCCTTGTTTTTATATTAGGCCCCACCCGTAGAACGTTACTTGCATGACTTGATTCGACATGAATTGAGTGTTTTGCACATTATTACATTAGTTCCATACAGCCGTAAACTATTAGTGAATGCCACTCTCAGCAATGATCATGTAGGGGTAGTTGTCATTTCAGATGCAACAAATGGAGCTGGCTAAGGGTTTAATAACATGTTATGCGGTTGATTATGGTGTCTACTTTAATTGTGTATTTAAGTTATATATGTTATGGTTTAACTTTAAGTTATATTTTTTGTATCTTTGCATGAGAGCAAGCTCTGCTGTCTTAGTCTAAGGATCATGAAGATTTAATTATTTTAGTCTAGTGTTGTGTGTGTGTGTGTGTGTACATTTACCTATATCCTTATGTATTGGTAAATGTTAGTTCAATATAAAAGAGGAGAAACTGGTAGAGTTTATGATTTCAGAATTTGAATTTGGTTTTATAAAAATCTTTCGGTTGGAAGAGTAGAATTGACCTGTGGAAAAAAGCACATGTCTATTTGGTTAACAATGAATATATATCTTGAATTGAGTGTATGACTTTTTGGTATTTGAATAGAAGTATTTGTATCCTAACCTCTATAGCTTAGAATGAAACTTGAGCTGTATAAGGAGGTAGCTTGATTTTGTAGGTAGCTTTTGAGGGTTTTATGGGTACAAAACCCATAAATTCATTAAATTCTTCTTCTGTCTAAATTCTCTTCCTACCACTAAAAATCCTGACTACTGTTTTTAATGTTGTTTTCTGTCAATTATCTCGGGTCATAAACTAGCTTTTGCTACTGTGGCAGCTGAGTCTTTCTACGGGTTATATTCCCCTTTCTAAATATATTCAAGTTATTGATCCCAGTATCCCAACCCAAGCCAAAGTTCAAACAAATGATACGTCGAAGGTATGCTTTACATTTCTGATACAAAGTATGATAATCACAAATTCATTAAATGGTGCATGATATTTTTGTACATTTATTTGTTCTTACAGATCATGACTTATTTCTTTTGTCATTTTCTATTGATTATCCTGCCATTTGCGACTATGTGGATATGTTTTGTTGTCTAGCCTTTTCAGTGTCTAATAGTTTTATGAAGAATGGACTAGCTCATATATCCTCCATAAAACTGATAGATTATTTACATTATTTTTGAACATTCCACAGTAACCGTATTACGTGGCTGTCTATTTTCTAGCTATAGATTAACTTATCTAAATTTGGGTAGATGATATATTCAATCTTCAAACATGTTCTGTTTAATGTTTTTTATGATAAAAAGATTAATATCTGTTTTGCATTATTGTTATTGTTCTTACTCTTTGCTTATTCAGTTTTTATTCAGACTTTTGCTGCATACATGAATAAATACAAATATGGGTCCCATCAAATCCACGAGGTGCAGAAAGATTACCCCCGGGCATTGTTGTACTAGAGTCAGACTTTTATCATCTTGCTTATTTCTAAATGACACCAGAAACTTTTTTTAGTCAAAGCACTTACTTTATTTTCTTTCTATTGCAGGCTGGGACTTTTGATCTCGTGGGAATCATTGTTTGTGAGATAGATCAGACTACAGACCAAAGTACATTTTACAATGGTACTAAAATTCTTAGGTGTATTATATGAGGCAATAATGACTATGGTAGCGCTATCTAATACTTTCAGATTTGGTGGCCATAACTTATTAATTTTATTGCTCGCTACCAGTAAATATGAACAAGCACACCAACTTGACAATACTAGAATAGAACATCAAGCTAGGAGTCTTAAGGACAGAATTACAAGAATGGAATCTGACCTCAAATTAGTTGAGTCCCACACAGTTGAGCTGCAGAAAGGACAAGTGGAAGCACATGAATTGTTTGTGGCAAGGCAGGAACTTATTGAAAGATAAATTTGATGTTAAAACTGTAGATTATTTTTGTTTAATTAGAAATGTGGTCAAATTTTGTTGCTTTTGGATGAATTTGCAAACTTTATTTATTTTAGTTGACTTAAAATTTGTATTGTTGTGCTGTATTTTAACTTTAGATTTGAGTTTTTAAGTTAAAATATGTATTTAAGTTTTAAGTGTTACAAGTGTAATTAATAGATATTTTTATGTTGGTAAAAACATGAAAAAACGTTACAATAAATACATAAGTGTTAAAAAAAATATTACAATAAGATATAAAGATGTTACCAAAAGATTGAACCGTTTTATCGTCCCGTGTTACAATAGCATATATGATGTTGCGAAAGAGTTTATTGTAACAGATTTTTTGATGTTACTAGATTTTTATGGGTGTTACAGTAGAACTATGGTTACACATGCCTTTTGTAACCATAGATACTGAAAGTGTAACCATAGGAGGTCTATTGTTACATTTTCAGCTATGTTACCAAAGGTTCAAAATATGTTACCATTGACCCCTATTGTAGCACGAGCAAATCCAACACCACGAAATTTTCAAAAAGTGTAACCATAGCCCAATTTTTTACTTTAGGTAACATTTTTTTGGAAAGTTTTACACTTTTTTTGGGTGTTGCTAGAGGCCATATATGGTGTAGTGCCTTTTTCAAAACCCTTAAGAAGGTGAAGAATTTTGAATAGACAGCTGAGAGCCAAGAGGCCTTTGAACAACTAAATAAGTACATGACTAAAGCCCCGTTGTTCGCCAAACTAAGTCTGAAGGACACCCTTTATTTGTACCTCACAGTATCTGAACAAGCCGTGAGTCTAGTCCTCGTGAAGGAAGAATAGATACTCCAAAAGCTTGTATACTATGTAAGCAAGGTTCTCCATAGAGTAGAGTTGAATTACTCCACCACGGAGAAGTTCGCGCTTGGTCTTATCACAACGTCGAGGAAGTTGAGACCATACTTCCAGGCTCACAAGATCGAAGTCCTGACGGACCAACCCTTGAGGAACATTCTTCATAGCCCGAAGGCCAGTGGAAGGCTCATGAAGTGGGAAATTGAGTTAGGAGAATTTGATATCAAGTACAAGCCTGGAACGGTTATCAAGTCTCAGGTCTTAGCAGATTTTATGGTTGAATGAACCATTAATGACCAAGAAGTCGGGGGGGGGGGCAAGAGATAGTAACCCCAGAAGAAGTAGAGAAAGAGAAGGATAAAGAAACAACCCTGAAAGAGTACTGGGTTCTCCATTTTGACGGAGCGTCCAAAATAAAATCTAGTGGTGCAGGCCTAGTCTTGCAAAGCCCTGATGGGTTTATGATTGAGTATGCTTTGAAGTTGGACTTCCTAACTATAAATAACGAAGCAGATTACGTAACAATGATAGCCGGCTTAGGCTTGGCTAGAGTCGTGAGGGCCAAAAACCTGAAGGTCTGTGGAAACTCAAGACTTGTAGTTGCTCAAGTTAATGGAGAGTTTGAAGCCAAAGATGATACTATGGTCAAGTACCTGAGAGTCCTAAAGGGAATACTGACTTAATTTGATGAATGGTACACAGAACATGTTCCGAGAGAGGAGAACACTATGGCGGATGCGTTGTCCCAGTTCGCCTCGTCTGAAATCGAGAACTATCCGAGAAGTATCTACTTCCGGGTCTTGAAGACCCCTACTATTCACGTCATAAATCTGATAAGACTGGTTGGTGTGACAAGCTGTTGGATATACCCGATCAAGACCCACTTAGAGACTGGGTGGCTACCCGATGATGCCCAGGAGGCACGCAAGCTGTCGGTTAGAGCATAGACATATTCATTGATTGAAGGCCTTCTATCCAAAAGGTCTTTGGTTATTCCGTACCTAAAGTTCTTTAGACCTCTTGAAGCAGATGAGGCACTTAAAGAAGCTCATGAAGGGATTTGTGGACAACACTTGGGGGGTAGGGCCCTGGCTCACAAGATAACTCGGTTGGGATTCTACAAGCCAAATATGCTAGCCGATACAAAGGATTATGCGAAGAAATGTGACAGATGCAAGATGCACGCTCCAATAGTACGAAAGCCCTCAGAGAGGCTTATATATATCAATTTGGAATCCCATCCCTTTTGCAATGTGGGGAATGGATATACTTGGACCATTTCCTGTAGCATCGGGATAGAAGAAGTTCATCATGGTAGACATAGACTACTTTACGAAGTGGATTGATGTGGCGCCCCAAAACCCGGGGTCAGGAGTCTCGGAAGCCACACTATCTAAACTTACACAACTCACACTACGATATGTAAATACTCACGCTTCACGAACCCACACTTAACACACACACACTACAGGTTATTGTCTTGGAAATGAACCATCATTACTAGAGAAATTTTATTACAACCCAAATATAATTAGTCTTACCGGGGGTGAACTTTAAGTAAGGTTAATCCGCCGGCCGAATATACGTTTCTTATTTCTTATCTTACATAAACCATACTTATAAATAAGCCGAACTATAAACAACTGAAAACTAATCCAGCTTATTCCGACTACCTGAGGTACTGCACCCAACAATCTACGGAACAACTGGCCATTTCCTACCCGTTTCCTGGCTGTGGTTCTCATGGAAGGCATCTTGATTCACTGTTGTGATGTGTCAATTTAAGAAAACAAGTTTGAGCTAAGATGCTCAGCATAATAATGTACAGTATGAAAATGACTATATAATAACATCATATATTATATATATGTTTTATTTAAAAGTAGATTTCTTGGTGTCCCACACCTTCTTATAAAAACAATTCTTTTAAGGGGGTTTTATAACCTGCGAATACCTTAATAGTAATCCCAGCACCTAGGCTTGGGTTACGGTATTGCATATCAATTCCAATTGGAAGAGTTTGGACATCTCACAGGAGCCGCCGCATACGATGATCAGTCGTCCTACGGAAGTAACCTTCTTTACTAGTAAAAGGACGAATACCGTCATCTCTCGGGTATCACCCTGGCCGCATTCAGGCTACGTGTCCCATTTTCGAGTATGCACATACTTCACAAGTTCCTGAGTACACAAAGTACCTTCACATGCGGTACCTTTGGTAGCCCATCCAGCACACGTAGTACCAGAGTCTACCCCTCCATTGTCCTTCAACAGAATTCTATCAATCTCGGGAACTTGAACCATATCGAAGTTCCCCAAGCGTTTTGCTTGTTGATAGAGATAGTTTATCTTTTTAAATATAAGTGTACATATATGTAAATACGTACTTCTGAGAATTTCAGAGGAAGTACTAGGGATGTGAGTTGACTGTTGTCAACAGATAATTAATAAGGGGAAAAGTTTCTTCTTGAAACTATATTTAATATAACAATAAGTCGGAATAATATTCACCGACGATCTGAAATTATTCGAATAATACTTCTAAATCAGAAGGTATATCAGGATCTATGATCTTTCAACCAATAACAATCCTTAATAAATAATCATTACTTAAATAGTAGTCTATAAATAATTTAAATGATAATTGATATTAATCATACCTCGAATGAGTTATTCTCTAAAAGATTTATTTAAATAGTATTCCTCAACTAGTTTGTGTTTACATAATTAATAATCTATCATGATTAATCGGGTTTGCAATAAATAAACGTTGAAGTATACTACTCCTATAATAAAGGAATACGTATATAATATTTAATATCCGAATTAATAAAATATAGTTGAGGGAATATGCTCGTTGGGAAATCGTTTTAAAAGTTCGAGGTGTTTTAATGTTTCGTAAGTGGACGATGAGTCCCTTTAAAATGTACTATTATGGACTTATATCCGCCCTATAATATCTCCGGAACGATTCCCGGGTTTTATCTTAAATCTCGACCGACCATCGGTCTTATATAATACATTACGCTTAAAGCGAAATAACATTTCACGATATATACTTAGCGTACAACATCACTATATTATGCGAAAATTCAAAAACTACGTATCATGGCAAACATGGTATTTAAGGGATGATAGTAAAACAATCCTTTCATAACACAACAGTAAAAATGGAGTTGGGTTTGTAAACTTGCCTGGGTATCTCGAGGTGCAGGATACTCTAGGTTCCGCTCGGAAATCTATAACCATAAACATATTTCATTTCGTTAGATTCCGTCCTAACTTATGGTAACTCGCACTCATGTGCTACTCATTATAAACCCTCTCAATTCATACTACCCTTAACATTTCTTTTAAGTCATAAACACTTTATGGTCACTTCATTTTCCTAAGTATCTTAGTTCATTCTCAATATCGACGTCGGCTCCGCTTAAGGATTCTTACGGTTTCTACTCGCGCGGTCTCGGCTCCGACATTTTTATAAAATTGAGAAATCATTATTTTCACTTGAAATGTTTATGACAGTTAGGAAACTCCATATGTTACTCTCTGTAAAAAATTTCATGATTTATGAATACTTTTAAGTGTATCCTTTATATTTTCAAAGTTCGTGATTCGTAGCAGTTTTTGTCGCGTAAAACACTTTTACTAAAACGATCATAACTTTTGATCCGTAAATTGGAATTAAGCGATTCAAGCACCTAAAAGATCCTTATAACATTGTATATCTTAAACAAAGTTTATTTCTCAAGAATCTACAGTTTACAACTTCGAGACTTTCTGCAGAAACTTAAAGTTACGGTTTGTTGGTTTTAACGAAGTTACGTTTACGATCGGGGTTTCGTTTACGCCTTAACTATCAACACAACCACCAACAATCATCATATCATCATCAACACACAAAATCCTCTCAATAACATCATGTTCTTGAGGCAACAACAACCAACCTTAAATCTACTTAGCTTAATCATCAAGATTTCATCAACAACACTTAGTAAGCTAGGTTTACTAACACCCACTAAATGGATCTTAAACATGAACCTTAAATAAAGTTAGGCCAAATATTTTTACCTTTCATGAAAGCTTGAGATGTGTTCTTGAAGATGGTGGAGGCTTGGAAGTGCTTGGTATGATTTTTGGAACCTAAAACCACCATTAAAATCAAGAAACCAAAGAGACGTTACTATTCACACTATTCACTAGTGAGTTTGTTGAATTTATTCCACCCATCAAACCTTGATACAAAGAGATGAAAGATTTTTCTTACCTTAGTTTAGTTGCTAGGAGTCTTGGGAAATAATTGTGGGATTTTACAAGAACTAGAGCTTGGAGTTTTGAATTGCAATTTCCCTATTTTCTTCAAAATAACCGAATGGGAGCAAATGGGGGTGGGGGTATTTATAGCACTTGGTTGCTTCTCTTGGATGATTTCTAGGTTGCTTCTTGGAAGGTGACTTGATATCTTTGCAAGTTGATCTTTATTCTTCCTAGTATAGCTTAGGTTTATTCCTTGTCTCCAAATCCATGGACATATCTTTGTAGCTTGCTAGCTTACAAGCTAAACTACAAGGTTAGCTCCTTAGCACACTATTTGCTAGCTAGCTTGGTCATCCTAGGGTTAGCTCACTATTTGATGAAGTAACCATGGTTACTTCCTTACAATGGTTTAGTTAGTGCGTTACATTTAATTAATCATTTACGCGTTCGCTCGGTTACTTAAACGTTCTCCGCAATACTTATTCGTAAATGGTTCGCAATGTAATTCTTTTCGTATTTATTCCTTATATTTTTATTTATCCTAATTGAATATAAATCCGTAGGATTTTAATCTCGTAATTATATTGTGATTCCCGTAGTCCTTGATAAGTCGTAATTACGGTCATTTTTCAAAGTTCGTTTTCTTCGAAAACTAATAGCGTTTACATACACTCATTTGGTACGTATAGTTGTAATATCGATTCCGAAACTCATTTTCTTATGCACTATATAGTGTGGGCTCAAAAGTTTTTTCCGTCTGTCAGGGTTACTATTCATTAAACGTTTTACAGGGTCTCAAAAATTTGAGTTATTACAGTCTTCCCCTCTAACAAGGATTCCGTCCCGGAATCAACTAGAAAATAAGTGGGGATGTCTATTCCTCATGGTGTCTTCAAGTTCCCAAGTTGATTCCTCAACATTTTGATTTCTCCACAAGATCCTAACTAGCTTCACCGTTTTGTTCCTCAGCACTTGTTCTTTCTGGTCCATTATCCTTATTGGCTGCTCGGTGTAGGTCAGGTCTGGTTGTAAATCTACCTGCTCGTAATTTATTACATATCGGGCATCGGCATGGTACTTTCTCAACATGGATACGTGAAACACGTTGTGTACTTGTTGCAAATTAGGAGGCAAGGCGAGCTCGTAAGCTAGAGGTCCTATCCTCCTCAAAATTTCAAAGGGTCCTATGAATCTGGGACTCAGCTTCCCTTTCTTTCCAAATCTCATCACTCCTTTCCACGGAGATACCTTCAATAACACAGAATCTCCTACTTCATATTCCCTATCCTTCCTGGTCTGATCGGCGTACTTCTTTTGTCTGTCCTGGGCTGCTACTACTCTCTTCCTGATGAGTTTTACCATTTCTCTGGTCTGCTGGACTAACTCTGGTCCTAATAGCTTGTGTTCTCCAACTTCATCCCAACACAGGGGAGAGCGACATCTTCTCCCGTAAAGAGCTTCATACGGGGGCATTCCTATGCTAGCGTGATATCTATTGTTGTAAGAAAATTCTATCAGGGGTAAGTGATCATCCCAATTTCCTTTGAAGTCGATAGCACATACTCGCAGCATATCTTCTAGGGCCTGTATGGTCCTTTCGCTTTGTCCATCAGTCTGGGGGTGGTAAGCGGTACTCATGTTTAGTCTGGTGCCTACACATTCCTGGAAGCTTCTCCAAAATCGGGAATTAAACCTCGGGTCTCTATCTGACACTATGGCTACAGGAACGCCGTGTCTTATTACAATTTCCTTCAAGTAAATATCTACCAACTTGTCTACGGTGTACCTTTCGTTGATTGGTAGGAAGTGTGCGGACTTGGTTAGTCTATCAATGATAACCCATATAGCATCGTGATTAGTCTTTGTCCTAGGTAAGCCTGTCACAAAATCCATGGCTATGTGTTCACATTTCCATTCCAGAATTTCTAGGGGTCGTAACAGTCCACTAGGTCGCTGGTGTTCCGCCTTCACTCTTTGGCATGTCAAGCACTTGCTAACCCACTCCGCTACTTCTCTCTTCATGTTAGGCCACCAATAATATTCCTTATGGTCACGGTACATTTTTGTACTTCCTGGGTGGATTGAATATCTAGAGCTGTGCCCTTAATGCAACAGCTCGTCCTTTAATTCTTGCACATTCGGAATCCAAATCCGGGACGCATACCTCATGATCCCTTCCTCATCCTTCTCGCATCTCACTTCTTCACCGGTCAATGTCCCTTTTTCCTCACTCATCTTCTTTTCCTGACATACTCGTATCTTTGCAGTCAGTTCTGGTACTAGCTTAATCTCAAATAATCCTTCCGTTCCCTTACCGGTCATTCTTACGTCAATTTCCATCTTCTCAAATTCCTTAACTAATTCCTCCGATGTCATTATCATCTTGAGTCTTTCCTTCCTACTAAGGGCGTCAGCCACCACATTGGCTTTACCCGGGTGATACAAAATTTCACAGTCATAGTCTTTTATCAACTCTAACCATCTCCTCTGTCTCATGTTCAGTTCCTTCTGAGTAAAAATATATTTGAGGCTTTTATGGTTAGTGTAGATCTCTCATTTCTCACCGTATAGGTAGTGCCTCCAAATTTTTAGGGCAAATACTATGGCTGCTAATTCTAGGTCATGCGTAGGGTATCGGCTCTCATATTCCTTCAATTGTCGAGAGGCATACGCTATAACCTTGTCGTGCTGCATTAGTACACATCCTAATCCTTTAAGTGATGCGTCGCTGTATATCACAAACTCTCCCTTTCCATCGGGAAGAGCGAACACTGGTGCTGACACCAGCCTCTTTTTCATTTCTTGAAAACTCTCCTCACACTTTTCCGTCCATACGAACTTTTCTGCCTTCCGGGTAAGTCTAGTCAATGGACCGACTATCTTAGCGAAGTCTTGCACGAATCTTCGGTAATATCCTGCTAAACCCACGAAACTCCTAACCTCTGTTGGGGTTGCTGGTCTTTCCCAATTGGATACCGCCTCTATCTTGGCAGGGTCAACTAAAACTCCTTTGCTACTCACCACATGTCCTAAAAACTGAACTTCTCTCAACCACAATTCGCACTTCGAAAATTTGGCATACAATTTCTCATTCCTCAAGATTTCTAAGACTATCCTCAAATGTTCTGCATGTTCTTACTCTGTCTTTGAGTAGATCAGAATATCATCTATAAAAACTATCACACATATGTCCAGGTACTTTTTGAACACTCTGTTCATCAAATCCATAAAGGTTGCGGGTGCATTGGTTAATCCAAATGACATGACTAAGAACTCATAGTGTCCATACCTAGTGCGAAAAGCAGTCTTTGGTATATCTTCCGGTTTGATTTTTAACTGGTGGTATCCTGTCCTTAAATCTATTTTGGAAAAATGTATAACTCCTTTGAGTTGGTCGAATAGGTCGTCAATTCTGTGAAGAGGGTACCTATTCTTTATAGTCAGCTTATTCAGCTCTCGATAGTCCATACATAATCTCATGTTGCCGTCCTTTTTCTTTACGAATAGTACTGGTGCTCCCCATGGTGACACACTGTTATCATTCTGTTATCTAATAATTCTTGCAGTTGAGAAGCTAGTTCTTTCATCTCAACTGGGGCTAACCTATATGGGGCCTTGGATACTGGTGCCATCCCTGGTGTTAACTCTATAGCGAACTCTATTTCTCTGTCAGGTGGTAATCCAGGTAAGTTTTCTGGAAATACATCCTCGAATTCGTTTACTATGGGTATGTTCTGTATATTGGGGACCTCCTTCTGGGTATCTATTACATAAGCCAAATAGGCCTCGTTACCTTTCCTTACCAATCTTTTTGCTTGAAGCATGGTCAAAAATTTCTGGTTATGTCGTTGACCTTTAAACACTACTTCTTTATCATTCGGCACTCTTATCTTAACTTTCTTCTGTTCACAATCTATTTGCGTTCCGTTACTGGATAACCAATCCATTCCTAAGATCACATCAAATTCTCCTAACGCGAATGGTATTAAGTCGACCTCGAAGATCTTCTCTTCTAATTTCAGCTTGCACTTAGGGTATATTTGATTTACAGGGATTATTTCCTTGTTTGATATTTCCACTCGTAATACCTCACGTAAGGGTATGGCATTAAGTTTTAACTTGCTAGCAAAATCTTGAGATATAAAAGACTTGGTTGCTCCAGAATCAAATAGGACATTTGCATGTTCAGAATTTAACAAAAGGGTACCTGCTATCATGCCAGTGTTTCAGACAGCATCCTGAACAGTTATGTTGAAGGTCCTAGCGGCTGGAGGTCGGTTGGATGCAGCTCTACTCATTCCTGAGGCTGGGGGCTTCAACATTGGGCAATCCCTCTTCATGTGTCCTACCTTCCCACATTGGAAAAACGTTAATTTGGGTCGGGTACAACTGTTGGCAAGGTGCCCGATTTGGTCACATAGGTAACATCTCAGAGGGGCTCTTGTTTGGTTACACACTCCAAGGTGCCTCTTCTTACAGGTTTGACATTCTGGTATTGGGGCATGTGGTTGGCTATGAAATGTTGCCCTAGATTGTCCGCCGCCCTGGCCAACGCTCTCACTTGGGGTCTTTTTGAATCCGGGGCCTCTTGCAGGTTGGGACACCGCTCCCTTGACGAACCTACTTGGAAGGCTCCTGTTTCCGGTTCCTATTCCTTGGCTTCCTATCTTCCTCTTCCTATTCTCCTTTTCTTTCACAGTCTGTTCACTACCAGCTTCAATAATCGAGGCTTTCTGTACTAAGGTGGCATAGTCTGTCAGCTCTAACACTGCTACTCGGTTCTGTATCCATTGTTTCAGACCAAGCTGGAACCTTCGCGCTTTCTTTTCTTTGGTATTCACAAACTCAGGCACAAATCTAGACAACTCATTAAATTTGGCCTCATATTCTGCCACGGTCATCTTATCATGTTTCAACTCCAGAAACCTAATCTCCATCTGGGTTTCCATAAACCTAGGGAAGTACTTGTCTAAGAACAGTCGGGTAAATCTATCCCATGGGATCACAGCATCAGTTTCTAGGTTTCATTTGTACTCCCACCAATAGTTAGCTTCTCCTTTCAACATGTAAGAAGCGAAAATGGTCTTATGTCGTTCCTCAACTCCTAGTATCTCGAAGGACTTTTCTATCTCTTTGAGCCAGGCCCGTGCTTCAACGTGGTCAGCAGATCCTAGAAACTCTGGGGGTTTGAGGGATTTGAAGGCTCTAAAGGAAGTAGCTGCAGTCTGTTGGGCAGCATGAGGCTGTGGTGGAATGGGCTGTTGGTTCAGATTTGCTCTCAGCAGTTCCATAAATTCATTTATGGGGTTCCCTCCCTGTTGGTTGTCCTCAGCCTCTTCTTCTACATATTCTTCCTCATCATATTCATTATAGTCTATGTCTTCTTCACTTTCCTCATTTACTACTGGGTCACCTCGTTGTTGGTTAACAGACTCTGCGGGCTGTGCCCTGGTTCCTCTTCTATGGGGTGGCATTATTCTGATAAGGAAAATTGGTCACATGATTATAACAGTTAGGTTATTTTATTCATATATAAGCATGTCATTTATTACTTAACAGCTTTTATAAAGTGCATTAATATAGACATCAATTCTTTAATAACTGCTTCGATATATATTCATAAGATCTCCCAATTATATATTGGGGATGAAACAACTAGCCGAGTTTATACATGCCTGATTACAATCTATCACTGCTAGTTCTAAATACTGAAATGAAAATACATAAGCCGTGTACCCTGAAAGGCTAGGAACGCTATCTACTACTAGCAATCCTATCAAAATTGGTGACAAGTCACTCAGCCTTCTTCAAGGTCTACATCTAGTCACTAATCTCTCAGTCACTATCACTGCGAGTGAGGTCACGCACCCTCCTCATCGCTCCTGCAATCATCATCACTGTATCGACTACCGGGATGTATCCTCCCACTGATGTCATCCTCATCTAAACCCTGGTACGGAGCTCGATCCCATCGATCTCTCTACGGGCTATGGCTGGGGAAGCAGCTCTGAAATCTCCGGGGTATCCTAGTCGGATGGCTCTCTCAGCTGTCAGTGCCTGGCGTAACTCAGCAATACGGGCAGACACCGCTGTGATCTCAGCATTAAGCTGACTCACTACCCAGTCGTGTACGGCTACATGCATGGTCGCCGGTGGTGGTAGAGGTGAATCTGGGTCGCTAGAGGGTATGTCATGGACCTCATGGAACTGTGCGCGTATCGTCTCCTCATCATCGTCATCAGTATAGGACATAGGGCTCTAGATCCCCGGGGGTGGTGTAGGAGAGCGAATAGCCTGGTGTGGGTACATCTCTACATCTCTCCATACTACGCCATTAGCTACGGGGACAGGAAGCTCAGTCTCCTCCTCTAGGACATCCTCAGTAGGGTCATCGTCTGAATCAACAATGAGTGGGCTCTCTGGCTCAGGAATAGGGTTATGCTCAGGAATCATGACATAATCAACATGGTCAACCTCCCTCCTAGGCTCCACTGGTACCTGACATAATAGGCAAGGTGTTACTAACTTAGAGTTGGAATTCCCTTGAGGGTAAAACAGTCAAGACTACCCGTGAAGCCCGACGACGAACTCGACTTGAGCTCTAATTGATTATTTTATTATTCTTAGGTCTACATATTTTATATCCTATCGTTTCCAAGATTTGATAACCTAAGGCTCTGATACCATTTCTGTGGCGCCCCAAAACCCGGGGTCAAGAGTCTCGGAAGCCACGCTAGCTAAACTTACACAACTCACACTACGATATGTAAATACTCACGCTTCACGTCCCCACACTTAACACACACACACTATAGGTTATTGTCTTGGAAACGAACCATCATTACTAGAGAAATTTTATTACAACCCAAATATAATTAGTCTTACCGGGGGTGACCTTTAAGTAAGGTTAATCCGCCGGCCGAATATACGTTTCTTATTTCTTATCTTACATAAACCATACTTATAAATAAGCCGAACTATAAACAACTGAAAACTAATCCAGCTTATTCCGACTACCTGAGGTACTGCACCAAACAATCTACGGAACAGCTGGCCATTTCCTACCCGTTTCCTGGCTGTGGTTCTCATGGCAGGCATCTTGATTCACTGTTGTGTTGTGTCAATTTAAGAAAACAAGTGTGAGCTAAGATGCTCAGCATAATAATGTACAGTATGAAAATGACTGTATAATAACATCATATATTATATATATGTTATATTTAAAAGTAGATTTCTTGGTGTCCCACACCTTCTTATAAAAACAATTCTTTTAAGGGGGTTTTATAACCTGCGAATACCTTAATAGTAATCCCAGCACCTAGGCTTGGGTTACGGTATTGCATATCAATTCCAATTGGAAGAGTTTGGACATCTCACAGGAGCCACCGCATACGATGATCAGTCGTCCTACGGAAGTAACCTTCTTTACTAGTAAAAGGACGAATACCGTCATCTCTCGGGTATCACCCTGGCCGCATTCGAGCTACGTGTCCCATTTTCGGGTATGCACATACTTCACAAGTTCCTGAGTACACAAAGTACCTTCGCCTGCGGTACCTTTGGTAGCCCATCCAGCACACGTAGTACCAGAGTCTACCCCTCCATTGTCCTTGAACAGAATTCTATCAATCTCGGGAACTTGAACCACATCGAAGTTCCCCAAGCGTTTTGCTTGTTGATAGAGATAGTTTATCTTTTTAAATATAAGTGTACATATATGTATATACGTACTTCCGAGAATTTTGGAGGAAGTACTAGGGATGTGAGTTGACCGTTGTCAACAGATAATTAATAAGGGGAAACGTTTCTTCTTGAAACTATATTTAATATAACAATAAGTCGGAATAATATTCACCGACAATCTGAAATTATTCGAATAATACATCTAAATCAGAAGGTATATCAGGATCTATGATCTTTCAACCAATAACAATCCTTAATAAATAATCATTACTTAAATAGTAGTCTATAAATAATTTAAATGATAATTGATATTAATCATACCTCGAATGAGTTATTCTCTAAAAGATTTATTTAAATAGTATTCCTCAACTAGTTTGTGTTTACATAATTAATAATCTATCATGATAAAAAGTTCGAGGTGTTTTAATGTTTCATAAGTGGACGATGAGTCCCTTTAAAATGTACTATTATGGACTTATATCCGGCCTATAATATCTCCGGAATGATTCCCGGGTTTTATCTTAAATCCCGACCGACCCTCGGTCTTATATAATACATTACGCTTAAAGCGAAATAACATTTCACGATATATACTTAGCGTACAACATCACTATATTATGCGAAAATTCAAAAACTACGTATCATGCCAAACATGGTATTTAAGCGATGATAGTAAAACAATCCTTTCACAATACAACAGTAAAAATGGAGTTGGGTTTGTAAACTGGCCTGGGTATCTCGAGGTGGAGGATGCTCTAGGTTCCGCTCGGAAATCTATAACCATAAACATATTTCATTTCGTTAGGTTCCGTCCTAACTTATGGTAACTCGCACTTATGTGCTACTCATTATACACCCTCTCAATTCATACTACCCTTAACATTTCTTTTAAGTCATAAACACTTTATGGTCACTTCATTTTCCTAAGTATCTTAGTTCATTCTCAATATCGACGTCGGCTCCGCTTAAGGATTCTTATGGTTTCTACTCGCGCGGTCTCGGCTCCGACATTTTTATAAAATTGAGAAATCATTATTTTCACTTGAAATTTTTTTGAAAGTTAGGAAACTCCATATGTTACTCTCTGTAAAAAATTTCATGATTTATGAATACTTTTAAGTCTATCCTTTATATTTTCAAAGTTCGTGATTCGTAGCAGTTTTTGTCGCGTAAAACACTTTTACTAAAACGATCATAACTTTTGATCCGTAAATCAGAATTAAGAGATTCAAGCGCCTAAACGATCCTTATAACATTTTCTATCTTAAAAAAGTTTATTTATCAAGAATATACAGTTTACAACTTCGAGACTTTCTGCAGAAACTTAAAGTTACGGTTTGTTGGTTTTAACGAACTTACGTTTACGATCGGGGTTTCGTTTACGCCTTAATATCAACACAACCACCAAAAATCATCATATCATCATCAAAACACAAACTCCTCTCAAGAACATCATGTTATTGAGGCAACAACAACCAACCTTAAATCTACTTAGCTTAATCATCAAGATTTCATCAACAACACTTAGTAAGCTAGGTTTACTAACACCCACTAAATGGATCTTAAACATGAACCTTAAATAAAGTTAGGCCAAAGATTTTTACCTTTCTTGAAAGCTTGAGATGTGTTATTGCAATTTCCCTATTTTCTTCAAAATAGCCGAATGGGAGCAAATGGGGGTGGGGGGGGTATTTATAGCACTTGGTTGCTTCTCTTGGATGATTTCTATGTTACTTCTTGGAAGGTGACTTGATATCTTTGCAAGTTGATCTTTATTCTTCCTAGGATAGCTTAGGTTTATTCCTTGTCTCCAAATCCATGGACATATCTTTGTAGCTTGCTAGCTTACAAGCTAAAATACAAGGTTAGCTCCTTAGCACACTATTTGCTAGCTAGCTTGGTCATCCTAGGGTTAGCTCACTATTTGATGAAGTAACCATGGTTACTTCCTTACCATGGTTTAGTTAGTGCGTTACGTTTAATTAATCGTTTACGCGTTCGCTCGGTTACTTAAACGTTCTCCGCAATACTTATTCGTAAATGGTTCGCAATGTAATTCTTTTTGTATTTATTCCTTATATTTTTATTTATCCTAATTGAATATAAATCCGTAGGATTTTAATCTCGTAATTATATTGTGATTCTCGTAGTCCTTGATAAGTCGTAATTACGGTCGTTTTTCAAAGTTCATTTTCTTCGAAAACAAATAGCGTTTACATACACTCATTTGGTACGTATAGTTGTAATATCGATTCCGAAACTCATTTTCTTATGCACTATATAGTGTGGGCTCAAAAGTTTTTCCCGTCTGTCAGGGTTACTATTCATTAAACGTTTTAAAGGGTCTCAAAAATTCGAGTTATTACAATTGAGGTTAAAACACTAGCCAAGATAACCACCAAGCAAATTGCCTAATTCTTTTGGGAGAATGTGATATGCCAATTTGGAATCCCATGCATCTGTCACGGATAATGGGAGAAATTTGATAATGCAGAGTTCAGAGAGTGCTTCCATGATAACAGCATAGAGCTTCGCTTCATCTCGGTTGCTCACCCATAAGAAAATGGGCAGACGGAAGTTGCCAACAGAATCATCTTTGATGGACTTAAGAAAAGGGCTGAACGCTCAAGAAACACTTAGGCATATTAGTTGATGCTTATACTATGGGCGTATCACACCACCTGCAAAGTAACTACCAAAGCTACCCCGTTTATGCTGTCTTACAGAGCCGAGGTCGTGGTGCCCCTCGAGATCACTCATGGATCCCCTATGATTGAAGCTTATGAACTAGAGACCAACGAAGAAGGCATGAGGCTCGCTCTGGATCTCATTGACGAGGTCAGAGATGAGGCCAACGACCGCAATGCAGAGCATCAATGAAGGCCTCCCTCTATTACAATAGAAGGGTTAAAGAAAGGTTCTTTTAACAAGGAGATTTGGTTCTCAGGATGATTGAGGCATCAGGAGTCAGGGAGAAATGAAAGATACCCCATAACTGGGAAGGACCTTATAAGGTCCGGAAGACATTAGGACGAGGATCCTACAAGTTAGAGACCCTGAATGGTGATGAAGTGCCCTGTAATTGGCATGCTTCAAACCTGAAGGTTTATTATGTTTAGGACATTCACTACATGTTCCTAGTACATAGTATTAAGTTTATGAATAAGGTCGACAAAACCATCTTATGTAAGGGTTGAACCCATTTTTCAGAGATATTATCTATCTATGCAAGTTTATTTCTACCATCTTGTCTACTAATTTATTTAAGTACGCGCATCTGAAGAATGCAAGTCCCGAAAGACCAAATTCCAAAACTAAAAGACAAGTATGAAATGAAACTAAACGAATTGCATAGATAGGGATCCCAAAGGATCATGAGTTAAAATCCTAAAGGACCAATAGTTTATAATCAATAAAGTTCGAATAAACAAGTTTTGAAAACATGACCACAAGAGGCAACTAAAGCCATGCAAGGCCACACAAATCACTCGTCATAAGAACCTTCCCCCTCATCTGACCCTGAGCTGCTACTTCTTGAAACCGGCTCCCTAATCTTCCCGTGAAGGGCTCCTCTAGAGTTAGGGCTACCCGAGGGGGCCTTACCATTGGAACCGAAACCGATGTGGCTAGAACATGATACCTCATGCAAGGAGTCTCGGGCATAGATTCGGAAGCTTTCCCGAATGGGTCCATGACGGGTAGCTGCCAGGGGCAAGGTAGAAGACTCGGGTCGACAACATCCGTCCATAAGCCTTGAGAATCATTGATTCCCCTCTTCCAACCTATGGCCAGGTTAACATGGCGCATCTCATCGTCATGCTCGTCCATCATTTTGGTGAACAACGAGGATTTGTGGTATGCTTCCACGAGGTCTTTCCATTCCTTCTTCCTCTTCTCCTCCGTACTGGAACACTTCCTCTCCAAGGCAACAATATTACCCTCTGCTTCATGAGCTTTGGACTCCCACTCCTCTGAGGAAATCTTTATTTTGTTCATGGAGACCTGTAGTGCAGCATAGTCGCCTCTCATCTTAATAGCTTGAGTGGAGGATGCCATGAAGTAGGAGTTGTCCTGACAAGTAAAACATAAATAGAGTTATAAAAATCTTAAGTAAGAAGGGCTGAGTCCCCAAGATACAAGGCCTCAAGCTAGGACGACCAGCATTGGCCGACCAGGCTACAAGTAGAGCACTGAGACCGACTAGGACCCCCTATAGGAGTGATTCCCATAAAAACTTTTATGTTCTAAGAAAAAGTGCACTTAAACGGAAATTTATACAAGTTGAAGTGTACCTGGTATAGGGCTTGAGCCCCCAACATCTCGGCCTCGAGAAGCTTCTCACCAGAAGGGACAAATATGAGGTCAGGAGGAGTAATGCAGGGCGAGGCCTGGACTGCTGAGTACAGAGTCATTGGTAGAGATACCCCATCCTGGTTCAAAAGGTTTCCTTACATTCCCATTAAAGTATTTAGTCCTTTTCTGACCGGACCCCGACACCTCAAGGAAGGAAGGGATCTTAGGAACGTGGTTGGCCTTCTTAGCTGCATCTCTGGCCATCGTACCCGTAACCTCATCGCTCATGTTAGCTTTGGAGTCAAGAGCCTCAGTAGTTGAAATAAGAAGAAGAGAAGGCAGATATAAGAATAAACTTGCACAAAGTTAAGGAGGAACAAAAGTAAATACCCTTTATAGAGAGGCTGCTAAGGCCAGCCTCGACGAGCTTGGTTTCTGTTACGAACTCCCAATAAGGGGTTCTCCCATCATCATAAATAAGGAGGTCTTGGGATAGAAGCTCAGCATCCCAAAGGTTAAGAATGAAATGAGAACTATCAACTGGGTTGTTGAAGTCACGTCTGAAGTACGCCACCCAGTCTCTACCCTTCCACTCTACGGCCACAAACTTTTTGTTCCATTTGTGGTTTGAGTCATGAAGAGAGCCGGTGTTCACCATATGAGGAACATGAGCTCTTTGTTGTATCACGGCCCAACCAGGTCTGTTCAAAGGAGAAGCTTTCATCATGAAAATGCTTCTAAACATCGTTACACTCAAGGGGATGCCCAAGTCGTGACATTTCACTATGAACAGAATGATGAAAGCCCACCCGTTGGGGTAAAGCTGGTATGGGTGAATCTTGAGCTCCTCCAGAAGCCTCGGAATGAAAGGGTGTAGGGGAAACCGTAGCCCAGACTTTAGGGCCGCCTTATACACGAATAGCTTTTGGTGGCAAAGATTGCAAGCCTCTCGCTAGGCTTAGCCTTGTGATTCTTTAAGCAGTCGGGCCAAGAGTAAGTCGACTGAATCTCTTCGACATCCTTCTCATGGAGCATACTACTATGATGAAATGTATCAAAATGGACAGTACTTGGGTACTCGTCCGCCCTCTCATCCATAATACTCTTTAGACTATTGAAACAACAGTTAATGAAGAAAGGAGAAATGAGAGCTATACCTTGTAGAGAGCGAATAGTAGCCCTCTTTTGCATAGCTTCCTTCGGGGAGAAAGAGGACTTGCTAGGACCTTGTCCACTAGACATCTTTGAAGAGCTTGAAAGAAAAATAGGAGCTTGAGAGAGTTTGATAATTTGAGAAGTTGAGAAATAAAAGTTTGAATGAAAATGAACACTTATTATCTTCTTTTATAGGAAAAGATCTACGTGCTGCAACAGGTCGTAACTCTGCCTAGTTCGCGTTAGAAGGTACTTCTCGAAAGAACATCAGAAATGGTGGATACAAATGGTCGAAAAGAGGGAAAGGATGACATAATAAATGAATAAAGCAATGCAGGACACCGCTTACCGTATCAGTCTTCTGGAAATAGCATGGTTGAGACTAAGCATAAGTCATTAGTCTTAGGTAAGATATGATTATATTAATCACCATGATTTGCAAAACTTATGGAAGTTAAAACAAGATTAGCTTTTCAGCTAAATAGGTTCCGTGAAAGCCAGAGCGCTCATGAGTGCTAGAACAGAACGTTCACCTTGCGACGGATCAGACTACCCTGTAGGAGAGCCTGGAGGGCCACAATATCCCTTAAGAGACTAGCCAACAAATGAAGGCCATATGGCTGACCAGGAACCTCTGTAGGAGACCCCGGAAGGCCTCAAAGTCCCCTAAAACCACTCCTGACCGACCAGGCAACAAATAAAGGTCATATGGCCGACCAGAAGCCTCTGTAGGAAAGCCTGAAGTGCCTCAAAGTCCATTAAGACCACTCCTGGCCGACCAACCAACAATTGAAGGCCATATGGATGACCAGAAGCCTCTGTAGGACAGCCCGAAGGGCCTCAAAGTCCATTAAGACCACTCCCGGCTGACCAGCAAACAATTGGAGGCCATATGGACGACCAAGAGCCTCTGTAGGAGAGACTTAGGGCCTTCCAAAGTTGTTCTGGTAGCTTCCTTGAAGAAATTTGGTGCGAATTTTAAGAAGGGATTGACCCCCGACGGAAATAAGTTTTAGGAAGACTAGGACGTCCACGAGAACAAATTCCATAAAGATCAGAATGCCAGCGGGAACAAGCTCCGTGAAGACCAAAAGATTCACAAAAATAAGTTTCGTGAAGAGTAAAGCGTTCATCGTGACGAGTTCAGAGAACTTTTCCTCCCGACTAATCATGACTCACTGAGAGTGGCCACAAGGCCTATTAAGACCACTCCTGGCTGACCAGGCTACAATTGGGGCCTTCAGGATGACCAGGAGCTCCTGTAAGAGCCCTAAGGCTTGCTGAAGTAGTTCTGGATTCCCTCCTGAGAAGTCTCTTGAAGATTTCTTGAAAAGGATAACTCCCAGCGGAGCTAAGTTTCGTGAAGACTAAAACGTCTACGTGAAGGAGTCTGTTGGAGTACTGAACATCCTATAAAGAAAGTTTGGACATGCTTGATGAAGTATAGAACTACCTATAAGAACAAGTTCAATAGAACACATAATGCTCAGTAAGAACGAGTACATAACATTCGCTAGAATGGGTATGGAACGTTCACTAAAGAAAGCGTAGCAAACCCCGGAGGAACTCTAGGACAACCATGGGATTAATTCAATGGGTAACTAAGAGTAAGAGTAGCCTAGAAAAGAGCACAAAGGACTTGACTCTGAGTAAAAAATCAGAAAAATAATTCGATTTTTTTAAAATTTTTAGAATTTTAAGATTAAGCCTCGGTTAGGGCCGAGTAGTGAAATTTAGCCCAGATTAGGGTCGATTAGTGTATATTAAGTGTAATTAACCCGAACTAGGGGGAACTAGTGATTCGTATGATGAAATTAGCCCAGATTAGGGCCATTTAACCTATTCACACTTGTGATTAGTGTGAATTAGGGATAAATAGTGTCTTATGCATGCTGATTAGTCCTGATTAGCCCCGTTTAGGGCAGATTAGCCTTGACTAAGAATAATTAGTGCGTTCTAGATTAAAATTAGGCTCTTTTAAGCCTATTAGCCTCGATTAGGGCTAGATAGCAGCTTTCACCCTATAATTAACCTTGATAAAGGTTAAAGTGTGATAAATGCTCGCTTTTTAGTCCCGGTTAGGACCGTTTAGTGTTAAACACTATCCAAATAGCCTGTGCAAAGTCCTTAAGTGTGAATACTCACATTAATAAGTCATAGTAAATGTGTAGGTCCCTCTACACTTTACGATGAAGGGTCGACACCCATGAAGGGCCGATACCCATGAAGGGCCGATAGACGATAAGAGCCAAAAGTAACCCGAGTCACGAAAAGACCATTATAATTTCCATGAAAACTCAAGTAGTATTCACGGAAGTTGGGGACAAATGATATGGATAGAAAATACATTCTAAAAACACATTAAATGTCGCATTAATTACACTCAGGCTTTTTGTCTAAAGTCCAATACAGACCTGTCTGGTCCAAGCTCGTAGCAGACTCAAGACGGCCCGTGTAGACAAGGCCCACCAGCAAAGGTCGTCAAGGTCGATGAACACAAGATATTCACGGACTAGGCCCAATACGGCTGGAAGAGCAGAGGCATGTGTCCTAAACGGACTCAAAGTCCTACAGAGAAGGTTCTTGAGTTCCTTCCCTTGTAGGACTCATAATCACCATCTAAGTTGGAGACTCTTCCACCAAGTCTCCCAACACAAGTCTAATCCTAGAATCACCTTTATAGAAAGGGCTCTACCCCTCAACCTAGAACTACATTTTTGATTTGATTCTCTATAACACAAGGATACGTGGGCATCTTGTAAGGACCGATAGTCCCGAATGCGAGAGCAGCCATTAAAGCTCGAAGCTCACAACCCCTAGCATTAAATACTAATGCATTCTAGCTGGCATGGACATAGAGGGAGATGCAGGCCCTAGTTCATATATAGAAATTCCATCCTGGATGCTGATAAAGGATCGTATCTATCATCATTTCAACTCTATAATGTTTAAGCTAATTAATCATACTTAATCATCCATTCAAGCCACCACTAATGCTAGTACCAGATGTCTTCTAGAAGCCCATCTTGAATGTCTACAGCTGCACAAAATTCAAACTCTAAAAAAAAATAAAGATGTGGATGAGCTCAAGAACACCATTGATGCAGTCAAAAAAGACCTCAATGAGAAAATAGAGATCAAGCTTCCTGAGTCAACATTGAAGGATATTCAACATAAACTAAGAAAGGAAAGTGATTTAAATAGGAAGATTGAGGCACTGGGTTCAAGATTGAAAGCTTTTGATACCTCAGTGGCCATGATACTATCAAATAAAGAAACTCAAACTCAACTAATTCAACAAATGGTGGTTGCTCAACCTTCAAACCTTGTTTCACTTGATGATAACAAAAAGGGGGAGAAGGATGTGCATATTCAAGTCAGCAAGGTGATAGTACCAGCTATTATTATCCCTAAGCCACCAGCTATGGACATCATTGATTTAATCAATCTTGAAGCAGCTGAGCTCAAGATCAAAGAGCAAAGGAAAAAGAGTGATGACAGAATTATAAAGGTTTTTGGCACAAATGCTACTCAGGATCAATCTTTGAAGCATTTCACTCAGTTGAAGCTAATCACCATGAATGACATGCAGTTAGGACAAGGAGATAAGGGTGAACCCTCAACAAAGAATGAGTTCAACAACTTTGTGGTGCTAAAGCCTAAATAAGCAAGTGTGATAATATCAACAAAGCATCCAATGTTGGTTGATTACTCTCCTCCTAGGCCAGATGAAGATAAGTTGTTGGGTGCATTTATTGAAAGCTTCAAAACTGCTAAAGATATCATGCTAAGAACAAGAATTGCAAGAATCTATAGATATGGAAAGATGATTTGTATAATGACTGGGCACCCTTAGTTTGGGGAAGCTAAAGAAGAAGAAAATAAAAGACTAGGAGTTCAGAGAAGTAGAAAGAAGTAGTCCACTAAAGGAGTGAAAAGAAAACTGGAAATGCCTGTGAAATCAACTTAAACTAAGAAAACTTTAGCTGATGAACCAAAGAAGAAAGAAGCAAAACCAGAGTGGGTAAAGGGGAATAAGAATAAATTCGAGGAAAAAAGGCCATCCAGTGATACTGAAAAGGAAACTTAACCTACTCAATCTACAACTATAAGTCAAACAACTGAGCCCATTGTGGAGTCTATTGAGTTCAAGGTTCATCTAGGCATCAACTTTCATGGTGAGCCAATCATGCCTAAGGATGAACCCATAGATTGGGACAATTTGCCTTTACCTAAACTAAATCTACCATTGCCCACCAAAAAGAGAAATACAAGGAAGAAAAGTGTAGGAGTCATGTCAAACCCACATCAACTCAAAATGTTCTCTAAACCTAAGCCCAAAATCAACAAATACGATCAACTATTCATCTATGACATCAAAGAATTTTCAGATATCAATCTTTTCTTGGATGAGCTAGATAAAGTAAGGGGAATTGATGCTTACAACAAGCTACTAGAAAGATTGGTGTTTAAATACAAGGGAGGCAAGGAGAATATTTGGCCTCTACTTAGAATTCTCATTGAAGGCTACAATGTCCTAGTGACGATGTTCTTTGTAATAAGGAAGGATTATGGCTTCACCAAAGTTGCTAAATCAGAAGTACTTAGAATGATCAGCTAAATCAGACAAAGCTAGAGAGATCCAAATGCACTTCCTAGAGTTTTAACTATCCCATACAAATATCATAAGATTTTTCATAGTTGAAGACCAGCTACAAATATCAAGCAATGATACACTCAAAGAAATGTAGGAGATGCTAGATCTCAATGATGATAATGAAGCTGAATTCTTTAGAAAAGTCCAACACCAAATTGAGGAGAATGACAAGACGCTGGGAAAGAGGACTAGGGATTCAAGGAAAAAAATAATCAGCTCAGATTAGAGAAGCACCTTGAAATGACATGTAACTATACTCAACTTCCTTTGTGCAAATTTTAATAGAAGCATTTTGTAATTTATCTACTGCTTACAGTCTTAGTTTTATTAGGGTGTTTTGTTATCATCAAGTTAACCTGAATTTATGCTTATAATTCTATTAGACATGAATTGAAGGAGATTGTTAAAAATATATTATAGGCTTGATGATAGTTTAATAAAATACTCTAAGTAGATAAGTTAAATGATTTTGTAACCATCAATTAATGGAGTAGCTTGTATTAAACAAGTTTGTAGCACATTTTTGTATGCAACAAACAACTTAGAAGTTTAGAAGTTGTAGTGAATTATGAGTCATGTGACTACTAGAAAGATATACAAAATAGGTTGGATAATTTTAACAAGAAGATGCCTTGTAATTTTGTATAAGTGAAAGCGTGTCAACTGCTAAGGAATTCATCATAAACGAATAAACTTAAAGCTTCAACGGATGACTCAAGACACTTTCAACAGATAATCCATTAAAGACTCAACGGATAACTCAAATGAAGTATCAACATATAATGTTGAAGTCTCAACGGATAAAAGATTCAAATAGCAGTTGAAAGCGACTTGACAGTCACATGAGTTGATTGTATACAAAAGGAATGTGGCAGCCTGTTTGCAGGTTTTAGAGAAAAAAGAAATATTTCCATTTTCATGCTTAACTGAAGATATTCAAAAATACTGGATAGAGAAATGAAGCAACAAGTGAATAGACCTAGATTCTTGTTTTTACTGTTTGTCTTATTCATATGTAACTTGGTAGCATATAAACCAAGTGTAGCAAGTGTAAATTATGGATCGAACAAGAGTGTGAAAATTAGAAGTTGAACAGATAAATACATAAAGCTACATTTTGTTAGGAATTCTCTATGTTCATCTTTATAGAAACACTTGTAAGCATCTGTGTGCATTCTTGTATCACAGAGTTCTCGAATCTATATATCTCTGGTGGAAAGTTCAATTCACTAGAAAGTTTTTAAACTGTCTTGTTTAATTACTTTGTGTTTAAATACTTGAATTCTTTTAATCCGAACTATTGCATATTCATTCATAATTATATATATTAAAAAGAGATTTTAAATTTCCAAAAGAAACCAGAATTCGATTCAACCCCACTTTTGTAATTATGTTGTTAGATTGTAAGGGAATAACAATAAGTGTGAACAAGATCACACCAAGTCAATAAATATTGGTCTAATGACTCAGAAACAACTTAAGTAAAAGCTGAAGGAAGTCAAATGAAAAACAAGGAAAAATAACCTAGAAAGAACTGAAATGGGAAAGTAGGTGCAATAGGGAGAACAAATATAAACACATTTCTAATGCACCTAGAAAGACATGTTTTAACTGTGGTAGTGCTAATCATCTTGTTGTTTCTTGCAGGAAAAATAAAGGGATAAATATTATTCCTCATAAGTCAAATTTTAGAAATATAACAACTAAATATAAACCACAGAATCCCTGTTTTCATTGTGGCAGTATTTGGCATTCAATTTACACATATAAAAAGTATCATAATTTGTGATATAATTATTATGAAATGAAACCCTCTTTAAATAAATCAAAAGTTGTCGTTGCATGTGTAAACTCTAATATTAAGAATGTTAGCATAAACTTTGATTCAAAGTCTTCTGCTGCAAATGTTAACAAACCCAAAAAGCCAAAGGACCTAAGCAAGTCTGGGTCCTTCAAAATATTAATTACTTATATATCTGATTACAGGGTAACATGAAAAATTTCTAGTCTTGGACAGTGGATGTTCAGGACACATGACTGGAAATAAATCCATGCTACCAGAGTTTAAGGAGAAGGCTGGCCCAAATATTTCTTATGGAGATGGTAACTTAGGAAATATTTTGGGATATGGAAAAATCAAACTTGGACATATCATCATTGAATATGTAGCTCTAGTTGCAGGACTCAAACATAATATGATAAGTGTGAGTCAAATTTGTGACAAAGGTGATCATGTGACTTTCAATGAAGAATATTGTGAAATTGTCAATAGATCAGATGGCAAGATTGCAATGACTGGTTATTGACATGGTAACTTATATGAAGCCAGAGTCTCCACAAATCCTGATAATTTTAAAATATGTCTACTTAGTAGAGCATCTGTGGAAAACAGCTGGAACTGACATAAAAGACTTTCTCATCTCAATATCAACAACATCAATGAACTTGTGAAGAAAAATCTTGTGAGAGGATTGCCCAATATTGTATTACTCCTGATGGCTTATGTGACTCATGGCAGAAAGCCAGATTAAGAAAATTATCTTTCAAGAGTAAAAATGAATCCTCAATTCTTGAACCATACCACTTGCTTCATATTGATCTTTTGCTCCAGTAAAGATAATGTATATTGCAAAGAAGAGGTATGCAGTTGTAATTGTTGATGAGTATAAAAGGTACATGTTGAGTGGCATTTATGTCACTTTATAACGCTCTATAAATCTTTAAATTGATGATTTGTACTCAAGTTGTTAGTATTTTAACGTGTTTTGTAGAGTTTTTACATTTCAGGCATTTATCAGGAATCCAGGTGATTTGGAATTTTTTGATGCTAATATGATGTTAGGATGGTGTCTAGAATAAAAGCTCATGAAAAGACCAACTCAAATCAGCAAGAAAAGAAGAAAGCAGAAATTCTTCCAGAGAGTCAGCGCACCCGCACCAGGATGGCATAAGTACAGCGCGCCCGCGCTGGTCAAGCGTGCGCCCGCGCCGGGTTGGGATTTCAGAATCCTGATTACCCTCTGATTTTGATCCATAAGACATCTAATTTGCATAGGCTACTATATAAACATAACTTAAGGTCGTTTTTCATACTAAGACGTACCAGAGGTTAAGGAGAAGGCGTAAGAAGACAGTAGAACATAATTCAACCAAGGCGAAGAGGATCTAGTTTATTCTTGTGATTATTTATTTTAAGTTGTAACTTTGGATGCTATTTTCTTATTCTTGAACCTATACTCTTGTTTCGTCCTTGGTTTATTATTTATTCAGTATAAAGACTATGCTTATTATACCATGCTTTTATCGAAACCCACGTTGATGATGAGTCCGATTATGGGCTAATCGTTATCGTGGGGTTCTAATGGATTTATTTATGGATTTATTTAGTTAATTTGTTTTGATGACTTAGTTTGTGGTGATTGTATGATAACCTAATATCGGTTTTGCTTATTCGTCTTATGAGCGTCGCGAACTTATAAGATAGTGTGTTAATCTTTAAGGAAACAAAAGTGAATTTAAGGGTTTAGAACTTGCCATGCTAGCATAGGTTCATGTCATTGTTATGCATGATTCGTAGATAATTTTAACCATCTTACTTGCCCTATGTAATCTCGCTAGATAACTTGTGCATTAAACTGTTATGTTGTCAAATTCAATAGACATATAGGGTCTCAATGTAATTGGTGTCTATTCAGCTTCTATCTCTTTTGTGGATGTCTGGTAGTATGGAATTCGTGCAACGAAAGTTGGCGTTTATCAGTTTCTTTTTATCTGATTAGTGTCATCACCATTGCATGCTAAGGTTAAGAACGAAAAGGCTATTGAATGAAGTATTTAATGAAGTTAGAATCCCATGTTTGTGTCATATAGTATTCAACTCTCTTTATTCTCGTAGTTAATGTTCTTTAGTATAATTTCATAGTAAATCTTAGTTATAAACAACCTCAATTTGTTATTCGTATTAGCATTGGATAATAGCCATACCATTGTTGCATAAGTACATTGATTGAAATTAACCTAAACCAGTCCATGTGGGAACGAACTAGAATTAATTTTATATTACTTGTGATCGCGTATACTTGTGTGAATATTAGCGCGTGTTCTAGCCCTACCAGTACACATGGGTGTATTTTCTGCACACCAAGGATGAGATACCATCCATTCTTCTTAATCATGTAGGGGAACTGGAAAAAGGATCAACTCATAAAGTAAAGATCATCAGAAGTGACACTGGAACTAAATTCAAGAACAACACTATGGAAGAATTTTATAAATACAAGGAGATCAAACAGGAATTCTCTGTCCCTAGAACTCCACAGCAAAATGGAGTTGTTGAATGTAAGAATAAAACTTTCATAGAAGCTGCAAGGACCATGCTTGAAGAAGCAAAATTGCCAACCTATTTTTGGGCCGAGGCTGTGCAAACTGCATGCTTCATATAAAATGCAACATTAATAAACAAGCATGACAAGATACCATTTGAGATGGTGAAAGGAAAGAATCCAAATTTGAAGTACTTTCACATATTTGGTTGCAAATGTTTTGTTCTCAAAACTCATCCTGAACAGCTTATTAAATTTGATCTAAAAGCTGATGAAGGCATTTTTGTTGGATATCCACTATCAACAAAAGCTTTCAGAGTTTATAATATGAGAACAAAGATGGTCATGGAATTTATTCATGTGTCTTTTGATGACAAGAAGATTATAGGTCTAGAAGACGTAAATGTCCATGAAGAATTGAAATTTGAAAATGAAGTACCATATGCTGAACAGTTAAATCCTGATGATCTGACAAATCCCGATTCTATAAATCCTAATGTCGCTCTAAACTCTGATGAGCCACATGATAGTGGAAATTCTACAAATACTGAAGCACATATTGAGGGGGAGCAACATGATTCACATCAAGATTCAAGTGATTCAAATCAAGATCCATCAGTAGATACTCCATCAGACTCTGATTCCTCACATACTGATGAAGCAAATACCGATAGTACTGGAAATACTGATTCAGGGGAAGCTTTAGGAAATAATAATGGTACAAGGCAAAGTGAGACTAGAGACTTCATGGATTAAGGAGGAGGTTCTACTTCAAGAAATCAACTTGCTTCTGCAAAAAAAAATGAACTAAGTCACACGCACCTGACTTAATTATTGGAAATCCTGATAGTGGTGTCAAGACCAGAAAAGCCACTCATAATAAATGTCTTTACCATTATTTTCTATCTCAAACTGAACCAAAGAAAGTTGAAGAAGCTCTCCAAGATGGTGACTGGATCACAACATGCAAGAGGAGCTCAATGAATTTGAAAGGAACATAGTCTGGACATTGGTACCAAAACCAAAGAATAGATTAGTAATTGGTAGAAAGTGGGTGTTTAGAAACAAGACTAACAGTGAGGGCATTATTACAAGAAATAAAGTAAGGTTGGTTGTAAAGGGTTATTCACAGTAAGAAGGCATTGATTATGATGAGACTTTTGCTCCAGTTGCAAGGCTTAGGGAAATCAAAATTTATCTAGCCTATGTTGCTCAAATGACGTTTAAGGTGTTCCAAATGGATGTGAAGAGTTCATTTCTAAATGGTGAACTTGATGAGGAAGTTTATGTTGAATAACCTCCAGGATTCATTGATTTAAAATATCCAGATCATGTTTACAAGCTAGATAAGGCACTCTATGGAGTAAAGCAAGCTCCAAGAGCATGGTATGAATTACTTGCTCAATTCTTATTAGAAAGTAGTTTTAAAAGAGGTATAATTGATAAAACTTTATTTTATAAGTACCATGGTAAGGACTTGTTGTTAGTTCAGATATATGTTGATGATATCATTTTTGGTTCTACTAATGATAAACTCTGTGAGAGATTTACAAAGCTAATGCAGTCAAGATATCAAATGAGTATGATGGGAGAATTGGGTTATTTTCTGGCATTACAAGTCAAGAAGACTGGAGAAAAAATCTTCATCAATCAAGCAAAATAATTAGAAATCTGCTTAAAAGTTTTGGAATGCAAGATAGTTCATCTGCAACAACTCCTATGGCCCTTGCAACCAAGTTAGATTAAATACTGGTTCATCAGTAGATATAACTAACTATAGAGGTATGATTGGCTCACTCCTATATTTGACTGCTAGTAGCCCTGATATCATATATGCTACCTGTCTCTGTGCAAGGTTTCAAGGTGATCCAAGGGAACCACATCTATTAGCTATGAAAAGAACTTTTAAATATCTTAAAGGCACCATGAATCATGGATTATAGTATCCTAGACATTCAGACTTTAATCTAATTGGATATTCAGATGCTGATTTTGCAAGATGCAAAATCGACAGGAAAAACACTCCAGGAAGCTACCAATTTCTTGGTGGTAGATTGTTTTCTTGGTTTAGCAAGAAACAAAAGTCAATATCGACTTCAACTGCAAAAGTTGGGTATGCTGCTGCAGGAAGCTGTTGTACTCAAATTCTTTGAATGAAGAATCGATTATTGAATTATGGGTCTATATATTGTGATAATCAAAGTGCTATTGCAATGACAGGAAATCCAGTACATCATTTTATGACTAAATATATCAGCATAAGGTACCATTTCATAAAGGAACATGTGATGGAAGGTATAGTGGAATTGCACTTTGTGCCTACAGATCAGCAATTAGCAGATATCTTCACCAAGCCACTTTATGAATCTACTCTTACAAGACTCGTGAATGAATTGGGTATGATTTTAGGACAATTCTCAAACACTGATGGATAAGATGTGATCTGTAACAGACATATATAATCGGACCGTGGTATCTTTTTCTATTAATCAGTATTTCTTAAAGTTTGATAATTGTGATAAACACTGATGTCATGTATGCATATGATTTGTTACTTGAAATTGTAGTAGAGTGTTAAATTCTGATATTTAAACTCTGATAGAAGATGCATGATAAACTCTAATTGTATAGCTAAGTGCTGATATTAGTCAAACTTGATTTGATTGATAAGTCCTGACAGTAGATAATTAAATACTGATAATAGTCAGGCCCTAATTGACTGTTAAACTCTGATGACTTTTTGAATTTTTTCAAAAATATAAGTAAAACAATATCTTAATTTAAAAATAGAGATGTAGTAAAGTGGGTAATTTATGTAATTGATTACATGTGTAAAGCTAATGGCGTGAGTTTAGGAAAAATGATTAAGTTTAGGTAAAACATTATGCTATGTAATTGTGCACGTAATTACTGCACATTAATACACGCTCCATGATTATTTTTCTGATCAATAACAACTTGCCATGTGTCCCACTAATTTGAATCGTATGTTTGAGTTAGAGTACTGTGTTAAACAAAATCAATTTTTATTTTCAGTTATCACTTTATCAATTTCTAATCAATCCTATACTCATTTACTCTCTTTTTCTCTCTAAGTTAAACACTGATACCCTCATTAGTTTTTAAGTTTTTTCTACACAGATTAATCATGTCTTCATCTGCTACATCATCTATCTTCACTCATGGCGGTGCTAATTTTGTCGCCAACAACTATGCTGCCATTCTCGATAACACTGGGATAAATCCTAAATTTCGTATCTTCTAGGATTTATTAAAAGCCAATGAAGTAGGTTATGCTCTTGTTGAACCTATAGTCATTTCTGGAGACCAGGTTCTTGCCTTTTGGATGACTGGTGTTTATGATGATGGTGGTGCAAATGGCTCTCCAAGCATCATATTTGAGTTCAATGAGGAGACGAAGGTTGTGACTCCTCAAACTGTAAGGGAATCTCTTCATCTTCCAACTCATGATTCTCACTCCACTTTCATTGGAGATGCTGAATTGAGGAGATTCTTCTTAGAGATTGGCTATGATAAGGATATGAAGAATATGGGGCAGTTGAAAAGAAATGGTCTAAGGAAGGAGTGTAATTTCTACTTTGACTGTATTATCAGGGATTTTAACAATAAATGCACCAATTTGGATGCCCTTCCTATCACGACACGGCAAATTGGGTACTCTCTAATTCATAGTGCTAACTATGATTTTGGTAGGGTAGTTCTTTATTTTATTGGAGATAGATTAAAAGCTTATACTAACATAGTTTACTATGCTAGGTTTTTTCAGTTAATTTTTAATATTTGTTTCCCCAATACCTCAACCCCTGCTAATCAAATCATTTCAGTGGTTAAGCTCAAAAAAGGGCTTTCTCTGATTTGATATCTAAGGATAAGGAGAAGGTTGCTCTTGCACCTCTCAGGTTGCCACTTTCTTCCAGGAACTTGCTAATTGCAAGCTTTCATGATTATGGATTGCAAAATCTAAAGAGTGCTAAGCTATAGGCAATTACTATTGGGAGCTCCTCTTTAGCTAACCCAAGCACCACAGCTCAAACACCTCCTCAAATACAATCCACCACAGTGCCTCTCAAAAGACACTTGTTGTAAACAGGAAGAAACTAGCAAAGACTGATGTTTCTAATGAGAACTCACAGGACATTATTGTTTAGTCTGTTAGGCTTTATGGTCAGAGAGCAATTTTGAATTTTGCACAGGACACTGGTGCTAATGACATTGCTGGAAAATCTAAATGGTTTCAAAGTACAAGTTTCTCCTTCTTCTAAACCTTTAGACATTGTTAAGAGAAATCTTGTACTTGCTGAGTCAGAATTGGATGATGAGGATAATGCTACCTTATGATTAAAATTTACGAAGATAAATCATGATTCTACTCAGATACAGTTATATTATCAACAGATTAGGGCACAACAAATAATGATGCTGTAATTACTGAATCAAGCCCAAGACCAAGAAAAAAGAAGTTGGTCAAGACTTATTTTGCTCAACAAAAGCTAAAGCTCAAATACGAAATAGATGAGGAGGGACAGGATCCATTTGTGTCAGCACAACTAATTATTGTTGCTCAGGAAGATATAAATACTGATGCACATGTCACAATTTCTGAATCTCCAATGAAGCTCAAGAAAAGAGTGAGGGAAGTTACTTATGAGCAAGTAGAGAAGATAACAAAGAGGCTGTAGAAACAAGGAGTGTTTCATGGATCAAGCACACAAGAACCTGCTTCTCAAAGTGATGTAGTAGCTACTACAACCTCTGATCTAGTCCTACAAAAACCTGCACCTTAAAGTGGTGTAGTAGATATTGCATATATGGAACCTCTTGCTACTAAGTCTGTAGAAGAATGGCATGAAGCAGCTGCATCTAAATTATGACGCCCTCCAAACCCGGGTCAGAAGTTTGGGATTCACAATGCACACACAATATATAAACCCGTATATAAAATATTATAAGCAAAGACCATTCTTTACACAACCACGGATCGCAACAGGTTAAAGTATGAAAACAAGCCACCATCTTAACTTTCATTACATTGTACCAAATCCAAACTAGTTTAACTTACAACTGATAGTGGCATTCTTACAAGCTTACATAACTCAAAACTAAATATAAAGCTCCTGCTAGCTCGATCCAACTCATCCTGTAATCCTAGCTCGCACACTGGACTGGGAAACTTTGCTACCAACCATTTCTTTTTTAACTGTAGATTAACATAAAAGATTCACAAAAGTGAGCTAACTAGCTCAGCAAGTCATGATAGCAATAACTGAGTTTAAACAACGATCAATTGAAATAATTCATAGGAATTAATTTTCTTGTCAAGTAATCATTAGAATTGGATATTCATTTTAAATTTTAAAACGAAGGTTAGGATGTTGATCGGTAACGCACTAACCCCGAGCAAGGAACATAACTCTGCTCTCTATACTGGATCCAAGGCACGCATTGGCCTAATATGACCACGAATTTGGTTTGACCACGAATCTGGTCCACGTTTATAAAACCATCCAATTCTAAAATGATTCAATATGATAAATATTATACTTCAATAAAATAGAATCTTAATTAACATTGATAAAACATTTATCTTGGAGCATGAAACAATTCATAAGTATCCTCAGGGTATATCAAGGTATGTACAAAGAATGGCTTCAAGCCCGGAAAAGAATAAATGAACAATAGTTCCATGGTTGTACAAGGTTTAGTTCTTTGATGTTTCAAGGTATTGTAGAATATATAAGTTTTTGTATGTTCCAGTAATTTTGTTCTAGTATTTGGTGTATGGGGTATATATATTTGTGGAGTATTATTATATTTGTATGGTTTAATGTCTTGGAAATCAACAGTCGGTGGTTTACAAAGAGTAAGGCTTACAGCTCAAAGATCAAGTGAGGTGATCAGGATTCAAGTTTAGATAATTCAAAGCATTTGCAATATAAAAATATTGTTAAGATTATTTTCAATATATCTCAAGAAGGTTAAGGAAGTACTTTCCTTATCAAAGATGATTTCCAACTACACTTGCACTGGTCTAACGGTTCTACTCAATAACCACTTGTCTTCTTTTCTATGCCTCGCTTCTACTCACTGATCACCCGCTTTCTTTTTCTACACTTCGATTCTATTTACTTATCAATTGCTTTCTTTTCTACGTCTCAGTTCTCTGCTAGGAATCACAAGTATTTATCAATACTCAATCTTATATTATTCAAATTATCACATAGACGTCATAAGCTTTCATCTACCCTTCGTTTCACCATAATCCGATTTACGGATTGAAAGTTATGACTAAAACAGTCAAATGATAAACACATAGGCATATAACACTTCAATCAGATAGCACATAGCACATAGCATGCAAGGTATTTGGTACCAATAATTTTTCAAAGAAGGTCGGGGTTAAAATGATTTTTCTTGTATTTATATAAATTTTTGAACATTTTTCGGAATTAAAACGGGTCAATGAATCATTTTATAAATAAATAACAAGGTTCTAATACCCGAATCTGACTTCAAAATCATTTAATAATAATTATCGAGCCTTGAAAATACTTTGAAATAATATTTTAAAGCTCGAAACTATTTTTCAGAATTTTTAAATCAAAAGAAATAATTAAATCTAATTAAATAATCAATTAAAATTAATTAATAACTAAAAAAATAAAGTAATAAATTAATATTTAAATTAATTAACTAATTAAAAAATTATTTATTAACTAAAATTAATTAATTAAATAATTTGGATTTATTTTTGAATTGAAAATAATTTTCGGAATTAAAAATAATGAATTTTGGAATTTAAATAATTAAAAATAAATTGAAAATAAATAAACAGAAATACAATTTTTGAAAATATTTAAAACAGAAATCCTGTTTTTTGTAAATTTTTAAAACATGAATATAGAATTTTTAAATAAAGGAAACTATCAGGGACCAATCTGCAATTTTCCTTTCTCTGGCTTCTCGCCGGCCGGACTCCATGGCTGCCGCCATAAAGCTTTTTCGGTGGCCGGAAAAGTTTTCAAAACCCACCAAATTTACAGGAGACAGTCTAATTGATTCCAGCAACATGGTTATAATAATAATTCCTGCAAATAACCCAAAATCTGGCCGGAAACTTGATCAAAGTTTCCGTCGCCGCCGCCGTTTAGTTTTCCGATGAGCCTTTCCAGTTATCCTCCGTTCAACACACATGCATCAATCTATTCATTTTTCAATGATCTATTCATTGGTGTAATCAATTTAAACTAATAACCCTCACAACAAAAACGCCCAAATCCAATTAAGAACATTCAAACGACATTCAAACCCTAGTTCTTCAATTCGAGAATCAAACCCCAATTTCTATATGTTTTGAACTCCAAATTTGACATATAATATACCAAAATGATCAGGATAAAATTATCTACAACATACAATCATCAAATCACACAAATAACATCAAAATCAAAAATTCATATTTTAATCATAATTTAATTCGAATTTAAATAAATATATTGAAAAATACCTTTGATTTTTGCACTGAAATTGATTGTAGAATCTGAAAGTACTTTTCACAAGTTTCGATTCGGTTACTTACACGCTTGATTTCAATTTCGATAACGCCTTCATTTTTAGGTTTGATTTTGAAGAGCGTGATGAATATCAAGGTTTTCTCTGTAAATTCTATAATTTAACTGTTTGTTTATAATTATCCGTATAAAATAAAATACGATAAAGGCTATTTATACTTACGAAATGTTGGTACTCCTTTGGATCATATCGGATATAAAAATAGGTTACTTAGCCGCTAAGTAACAATAAAACCGATCCAATTTGGTACCAGTTTAGGATAATTATCAAAAGCGGGCTTTTTATTATACATCCTACGAGAAGATAATGTAATAGTTTAATCAAAATATCTCATTTTTCGAGGATACGGGTTTTATTGATTCACCAAAATGGACATCGTATCGAAAATTTTGCTTCGGGATCCGCACGGGCAAAATCCGTACTCCGGATTGAAAAAGTCAAAACACGAAAATTGCTCAGAATATTCAAGTTGGGCTAGGAAGGAGTTTTCCCGAGACTTCCGGGCTGTTAAAACGCAAAAATAGTTGAAGTTGGACGATTCCCGACTATACAACATATTTTATAATTACTATGAAAAATAATTCATTAAATCTATAAATTATTTATAAAATCATGTAACAACATATAAATTACCAGAAAAATATCAAAACTATCTATACTTTATTTTGGACCTATAAAAATTAAAATACTCAAATTTTATCATATATAAACATCCAAACATCAATTCCAATTACCAGATATTCACCAAAATTCACATAATAATCACATAATAATTATTTATTGATAAAAATAATTACACGATATTTCCCGGATATTACATAAACTCCATAAAGAAGTCTCAGAAGTCAAAGAACTCTGCAAGAGTTTTGATCCTCAAAGATTTAAGAAGAAAGCTGGCTTCAAACTTGGAGCTGAACAGGAGTCTGATACTGACAATGAGGAGAGGAGTACACAAGAACCTGGGTTTCAAAGTAATCCAGCAACTCCTGAATCTCCAGCCACACAAGAACCATTACCTCAAAGTGGTAATGAAGGCTTGACCCGTGCTACAGTTATTTTGGCACTTGATACTGAAGGAACGATACATCCAACTCCAACTTCAGTTGAAATTCTTTCAGTTCTACCTTTCAATGCTATCTTAAAAGCTGATCCTTCAGAAGCACAAGGTATAAATACTGACCTTTCTTTATCAGCATTTAATTTAAATCATGATACTGTTATGTCAGTTTTTACTAGTTCTTTTAATACTAATGGTATGATCATGCCTAGTCCTTTACAAAAGGGTACCCCTAGTCATGTGACCACAAACATCTCTTCTCAACCACTTCTTTTTTCTATAGGACAAAATATTCTGAGCCTTTGATGTGAGAATGAGAGAAAAGATCTAGAGAAAAATAGAATTAAAGAAAGGCAGGATCCTTACCTGGAAAAAGGAGAGGTAGATGAGTGTAAGGATTTAGTAAATCCTTGTGAGGATACTATGACTATTGAAAGTCATGATATGAGTGGAGTGAGAATTAGTGAGACCACCTTAAAAGAAAATAGAGATTTAGGTGGTCATTAATTTTGCAGGTGCTCGGAGTCATATAGAAACAGTTGCTGATCCACAGCCTGTAGACCCACAGTAAACTCTGATGCACCAACTGCTAATAATTTCCCTGCAGGTCTAAGTACTGATACTTTCTTGCAGTCCACTCATATTTCTATTCCATCCATTGTTACTCTCCCTGTTTTTACTATTGATCAAGTTCAAGAACAGTCCATTCAACATGAAGCCACAATTCCTAAATCATCACAGCACTCTACTCGCACAGAAGTTCTGGAAATAAATACCGATGTTCTAGTTCATATGGCCATAATTCTTGAAGATATAGAGTTAAATGTTGATGGTATGGTAGTTTCTGAAGCAGCTGGATCACATACTGCTCCAATTTCTGACTCTTTTTTAAATGCTGATGCTGAAGATGAAGTAACACAGATAGTCAAGGAAACAGTTGCTGATGAAGAATCTGTTCATGATAGTGACCATGATGATGGAGAAGATATTGATGTCTCTAATCGTAATGTAGAATTAGATCTTGATGAAGATCTTGATGAAATATTCTTTCTTGAAGGCATGACAGAAAGGAAGAATAAAATGAATTTAGCTGAGTTATATGCTAAAAATACCAAAAGAGTTTTTTGATACAGAATGGAATTCTAAATAAAAGGATTTTAAAAATCCTATTTTTGTTGCTAATGCTTCTCAACACTTGGAGATAGCTAAGAAGAACATTTCAAATCCTGACATTCTTACTGATCAAAACAGTTCAAACTACTCAGACTAATGCAAACTCCCAAATTGATAAACTCAAGGATTCTTTTCTTGAAACTAAACTTATCTCTGGACTTGAGATGCAAAAGCAGTTGAAGCCCATCATTTCCAGACAAGATATAATCGAAGTCAACCAGGCTAAGTTGGAAGCTACTCAACAGAAAATGTCTGGGTAATTGGATGAGGTACAACAATCTATGGAGCTCATAGTTTCACTCCTACTTGGTGATGATGTTAAAAAGGGGGATAAAGTATTAAAATCTAAATACAAGCAGCTCCAGCTGAAAGATTCTGATGAGAAAGATGATGGTCCTGATGGAGGAAGTAAGAAGAAAGGAGAAAAGGAGATTGGGAAGAAAGGTGGAGAACTAGTTGGACTTAGTGGTACTTCTAAAACCACTAGCCAATCTAGGAAAAGTGGAGAGAGAGGGAGAAGTGGAAGATAACAAAAGCTGACTGTGACAACAAAGCAAACACTGACGGTCACAAATGCTGATGAAGACCAAGGTATTCTGGAGATAGAAGCTGGTGCTATGGCAAGTCAGTTTTTACCGAAATTGAAGTTTAAAGGTAAAAAGACAACTCGTTCTACAAGGATCCTAAAATACAAGCTTTTGATTATGAGGTGAGTAGAAGGATTTTTGAAAGGGAAAATCTAGGAGTTGATTTTGAGCAACTGAGGCTTATGGAAGAGGAATTCAAATCTTTGAGACCATTAACCACTTATACCGTCTCACCATATGAAGATGTTCCTGGAAAGAGGCCAACCAAAGGTGTAGTAATAAAAAGAAGTCATCCAAACTGAAGTTGAAGGACCTATTCTAAGGTCTCATAAAATGTTAAATATTGACAGAAGTTATAATGGGAAGGAAAAGGTTGGTGAGAATTCTAGGACTAAAGTTAAGCCCAAGCTTAAGAAGAAATCAGCTTCTACCAAAACTCAAACACTGATAGGTCCAGTATATTTAGTAAGTCAAGCTCATGATAATCGTGATGAAGAAAACGTTCTTGAAGAAGAAGCTAATCAGGTTCACAAAAAGAGAAAGGTAATTCTTGGATCTGATTGGGCTGAGAAGTTGCAAATCATTTCAACCACTGAAAATACTCAAGTTCGAGAAATAATCGCTGAAATTCATTCGGTCACAACCACTGATACTACTCAAGTTGTTGACAGTACAATTCAAGAAACAAAAGTTAATCTTTTACATCCTGACAGTAATTTAAACTCTGATTCAGAAGGCTCAAACTCTGATAAGCCAGAGTTAACTCTTGAAGAAAATAAGAAGCTATTATGGGGAAGCAAAACACCTGCGCCTAAAAGAGATTCTTCTGAGACTATCAACTAGATCTACAGTGGTAATTCACAATCTACAAGAGCTGGAACAAGAGGTTGTAAGCACCGGGAAATTACGACTGTTTTATGTTATATTAAATGAGTATTATGTGTTTTATTATATCGTAAATAATGGTTGATCATGAAATCTTATCTATTATGTGCCATATATGTTCAATGTGGTTCGAGATATTTTTCGGCTATTTTATTAAGTGTTAAATGGGTTTATATTAAAAATTATGTTATCAAGATTGCGTTTTAATAGATGTTATTGCGTATTGAGCATTTAGCCTTATTTTGCATAATACGTCGTTTACCGTATCGATTCTCAGAATATCCAGTTAATTTAAAAAATATCTCGTTTTGTGAAAAAATGATTTTTCTGGGCCCCTAGAGGTACTCTGAAGCCCACAAAAATCATATTTATACTTTTACAAAATTATGGGACTTTCAAATATTGTATATTTTGAATTTTTGGATTATTCACAATTTTTAGGGAATTTTGTCATATATTTTGTATCTATTTAAAATTAAAAATTTAAAAATTGTTCCCCGTAAATTATTAATTAAGGGCTAACTAATTTTATTAAAAGATATAATTGGGGCCTAATTAAGATTAGGGGTATTTTTCAATAAATATAAATAGGCTAATTTAATTAGAAAATTTATAAAAATAATAGAAAAATCAGGAAAATTCTGGAGAATAGGGTTAGGGTTCTTTATTCAATCTGCAGAATCAAAGCAAAATATCTGGTGATTATAGGGTTCAAAAGCTATCATATAGGTAACCAAATTGAAACTATTGATCTTTACTTTTTGTTTATGCCATCAATTTCATGTGTAGATTCATAGATTTGAAATTACGATTTATAGGGTTTATGTCGAAATTGGGGGTTTTAATTATGTGATTATTTGTTTGATTTGATGTTATGTATAGGGTTATTTGATGTTATATGATTGATTTGCATTATCAATTTCATCAGTCTATTGCTAGAAATCATAAACCAATTTCTAGGGTTCTAAATTTTTTGATTAATTAGTTTTTGATTTTGAGTAATCTGAGGTATGTTTGATGTTAGGGTTTAGATTGTACAGATTATAAGCTTTGATTTGACATATTAAAATCAAAGTTTCATGTACAAATGAAGCAGGTCGGTTTTTGGCCGATTTTTGGATCGATTTGGCCGGAGTTGGAGATTCCGGGATGTTTTTGGTTAATTGATGGTTGGAATCGATTGTTGATGTTGTAAGGAATGAAAACCCAGTAAAAACCACATCAACCCGTGTTGATTTGGGCTTGAATCAGGCTTTCCGAAAACCGGTAAAGCTGCTGGATTCTGATAAAATCTTGTCAGCGGCCCACTGTTCTTAGCAACCCGGTTCTAACCCTTTTCCTAACCCGATTTTGATCCAAAAATTCCCAATTCATTTTCAGAAATCTGTTTCTGAATTTATTTTTAATAAAAATCAAAAATCGGTTTATTTATTTATTTAAATAAATAAATTAATTAATTTAATAAAAAAATCTAAATTGCTTTCAATTATTTTCCAAATCCATTTTTTTTATTTAATTATTTATTTATTTATTTATTTAAATTGATTAGGTATTTTAATTCTTAATCAGTTTATTTAAATAATAAATTGCTTTTACCTTTATTTAATTTCCAAAAATTAGGGAAAATCATTTTAAATTCTAATTTTTCCTAAATAATTATTTAAAATTAAGATTAATGATTAATTAATTTGAATAATCAATTATTTTGAATAATAATTTGATTATTCTTTTTAGTTAAATATTAGTCGAATCGTTTATCCGTTTTAAATGGAACGAATGTTCCAAAAATGGAAAAATGATATGTTTTTGATAAAATTATTTTGAATCTCAATTTCTTTCAAAAACGAGTCGGCTTTCGATATTTATTTATTTTAAACCCAAATTATTTTAGAAATGTGGATAAAATAATTTATAAAAATATTTTACTAGTCAAATATTGTGTAAAAATGTGAATAATGACCTAATTTCAATTCTAAGAATATTTTACTAACCTGTGTCACAACCTGACTTATGTGTTATGTGATTAAGTGCGTAATTGAGTTCTGATTGCTATCTTTAATTATTTTGTGAGCTATTTAATATCGTACGGGTAGACAATAGGGTATAAACGGGTATAAATATTGTACAAACCAATTAAAATAGTACTTTTATTTATAGATACTAACCAAACGAGGCAATACAAGTCAGGGTTAGCTAGCAGTACTAAAATTTGTCTTGATCACATACCAGGTTAGTTTTCTCCCCTATTCTAATTTCAGAATAGTGAAATACTTTACATATCGTTACACCAGACACTGAATATGCTAGTACGAATGTTCTTTGATCTTATATTACGATAATTTATGATATCTTGAGCATATGACCTTTGTTCTGGATTATTGAAATTCATTTATCTTTCTTTTGATAATGTTTCTTACAATAATTCTTGTTATTCTGGTTAAGTTGAACGCTTTCATTCATATTCCATCTTCTTACGCATTATCTATATTTAGATACGAATTGTGATGTTGGGATAAGATCTAAGCATACTGATTGTTCCTGATGCGTACCGTATGGACTGGATGGTTACGGAAAGGGCGGGATAGACTTTACCCTTTATTTTATTAAAGCTAGAGTAGGCCTGAGTGCCCGATATGATGGTGGGTCTATGCGAATGGGCATAGGTTCGTACTGTATCCCGAAAGATCAGCGGGTTATAGTGCATATGTTGGTTCTCGTATCCAGTCTAGTTTATTTTTTATCACCATTAACGGGATTCCTTTATATTGCAAAAGTAAACAGATATCCATTGAGATTACTTACTTATTCTTTATCAGATTCACCTCTTTTACTTTTATGGATACTGGTACATATATAATGTGGACATGCTGATCAATTATGGCTCATGCTCGTTGTTACTCCCTTTATCTTTCAGTTACAATAGAGAATGAAGCTTATTCACACTCGAGTGGTAAAGAAGCGTGTGAAAAGACAGGACCCTCTGACATTATAATAACCCCAAATTTTGGAAATTTTTGAAACCTTGATGAATAGTAACTTTTGCTGACTATGTTGATTAAGGAAAATTATCAAACCACGCTATATAGGAGTACTGTTATGGAAATTCTAAGATCGTATTAGTATTCCATAAAGTAAATGAGTGTATGTAAAGGTCGTTAGAATTGGAAATCGAACACTTTGATTTTTCCCGAAAATCCACCAGATACCGAAAGAATTGATTGTAAGGTAACATGATTAAAATGATTTAAATTCAAGGAAAATAAGAGAGGATCATAAAAGGAATATAAAACATTGAGAAAGGTTTAGGGGAACCCAAGTAATAAGATCCCGGATATAATCCCTCAAACGACGAACGAAAACGAAAGGTAAGTGAACTGTATAACAGATAAGCGGATAGTAGTCAAGTAATTAAGCACTAATTAAAGGGATTAGGGGAGGATGATATCATCCAACCATAAGGATTGAACAAGTGTCCTTGTGATGATGTAATCAAGGTGAGATCATCACTTTATTAAAGAAAAAGCAAAGATATTTTGAAAGGTTAATTTTCAACCAAGCATTTCATTTCATTCAAAAAAAATCAACCAAGCAACATTTCATTTCTCTCCCCCCATTTCCAAGCTTCTTGCTCTCGGCCAAAATAATACCAGCAACTTCAAACTGCCATATCTCCTTCAATACTCACTCAAATGTTGTTTTCTATAGCTCTTTGGAAAGGTATTGAGATGGCCTACAACTCTTGTTCACAAGTCTCGTCCAAATAATCATGGTAAGACCCTCATATTTACAGTTCGTTAAATCGGACTAATTGTAACTCCAAAAGTTCTAACTCATTTCTTGAACTCCTTTGCAAGTTTGAACATGATAAACATAGATCAAGGTATAAACTTCAAACCCTAGATTTGATTTTATGATTTCATAAGTTTTATTGAAGCATTGTTAGTATTAAGGCTTGATCTTTGATTATAAGTAGTTTTGGTGGATTTGTATTGGTTTTGAATTTTGGGTCTTTGATTGGTTGGATAAATTGGTAAAACTTAGATTTGGGGACGGAGTTTGTAGTATGATGGTTGAATATTTTTGTGTTGGTGTTTTTGAGTGAATTGATGAGGATTTAGAGTGGTAATTATTTTGGGAATCTCGTAAACATAGCCATCATAATGATCGTTTTCCTTATACTGTTTTGCATGAAACTTTAGGACCCGTGAATCACTATAAGCTTCTGACCTTGGCCATGTTTAGATAGTTCATGTTACAAGCTTCGTTTTGATATGTCGTTCGCCTAAATCCGAGTTACGAGCGATGAGAAATGACCATTTTAAGTAATGGCATTTCGCGAGCGAACCCCGAAACTTTGAGTAACTTTGAGACCATAATTGAGACCCTTAAATGATTAATCGAAACACGAAACAATTATGTAAGGTGAATTAGGCAGTTGGTAAAGTACTCGCGAAAGACTCGCCTTAAAATTCGTAACAGTTAATTTATTAAAATTGGTGGAGCCGAGGGTACGCAAGCGATTAACGCAAATCGTTAAGCGTATAAGCGACCGCAAGCGACCATTAGGGTATGAATGAGTTTTTACTATTTTCTTAAGCGACCGTGGTCTAATTCCGGATTATGTTATTGTTCATAGGTTACCGGAGCCACTCTAAGCTTAAGTCTACCCCGGAACACTCAGACAAGTTTTCTACCCGTATAACTGTTGTTATGATGTATATATATATATGCATTATCTTGTGATAAGTGCATGATTGTTATTAGCAAATCTTGCAATATATTAGAGCATGTTGATATGATATATATGCATGACTGTTTCGTAACCTTGATATCTCATTGTTGATTCAAATGCTTATAAACTGCATAATACATATGCTAGAGATAAGCAGTAGTTGCGTATACACTTAGTATAGGGGACCCGAAGGTGAACATTTTTCTAAATCGGGAGTCGATGTTCCCGAGTATAATATATATATATATATATAAAAATATATTTATATATATATATATATTTTTTTTCTATAACTATTAATCGAATAAGGTATATTCGATGGTTTTGAATAATAATAAACTTATTTTCGATTATTCAAATAAAGATCTTACTTTCGTATAAGTATATCTTTTGTTATTTATTATTCGTCTCAAGTATGAGTTTTAAACTTCTACTTCAATTATTTTCATAAATATTATCCTTATGGGAATATTATTTAAATAATAATATTCAGATATTTTCTAACATATCGGAAATGATTTATTTTATTAAATCATCATTACTCTAAACATTCTTTATAATGTTTTCGAGTCTTCAAAATGATTTTAAAAGTTAGAGCGGATCCCAAAACTCATTTTTAGATTTCAGATCTTCCTTTAGAAGGGGATTTAAATACTCGCTCAAAACCTAAGGGATCCGGCTCAGTGGTGTATTTTTGGAGCAACAAAGTTGCTAACTTGATAAAAGAGTTTGATTACTTGCCCAATATTTGGGAAGTAAGTCCATCTAATTGAGTCGGCATAAGCGACAGGTCGGGGTATGGTCTGTCAAAGTGTAAGTTACTGGGTCGTAGTCCATGAATGCGTAAGAGGCTGGGTGGCGGTCCAGCACAAGGTTCTAATGCGGCCAGGGTGATGACCGGTGGGGGATTCATCCATCTACTAGTAGAAAAGGTTACTTATTGGTATCTTTTCCTGATCAGCAAGATATCGGGTTTATGCCAAAATTTTCTTCTTTCCAAATTCATTGGATATTACAACTCTGTTTATACTTTTCATGACAAAGGTTTTCAAAGAAAGTATGAGATATATATAGGTGTATATATATATCGGGAGTTAATGAAGTATCTCGTAACTTCATTTCTTTTGATTGATATTTCAAAGATTGAATCTATTCAAGTCTTATCTTGTAGTCTCATCTATGTGTGAACTTTTGAAATTGATTATACCTTGAACGGTAGTAGTTTAAGTAGTATCCGGAAAAGATATAAGTATATTAGAGTATCTTGTAACTTCATCTTTTCAACTTATATCTAGTTAAGGATTATCTTAGGCATGTCAAAGATTTTCAGAAAGACGTTGAAACAAGGTTAGATATATGAGATCGCCGTGCAACGATATTTTTATACAGTTATAAACTGGAACTCTGTGTATATTATACATGTCAGAGGATTTCAAGGATTTTGAAAATTATATATGTATATATATACTAAATATTTTGTGACTTCGTCGCATTAAGATATCAACTTGGTTCATTTCTTCTTGACCAAGACTTTCATGAGTACTATGAGAATGCTCATATAATGTTAATTATTATACATATTATTTCAGTGGGCTTGTTTCTCACCCTGGCTTTCTTCTTTCATCACACAATAGATAGAAAAGATGAACATGACCAAGCTCCCAATTCGCAAGCGGTTAGGAAATGTTCCGCAGTTTCCTGGAGGCGTTGATGCCGCTATAGCTGAGGTAGGAACTACCAATAGGCTAGGTTTTCAACTGTTGATGTACCAGACTTATGTATATTATGAATTGTAATAATGGAAAGGAATATGTAAATTTATTCAGAAACTCTTTTGAGGTGTAATGACTTATAATTGTGGAATAAAATGACTTGTGTTATTTTGGTATTCATCTCTGAGACTATAACTTGTGGCGTATGTATTTTGTGGGGTCACAGTACACAGTAATTGGTTGTTCATTTAGATTAAGTATTCCTAAGGGAAATGGATCTCGTGACAACCCAGATCCCCGACCCCGGATTTAGGGGTGTTACAGAATTGTTATCAGAGCTAAGCATTATAAACCTCAGAGATGATGCGTCGTTAAAATGATAAGTTCACTAAGATAATAAGAACACTTGCCAAGTTCATAGTTGGACTACCTAACGTAGTACTGACAGTTTAAACCCTTATGGGAACCCTTATAAATATCATGATAGTAACATAGATCGTTATCGTATAAGGTAGCGGGGCACCGAACCTTGAAGTTCAAGAGCAACAACACGATGATGTTTTACTAAATATTGGGGATCAGATTGTGGATCCAATGGAGCACCCTAACTAGGGACCAGATGATGTCCATATTAAGGATGTAGCGATTAAGGATGTTATCCCAAAAGGGGTTGTTGCTGAGGAGGATCTCATGAAGGATCCTAACAAGACTGAAGAGATGATCGCTAATGAATTAATGATCATAGTCAGGGTGACTACCAGATATAGGATTGGTCGGTTACTATCGTAGGTTTGTTCAAGTTTGCAAAGATAGCAGCCCCTTTAAACGTGGCTTACTCGTAAGACTGAGAAGTTTGAATGGGCGGAGAAATGCGAGAACAGCTTTCAAGAACTGAAGCAAAGATTGGTCACGACCCCTATGTTGGCGTTGCCGGATGGAAAAAGGAGATTTTGTGATTTGTAGTGATGCTTCACACAAGAAATTAGGGTGCGTGCTTATACAGCACGGCAAGGTAATCGCGTACAAGTCAATATAATTAAGAGAATATGAAATTCGATATCCCACCCATGATCTTGGGCACGCGGCAATAGGTTTGTCGTAAAGATTGGAGGCACTACTTGTATGGAGAGAAGTGCGAGATTTACACAAACCATAGGAGATCTATTATATTTTTGCATAGAAAGAGCTCAACATACGCTAGAGGAGGCGGTTAGAGCTAATCAAGGATTATGATTGGGAGATTCTTTATCATTCAGGGAAAGCCAATGTGGTTGCTGATGCCCTTAGTAAAAAGGAGAGACTCAAGATGATAATGTCTTCGGAAGAGTTGATAAGAGATTTTGAGAAAATTGAAATAGAAGTGAAGGTAACCACAGCCGATACCGAAAAGCTTTTTGAGATTGCAATGCAGCCCGAATTATTGGAAAAGATCATATTGTGCCAAGAAAAAGTGATGAATGAAGGCAGAGAGCCAATGAATAGAGAAGAGATTAATACCGAGAAAGATGATAAGGGAATAATGAGGTATTCCTACCGAATTTGGGTTCCAAATGTTTGAAAGCTTAAGGATTGGATCTTAGATGAAAGCCATGATTTGAGGAATAAGATTTAGGGCAAACCCTGAATATGATAGTCAGGGAGGTCGCCATCAAGAAAGAGGGAACCCATAACATAATGAAGTGGAAAATAAGGATTTTAACGTATAAGATAACCCCGATTATGGGAGAAGGATGAAATATTTCATACTGAGAATACAGAAGTCGAGCAAGATAGGGGGAACCAGTACGGTACTCCTATGGGGCAATTCATGGACCTGCCTAAACAAAACTTATACTTTTACCCCTAACCGCCACCCTAAGGAAACAATGCGATGGGAAATTCTTTCATGACCTTTAAGTCGCTAAGCTCTCAGAATTCCAAGGAACAGGTTGACCCAGTCGAGGAAAGATCCTGGCTAAAGGAAATATAGGAATCATTTGAGATTCTAAATGATTGACGAAGCACAATAGACTGTTTTTGTCACTTATCTTCTTAAGAGAGAGGTCACCCGCTGGTGAAAGGCCAAGAAAGACACGGGGCCAGAGGTTATAATAAACCAATTAAAGTTCAGTCAATTGTTTTCGGGAAAGTACTTCCCAAAGTTATAGAGATAGTGTAAAAGCTTTAGAGCCAGAACAAAGGCGGACGAGTATGATGAATTATGAATCTAAGTTGTAAAAGTTGGCAAGATTCATCCTGTGGACACGAATCCCAGAACGACGTGATGTTTGAAGTCAATAATTAGTGGGTTCATGAAATGATTGTAATAGAAAAGAAAATAAAAAGAAACTGAAGTGGAAAGGAATATAAAGGCAATAGAGTTTGAGGAATGATAAGGGAGTTGGGTATGAGGAAACCCTAAAGACTCGTAGTAATAGAAATAGAAAATTATGTGATCATCAGGATAAGGGTGATACACCATGAGTTAAAGTTGATGGTTGAAGGCATAAATGATATATATATATATATATATATATATATATTATCCCCTTTAAGTTGGGAGTAGTCGATGAAACTCTGAGATAGATCGATGGATTAATAAGGGAACACGGATGGAATGAGGAGACAGGAAAGCAAGAAATTAAGAAATGGGATGAGGGAAGTGACCTTCAAGAATGTGAAGTGTATGTAAGATCGGTGGCTTGATACCCAGAAAGGGAGACACCAGGTATAAAAGATATCTCAACATTGAGATGACTGTTGAGATTAACAACAAAAGTAAATGATGATTTAGTATAAAGAAGTTCACGTTGAACACGACCAATATCTTCCAGAACATCCCTGTTATCATTACCAAATCAGGAAAGAAAAGCGGATAACCATTGTTATCTTTTGAAGGTCATATGGGTTGACCTCAGTTTGAATAAGGATGATATTGTGAAATTAGGTATAGACTATCGAGGTGGGAATGATTGAATAAGATACCCTTATTAGGGATATATGACTTGATTTATCCATGGAAGGATGCAAGTACCTTTTAAGGGTAGAATTAAGGATAAAACCTCGATAACTTGAGATGAACCATGGGAAAATGCATAAAGGTTGGCATTTCACCCTTAATAGGGACATAATGAGTTTGGGTAATACGGAATGAAGGATTAAGGCAACAACAACATTTAAGGATCAGTGCAGAAATTTTTCAGAAGTACATAGACAATGGTTCTAGTATTAGTAAATGGTATTTTGATATACCCTGTATCTAAGGAATACAGGAGGAACAATTCAAGGATAAACTTAGAGGTTTTACAAAGAGAAAGGTAATTTTCAAAGTTCTGAAGAATAGAAATGTTGATAAAGGAAATATGGCGTAATTATAATAATGCCAGGCACGTGTTGAACCATAAGAAACTATAGATCGACCCAATAAAGGTCGAGATTGGTGAAAACGAGAAGGACCCAAGGTAAGAGACGTCCTAAGTATGATCGAGAGTCAGTTGTGACAATGTTAGCCTCTAAAGACCGAGGTAATAACTTATGGAAAAATGGTGATATTTTTTTCTCACCAAAGCATAAGGAAGAGCATTTTCACACAAGCAGTGATTGGAAATGAGGTAGAAAATTTAGTTGAAGATCATTTAAAAGACATTGATTATAAGGAACTATTACTATCAGGAAAGGCCAATGAGGTGGCCAACACTCTAAGTGTAAGAGAGCAATTATAGGTGCTCGTGCTAGAGGAATAGAGTGATGATAGTTAAAGCCGTGAAGGTTGTATTATGGTTTGAAAGATCGACATTCCTTCTGATGATTGTGTGATACTCAACCATAATAGTAGTTTGGTAAAGATTTAATTCATTTAATCGCCGTGAGCGGGATATCTATCTTAGAAGGTCCTATATTGAGATAAGCCAGGACCATGTTACGAGAGGACTAAATGAACCTTTGAGCTTCATGTTTCCTAATAAAGACATATGGTTAATAATGGTATTAATCTTCTATCGTTGCTTTCATTGAAACTCTTCTGCAATTTTATCTGCTTCATGTCATGTATGTACGTCAGGATCAGGAGTGTTATTCATGAATCATGAATGGTGATTATGTTACCTTCTTAGAAGAATTTGATACGACAAGTATGGACTCCGTATGGATAGCTATTAAGATTCTAAGGAAAATGAATGACTATTATAGGTCCGCAGTGGATTATAGTAATGCAGTAATGATTCTGTCAATAATAAGATGATAACAACCGGGAGAGTTGTATTTTAATGGATGTCGAGATTGAATACCACTAATCGGGTCGTGGTGATGTATAAGTTGTCATTGATAGACTAACTAGTGGATTATCTACCTATTGAATATTTATTCCTTCTTATCGATAAAGAGTAGTATTACTATACGAAGAAGGTTGTGGTATAACAATGAATTCTAGTAACAATGATGTCTAGAATGAAATCCCAGATTCTTTCATTATCGAGGGAGTTTCAACGGTGATTGTTTATAAGCTCGAGCAAGAGCATGGGTTCATAGAATGATGGACGGAATAGTAAATATTCAGGCACGTGAATTACGATGCGTTAATACTTGATGCTGAGATATATACATATATAGGTTTATTCTCCTATGATAACCTCTATAGTTCAGAGGTAGACCCTAAGCCAGATGTTTTGTGGCAATATTTTGATATAATTCTCTTAAATTCTTTATTCTCTCTTCTTTTCATTTTCGTGTAAACTGAGAAGAACAACCCATCCAAAAGGGGAGGTATAGCCGAATGACTATCTATCTGTGTGATAGAAGCCTAGTAGGATACCACATATTGTTTAATTGCTTGTCAAGTACTAAAGGTTGGCCACCTTCTGTATTAACTATGCGATATAACAAGTGTTCATGATCATAATGATCTCTCAATAAATTCTTTTACTTCTATATGATGGATCACACTTTCGAAGATAGAAGCAACTAGAAATGAAGTAGTATCAGTACGGTGGTATTCTGATTCTAATGCGTTCGTGATACTAAGGTTGACGCGGTTATTAAAAGGTTATAGAACGCTAACGAGCAAAAGTGTGACCAGTATAAAATTAGGTACGGAAGATAGTAACGATTACGAACTAGAAAAGAGTGGGTATTGAGGAGCAAAAGCTATAATGCTAGAAGCTATGATGAGAGTCTGTGCAATAGACTTGAAAGAATTTGGAATGATCACTTAACGCGGATTGAGTTTTCTTACGAAAATAGATCGTATGTCAGTATCGAGATGTCGCCTTATGAGATCCTTGAGGGAAGATAATGTCGATCTCCCTTATGTTAGGATAAAGTTGTAGAGTGCAAGATGCTCGGACCAGCAATAGTCCAAAGGACCAAGGATATAATAGATCTAATCAGAGGACGGCTGGTAGTAGCCCAAGAGGGACATAAGAAGTATGCTGATTTGACAACAAAAGGACAAAGAGTATGAAGTAGGGGACCTAGTGCTGTTAAAGGTATTCCCTTGGAAAGCCTTGGAAAGGATTGTTGAGGTTCAGAAAGAAAGGAAAGCTAAGTCCACGATTTGTTGAACCTTTGGATATATTAAGATATATTAGGAAGTTATCAAATGAACTAGCCCTACCCCCAAACCTGCAACAAGTTCGCAATAAGCAATATTCAAGCAACCTCTGACCAAGCTCAAGTTGTCTTGACATCAGAAGAAAAGGAAACCTATGATATTGTTCATGTTAAACCTTCAAAAATTCTACTAACTGGATTTATTAAAGCTCAACAATCTGCTCAATCTATGAAGACTTCAACAAATGTTTTTAAGGGTAGATTGCTCCAAGGGAAGGAAGCTAGAGATAAAACAGGACTGGGAAATACTGATGAGAAGAGAGTAAACAACTCTACTTTAGATCCTACATCTCTTTCTGAACCAGGAGTAGGGACAACTCCAGAAAGACTAAATCAATTGGAGTCTATACAGATGGTTTACAATTCCTAGCTGAAAAAAGACATAATGCTTTATTTTATGACAGATGGGAGAGTATTCCAGATATAAAGGATGCAATTCGATTGAAGTATTATGAAGAACTGCAACATGTTTTATTTCTACTTCAAGTGAAGAACAGGTCAACAGATGGTGCTGCCAGTTACTTAAAATCTGATATTCAAAGGCAGAAGAAACTTTACTCTGTAAAGTCTGACATACCATACTATCCAAAGTACAGAGCTCACAATGGTGAATTAGTTGAGATGAAGCCCAATACTGCCAAGATTACTACTTTTCTGGGTATTAAGGGTGTTGAATTTAATCTGGAGTCTGACAAAGCTTATCTGATCAGACTGGATCAGGAGATAAGGAAAGCAAAGATTAATGATCTTAGGGCTGCTATCTTTCAGACAGGAGAAGATACAGTTGAACTTAAAGATGCTAAAAGGAGGATGATAAATGAACTTGAATATGCTGAGAGAACTCTTTTGAAGAACAATCTCAGAACAACTCCTGACATTCAAGAGATCATACACTGAAGCCAAGTCAAGGACTACAACTGTTAAATTTTGAAGGATATACAGGCTAAAGCTGACATCAGAGTTTTAGGATGGTAAAAGCTACAAGGACTGTGAGTTGTAGTTATCTAGTTAAATTCTCATATGCATTTGTACTTAATGTTTTTGACATCATCAAATATCTATTGAACTTGTATATTATGTTAATTTACAAGTTGGGGGAGATTGTTAGATATATTTGTGATGTCATGTTTAATAAATGATTTGTGTTTAGTTTTCAGATCTTGACTAACAGGACAAATCAGGACTTAACTGGAAATCAGTACTTATACTGAAGTCAGAACTTAAGATATCAGAACTTAAGTTATCAGAACTTAAGATATCAGAAGATATTCATCAGAAGATAATATCAGGACTTAAGAAGACTTTCGAATAAGGAAGGCGGCTGATTAAAAGGAAAGAAGATCAAGACTAAAACAAGAAGAGATATGCATAGAGAAGAATTCTATGAAGAATAGAAGACTTGGAGGAAAAGATAACTAATTGATATATTTTGGGATGCAGACTTATATTCGATATCAATTAGAAAATTATCTTGTAACTGTGTGGTATATAAACACAACATAGGGTTTACCCTAGAGGTGTTATTATTATCGAGAATATTATTCATTGTAACCCTAGCAGCTCTCGTGATATCCGTTCATCACTGAGAGAGAACGGTTCCATTATAATATTATTTTATTAATAAGATTATTATGTGTTACATACTTGTGTTCTTAATTCGATTTGATTGTACTATACACTGTATTCAACCCCCTTCTACAGTGTGTGTGACCTAACACAAGAAAAATACACTTGTCTTGGATAGTGGATGTTCAGGACACTTGACTGGAAATAAATCCCTGCTGTCAGAATTTGAGAAGAAGGCTGGCCCAGATGTATCTTATGGAGATGGAAATGTAGGACACACTCTGGAATATGGCAACTTGATAATTGGAAAGCTAGCAATAGAGAATATAGCTCTGGTGGATGGATTGAAGCATAATCTTCTGAGCATCATTCAAATCACTGATAGAGGTTATCATGTGGTATTCTATGACTCACACTGTGAAGTTGTTCATAACAAGTCAAAGAAAATTGTCTTGATAGGATACATACATGGTAACATATATGAAGTAAGGCTGCATGAAAGTCTTGAAAAGGAAGTTACTTGCCTTATCTCTAAGGCATCAGTAGATGTGAGTTGGAACTAGCATAAGAAGCTCTCACATCTCAACTTCAATTCAATCAATGAACTTGCCAAGAAGGAGCTTGTAAGAGGATTACTAAATATGTTATACTCATCTGATGGTCTGTGTGATGCTTTCCGAAAGTCTAAACAAAGAAGAGTATCTTTCAAAAGCAAAACAGAATTCTCTATTTCTGAGCCATATCACATGATACACTTGGATGTCTTTGTACCAGTGAACATAATGTCCATCAACAAGAAAAGGTACACACTCGTAATTGTTGATGATTTCACTAGATATACTTGGGTTTATTTTCTACACAGGAAGGATGAAACTCCATAAATTCTTCTGGACCACATAAGGCAAATTGAAAATGGATCCACTCATAAAGTGAAAATTCTGAGAAGTGATAATGGCACTGAATTCAAGAATTCAAAAATGGAGGAATTATGCAAGTACAAGGGCATAGAACAACAATTCTCAGCTCCTGGTACACCTCAACAAAATGGTGTTATTGAGAGGAAGAACAGAACTTTGATTGAAGCTGGCAGAACTCTGCTAGAAGAAGCAAAACTACCCACTTACTTTTGGGCTGAAGAGGTAAACACAACATGTTATACTCAGAATATCACTCTAATAAATAGACATGGTGTTACTCCTTATCAGATGTTGAAAGAAAAGAAGCCCAGTCTCAAACATCTTCATGTATTTGGATGTAAGTGCTTTGTTTTGAGAACTCATACTGATCAGCTAGGAATGTTTGAATCAAAAGCTGATGAAGGAATTTTTGTTGGATACTCACCATCAAAAGCATACAGAGTTTTCAATCTGAGAACAAACATTGTAGTTGTCTCTATAAATGTATCTTTTGATGATAAGAAGATTCCTGGTTTTGAAGAAGACACTCATGAAAGTCTAATCTTTGCAAATGAAGATGCATTGTTGGAATCTGGATCAAACTCTAATGAACTGTCAAATTCTGATGATTCAAATCCTGACACTCCTTCAGATTCTAAAGATAATCATTGTACCAATGAACCTGCACATGTTGAGGGGGAGCAACAGCAAGGGTCAGCTGATGGTACTAACTCTGAAGAACCATCTCAAGGTTCTTCTCAATCAAATATGATTCAACATCAGATGAACATGAGTCAAGTCCCAATATTTCATCAGGAGATAACACAACAGATTCAGGGGGAGCCTGAAATGCATTTGATGAGGCATACAATTCAGGGGGAGCATCCATCTCCAGAAGGACACTTCCCAGTGCCTGAAAATGGACTAAAGATCATACTCCTAATCTGATCATTGGAAATCCCGATGATGGTGTAAAGAAAAGAAGTACAACTCACAATGAATGTTTATATCATAATCTACTTTCAAAAGAAGAGCCAAAGAAAGTAGAAGATGCACTCAAGGATGCAGATTGGGTCATTGATATGCAAGAAGAATTGAATGAGTTTGAAAGAAATGAAGTATGGAAGCTAGTGCCTAGACCTAAGAATGGGTCAATTGTAGGCACAAAGTGGGTCTTTAGAAATAAGTCCGATTCTGATGGTACAATCATCAGAAACAAGGCAAGATTAATGGATAAAAATTATTCCCAACAGAAAGGTATTGACTATGATGAGACATTTGCTCCTGTTGCTAGGCTGGAAGCAATCAAAATCTTCTTGGCATATGTTGCTCACAAGAAGTTTAAAGTCTTCCAGATGGATGTCAAGAGTGCATTTCTCAATGGAGAACTTGAAGAGGAAGTCTATGTTGAACAACCATCGGGATTTATGGATCATAAACATCCTGACTATGTTTACAGACTTGATAAAGCACTCTATGGATTGAAGCAAGCACCTAGAGCATGGTATGAAACCCTTGCTCAGTTTCTACTTGAGAGTGGATTCAAAAGAGGTACAATAGATAAAACCTTATTTTATCTGAATAAAGGTAAAGATTTGCTTTTAGTTCAAATTTATATGGATGATATCATTTTTGGATAAACTAATCAAACACTATGTGATAAGTTTTCAAAGTTGATGCAATCAAGATATCAAATGAGTATGATGGGAGAGATGAGCTATTTCCTAGGCTTGCAAATTAAACAGACTGATAATGGAATCTATATTAATCAGTCCAAGTACACAAAGAGTCTACTGAAGAGGTTTAATATGCAAGAAAGTGCAAATGCAAGTACTCCTATGGCAACTGCTACAAAACTTGATCCTCATGAAGGTACAACAGTTTATGTCACAAGCTATAGAGGTATGATTGGTTCTCTTTTATACCTAACTGCTAGTAGGCCAGACATTATGTTTGCCATCTATTTGTGTGCAATATTTCAGGCAAATCCAAGGGAGCCACATCTAATTGCAGCAAAGAGAATTTTCAGATACCTCAAGGGTACTGTTTTACTTGGACTTTGGTATGCAAGCGAAGCTGATTTTGCATCATATGGTTACTCAGTTGCTGATTTTGCTGGATGCAAAATAGACATGAAGAGTACATCAGGAAGCTGTCAGTTTTTCAGAGGCAGATTAGTCTCATGGTGCAGCAAGAAACAAAAATCTATTTCTACTTCAACTGCTCAGGCTGAATATATTGCAGCTGCGAGTTGCTGTGCTCGGTTGTTATGGATGAGAAATCAGCTCATGGACTATGGATTATCATTTTCAAAATTCCTATTTATTGTGATAATCAAAGTGCTATTGCTATGACAGGAAATCCAGTGCAACACTCTCTTACTAAATACCCCAGTATCAGATATCACTTCATAAGAGAGCATGTCATGGAATGAACCATAGAGCTTCATTTTGTTCCTACTGATCAGCAGCTGGTTGATATCTTAACAAAGCCATTACCTGAAGCAACGTTTACAAAGCTTGTAAATGAACTTGGTATGGTTAGTTGGAAAAAATAAATTCTTTTTAATTTATATCTGATTAAATCCTGATATATATTGATCAAATCCTGATATGTCCTAAATGTTGTTTTTAGAAATTAAACTAGGAATATTTGATGTATTTTATTTTATGCATAATAAATTAAGTGAATTTATTTTCTAAATGTGCATGTATGAATAAATATATCATTGTCATCATTACAAATCAATCTAGGGAGACGCGCCTCAATAAGACATCTTTTGGTTAAAACATTAAGTTAACTCTTCACTTAATAATTGATCAGTCCTCTAGTCCCTTGATATTCCTTTGCCTATTTAAATGTCATTTCAGTTCAGTCATATCATCTCCTATTCTCACACAAAACAATCTTCTCTCACTCATTTCTCACTATTTTCTCCTATCACAAAAATGGTTCTTTTCAATATGTTCATGAACATTGAGAACTTCAACGTCGAGTTCAGTTGTGATGACTGGCAGCAGGAATGGCACATCTCTTCCATTCCCGATGAGGTGTGGAACTTGGTTCCACAGGAAATTCAGACAGATCTCCTGTTCTTTGAGATAGATTATCATCTCCATCTTGATCGCTTGGAAGAAGCACGACGAGAGGCTCTTTTTCAGCAAGAACGGATCATCCGTCTTGTTGTGCTATTTGTCAATAGTAGGAGGAACTAATCAACATCAACATCCTTAGTTCTTTGACTAAGACTGTTGATGTTCATCTTCTTAGATTAGGACTATCTTGTAACCCTTTTGCATGTAATCCAAAAATTTCATGAAATGTACTCTTCCGATATATTAATGAAATTTCTTTTGATTGCAAGATTTAGTCTATGCTTATTTCACTATGTATGCATGTGAATGTTCTTATTGAAGCATGTTAATCTTTACATCATCCACTTCAAATGTATATCTTGATGATTGTCTTGATCAAAATTGTGGTTTGCTAAATAATTTGTGATGCTTTGACAAAAAAATGTTGAATTCAAATCGACATATCCTGAGTTTGTCAAATCCTGATAGAAATGAGGTCTCAAATACTGACGACAGGTCAGCACGTTCTAATTCAGATTATTAGTCTTAATTAATTTCTGAGTAGTTTTCTTTCTACAATTAAGTGTCTCACTTAATTAATGGTTAATGGTGGATTATCTGATAATCAAATTTCTACAGTTGTGTCTTGACATATTTGTATGTATTTTGTCTTTACTTCCGTAATTTACTCCACCATCAAATTCTATTACTCAGTAATTGTTACCTGTTCAAAGTCAAATTCACTAGATTACCTTCTTCATATGAATGTGTTAGACATACTCCAGAGTAGTAAAGTTATATAACCAGAAGAAATTCTGTGACAGAATTCATCATACACATAGTTTCATTGTGCACATCTCACTTATACTCTCTCTCACAAGTTATACACATCATGACATTGTCTGAAGTTTCACCACTCTTCATCCAAACCACAATCATTCATGGAAATATATTTGGCACTAACAATTACTTAGCTCTGCTTACACATCAGCAGCTACCATCATCTTTTCATGATATTCAGGATTTTCTACTTCAATGTCCAATTGGGTATGCTCTTACGAATCCTGTCAAGGTGTCATACAGGGTTGTCATGCAAGTATGGAATACAGCTTTGGTAAATTCATTAAACACTGGCTTTTCTTTTGAGTATGAGGGCCAAAGATATGAAGTTGATGCTAATATTCTGCTTCAAGCCTTGAGATTGCCTGCCCTTGATGGTTCTCCTGATACTCATACCACTGAGAAGTTGTTTGATATGCTAAGGACTTCAGGCTATCAAGGAGAAATCACAACCATTGGAAAACTGGCAAAGAATAAACTGAAAAGAGAATGGAATTTTTCTTTGATTGCATCAGTAGGTGTTTCTTGAATAAGACAACAAATTTTGTTGTTCTTCCATCCACTTCTCTGAAAATTGGGTACTCTCTTCTTTACTCTGGTAATTTTGATAATGGTAATACTATACTACAATTCATAATTACTAGGAGAGTAGATGCTTCAGGAGTGATAGGGTATACTAGATTTCTACAACTGATTTTCAATTTTCTATGCCCTAATGCTATTTTTGATGATGATGAATTACTCCATGTTTTTCAAATTTCTGAAAAAGCAATCACTGATCATATTAAAAGGGATGAAAAGAATAAATTTTCAGGATCTCCCTTTCTTCCTAGAGAGGTCAGGCAATTTTTGTTAAGAAATAGACCTACTCCTATACAAGTGCCTGCAAATCCTGATGCTGGCACCTCTGTCACAATTCCTGATGCTGAGAATCAAGAAACCACCCATCTTGTTTTTAACCCAAGCATTCTTTCTTCCAAACAGCAAACACACCCAGCTTCTAAATTAGCATCCTCTGCTGTCTCTCAAAATATATCAGTTGCAACAAAGAAAAGGCTGTTTAAGAAATCTGTCATATCTGGACAGAAAGCTAAACAAGCCTCACTAAGTGAGAGTGAGAAGAAAGAAGACTTCTTTCCGGTTGGGAAAAGAAGACTGATCATACATGATGATTCTGACTCAAATGATCAGATGCCAATAGGGTCCTTGTAAAAAATCAAGAAATCCATTGATCAACATCTGGATGACTATGTTGCCACTACTGGAACCAAGGAGCCAACTACTGATGCTAGTGCTCTGCTCAACAATCTTCCAGTAATTAAAGCAAATACTGAACTCAAGACAACTACAAAGAGCCAGTTGAAAAAAAAGTGAAAAAGTAGTTGGATACATCAGAAAGCAGAAGAAGACTCGGCCTCTTGCCAAGGATGTCAGTACACAAGAACCTAAGTCTCAAAGGGATTTAGCAACTGCAACACATCCAGTCACACAAGAACCATCTTCTCAAAGGGAATATGCGGACACCGAGGCTGCACAAATCATTGTTAATATTGCTCAGAGTGATCTTCTTGCTGACTCTGTTCAACTACTACAGGAAAAACAAACTCATCAGGAAATATTGTCAAAGGTGGATGCAATCATAAATGATCCTATTTTTGAGAAGAGCACACAAGAACCTTCACCAAACATTGCTGAAGCAGCTCACATTTCTCAAACTCCACAAGAACCATCAGTTCAAAGTACTGATGCTGGTCTACTCACCTTCTCCTAACTGATCAAATCCTGATATTACAACAGCTCTTACTCAGATTCATCCTTCAACTGAACTCGCTACTATTGATGATCCCTTACTGATTTCTAGTTTGCAAAAACATCCTGATGTGCTGTTTGTTCCTCCACTATCCTCACTTCCACTTGAGGACTCGCCTTCAGGTATTGCTAACTTCCTCATATATTCTCATGTTTGTATGATTATAAATAGTCTCTTCTTTGAGGTTACCTCTATTTATATGACAAGCATACAACTCTTCTCAGCCATCTCTTATTTCTTTACTAAATGTGTTATTGAGCCTTTCTGTGAGACTGTGTGAAAATATCATATAAAAAAAATTGAGTGGCAGTCTCCTGTACTGGAAAAAAGAGAGGTAGCTTTGAGACAAGAATCTTATAAGTTTTTTTTACTTATAAAATTTCTTCTGTGAGAACAGTATTACTCTTAAAAGTAATATGTTGTGTGAGAAGTGATAGATCACTTGAAAAGAACAGAGAGATTTAGGTGTTACCATGTTTTTGTTTCAGGATCTCATCAGCCACAGGCATCTCTTGCAAAGGATTTGGCTAAAGACAAGGCAATTCTTCCTGATTCTTCAAATTCTTCTGATGGGTTATCTGATTCTGATAATAACAGTGATGCGGATGATTCTGACACAACTCAGATTAAGACCGCAATTGATGCATCTAAGAAGTCTAATGTTGGTTCTTCTTCGCAATTCAATGAAAATCCTTCTTATTATAATGCCAATGTTGAGCATTTTCGACAGACATAATGGGATTATAAATGGAAACTTGCAAATACTTTTATCTCATCTGTTATTGGCCTGCACCATATTCATCATGCCTATGATGAAATTCAAACTCCTGATATGAAGTTGCATCTTAAGGCCTCCACTATTTCTGTTAAAGGAATTCACTCTGACCTTGATGAAATGAAGAAGTCTCATGCTGCTGTCAAGGAGAAAATTGATGGATTTTTTCTTCACACACCTATCTCAGCTGAATTCAAAAGTGTGAAAAATACTATCGTAGATGTTGTTGAATCTTAACACAGCATGGCCTCTAGACTTTCCTCCTTAGAAGATGAGGTCTCTTCTATAGATGACAAACTGGATGCTCTGTTTTCTCTTCTTTCAAATACTAATGCCAAAAAGGGGGAGAAGATAGTTGCTACAAAATGTACATCAGATTATATTCAGATGAAAGATAAAAATATTGATGATGACGGTGATAAGAATAAGAATCCAGTTATAGATATTCAAATTCCTTCTACTACTCAACAACCTCAACATTCCAAGAAGACTGGTTCTTTAGGATAAAGGAAGTCTACTGGTACTCATAAAGCCAATCACAAGACTACTGCTGGTGCTCCTGAGGATGATGACGTTACAATCTCTAATTTAGCATATGCTAAGGGATTATTCTTTCTTTACAGGCATAAGGAATGAAGAGATTGTCTTGTACTACAAAGATAAAAGGTTTGAGCAAAAGAATGCTAGGAGTGCTCTTGGGTATATTGTAATATCCAGGATATATCGTGTAATTATTTTTGCTATTATATAATTATTATGTGTGTTCAGTATCTATTCTGTGAGCTAATTGTTAAGTGTTATCTGTACTTGAATATTCAAAAATAATATTAATTGAGTATTTTAATTTTATATGTCCAAAATAAAATATAGATAATTGTCATATCTTCCTAATTATTTTTATGTTGGTTTATGGATTTATAAGAATCATATGAAATTTCTAAAAAAAAATTTCGGGAAATTAAAATTTATTTTATAAAAATGGGAACCAACCGACGTCAACCGTTGTTACGTTTTTGGAACCCGAAACTCTTTCGAGAACTCCTTCCTAACCTAATTATAATATTCCGAGCATATTTCATGTTTCGACTTTTTCGATCCGGCGTACGGTTTGTCCTGCGCGGGTCCCGGCGCAACATTTTCGATACAATATTCGTTTCGGTAAATCAATAAAACCCGTACTTTCGATAAACGGGAGCTTTTTATTAAACTATCACAATTATTACTTCGTAATACGTGTAACCAGGCGCTGAGACCAAGACCGCAGTACAAATTGTACTGATTTGGATAATTATCCCGAAAACCGATACCGTTTGGATCAGTTTTTACAAATAAACGTACCGTTTTATATCCGGAATGATCCAACGGGATACTAATTTTCCGTAATTATAAATAGCCTTTTACCGTAATTTATTTCGTATCAAAATCATTTGCAGACAGATAATTATATAATTTTCAGAGAAAAACCCTAATTTCCTAAAACTGTTCTAAGAATCAAACAGGCATTTGGAGGTGTTATTGAATTCGGTTTGGAAAGCTCGAGTAACCAATCTGATGGTCTTGAAGAGCTCTACCAGATTCTGTAATCCATACACCTGCAGAAATCAAGGTTATTTTTCTAAAAATTTATTTATTTTCGAATTTATTTTATTAAAAATATGAATTTTTGTTCGGATGATTGTTTGTATGATTTGATGATTGCATGTTGTAGAGCTTGTTTTCCAGATGATTTTCATATGTCATACGTCTGATTTGGAGTTCAATAACATGTTCAAATTTGAGTTTGATTTTCGAATTTTAAAATTAGGGTTTATAACCCGTATGAATGTTCTTAATTGAAATTTGGGGGTTTCTTATTCTGTGATAGATTGATGTTATGTTATAGGTGGTTGTGTTCTTTATGAAATTTGCAATCTAGTCGTATAAGTTTCATGAACCAACGAGGTCTGTAGAGAAGGGAGTTCTGTTTTGAAGTTTTCCGATGTTCGTCGGAAACTGGAAAATTTCACGGCCAAATTCCGGCCAACTCAGGGATTCTTAGGATAAATTGATTGCATGGTTGTGTTCCTGGTAACCTGTAGATGTGATCTGGAGGTGTTGGTGGGGTGAGGACGCCGGGAACGTGTTCTCCGGCCATCCCCGACTTTTTCCGACGACTGGACTGCAAAATTGCAGTTTGGTCCCTGCAGTTTTGAAAACGATGCAGTTTGGTCCCTGTAGTTTCCAGACTTTGCAAAAATTGGATTTCTGTTTTAAAAATGTTTAAAAATCATATTTCCTATTTATTTTTATTATAAAAATTCATTTTTAATTTCTAAAAATTCTAAAAAATTATTATTTTAATTCTGAAAAAATTATTTTTAATTCACCAATAAATCTAAATTAATTAGTTAATTAATTCCAGTTAATTTCTAATTGATTAATTGGTTAATTAATTCGAAAATTAATTGATTAATTGATTTAATTAATTATTAATTGATTTTAATTAATTATTTAATTAGATTTAATTATTTAAAAATGATTTAAAAATTCTGAAAAATAGTTTCGAGCTTTAAAATATTATTCTAAATTATTTCCAAGGCTCGATAATTATTCTAAAATTATTTCGGAGCCAGAATTGGCCAACCGAACCCTGTTTATTAACCCGAAATTGATCCAACGACCCGTTTTAATTCCAAAAAATGTTTTAAAAATCATTTTAAATACCAGAAAGCCTATTTATGACCCGAGACTTCTTTATAAATAATATATCATTGATTACGTGATGTATTATGTGCTATATGTGACTTGTTAATTGACTATCGGTCTATATATTCGGTGTTTACTTGATTATTGCATAACTTTCAATCCGTTAATCGGATTTGGGTAAAACGAAGGGTAGATAGAAGTATGTGTTGAATAAAATTCCATGAGTAAATTATTGATAAATGCTTATGATATGTGAGCAGAAGAGGCAAGACGTAGGAAAGGGAAACAGATAGCTGAGGAGTAAGACGCTTGTGATTGGAAGCGAGTGCAGTGTAGTAAGCTAATATCAGGCAAGTGTTCTGAACTTTCTCGAGATATTGTAGTATTTGATAGTCAGATTGATATTGCAAGTGCTTTGAAACACTGAAACCTAAACTCTGATTCCAGTTATTGTTCTTGAGCCGTAAACCTTATTCTTTCTAGACCATGGATTGTTGTATACCTAAACACAAATCTCAAGTATACGATATTACTCCACAAATACATGTAAACAAAATCCCAAACACTGAACTGAATTACTTGTACATTCAATCATTGTATCCTATGCTTTGAAAGCCCAAATCTTTGAAACCCTGAAATGTTGATTCCTTTGTTATCCAATTCTTTCATTACCCAGCATCCAAGCTTTTAAATTGCCTTATTGATCCTTACAAGGATTGAAACCCTTTCATTGTTAAACATTTATTGTTGTTAATGATTTCGGTTATTGTTTATTATTGCATATTCTGTTATTATATTAGAATTAGATTGTTTTTATAAAATTGTGGACCAGATTCATGGTCAGACCATATAATGGTCAAGTTAGGCCAATGTGTGCCTTGGATCCAGTAGTTAGAGCAATACTGTGTGCCTTGCTCGGGGTTAGTGCGTGACTGATCAGCAGCCTAACCTTGGTTTTTAAATTAAAAGTATAATATCCAATTCTAAATCATAATCCAATGTTCACTTGATATCATAATCATATTCACCTAATGATCATTATTCTCAGTTTTGTCATTATGACTTGCTGAGCTAGTTAGCTCATTTGTGCGATGTTGTTTATATTCTTTCCAGTTAAAAAGGAACCAGTTGGTAGCGAGAATCCCCAGTCCAGCGCGAGAGCTAGGGGTTCAGGATGAGAAAGCTAAGCTAGTAGGCTTCTTTTGGGATAATTTAAGTTTGTAAAAGCTTGTAATAATGTTTAATACTCAGTTTGAGTTTGAAATAGTTGGGATTTGAACGGTTTGTAATATATTAGTGTGTTTGGCTTGTGTGCATACTTTAACCTGTTGCGGTCCGTGGTGGTTGGTAAGTAGGGTCACTGCATATATTATTATTATCTTTATTATTGTTATAAGCGGGTTATAATTAAGGTGTGTGTGTGGACCCCAAACTTCTGACCCGGGTTTGGAGGGCGCCACAGGTTTGGTATCAGAGCTACAGGTTATAAGTCACTGACACAAGCTTAGGTTGACGGGAATGGTAGAGGGATAGGATTAGAAGTAAGGTATAGGATGATAGAACGTCGAGAGGTTGAGTGTTATGGTATAACCGGTATTAGTATAGGTTGCGTCGTGGTACGAGATTCTTATATTACGATATGATTTCAGATAGCAGAGATGGCCGACTCTTTTATTCCCGTATCAGCTGATCACTCAGAGCCTTCTGTTGGAGCACCAGCATCGGATCCATGTCCTGTTATTCCACCAGCATTGGCTATTCTACCTCCACCGGTGTTGCAGCCCGTACCATTGCAGGCTATTCCACCTCCAGGCGTGAGGCCACCTGTCAGAGGACCCCCACCAGCTGATTCAGATTCCACTGGGCATTCAGTAGCAAGTGCCCCATTCCAGTCTACATTGCCCCCAGTTCCTTATTATCGGTATGAGGCTCTTCTATTGGAGCGTGATTCCTTGTTGGCTCAGATTAGAGAGTTACAGCATATCATCAGGACTACAGATGTTGATCGTGGTGTGAGGGAGCTTCGACAAGAGATTCATGTGACACGGAGGGTTCTTGAGGCTAGGTTACATGGAGCTACACTACCTGCAGAGGCCCTGATGCACTGCTGGGCTGGGCTACTGAGGTGATTGAGGACTTTGAGAGGCTGGCAGGACCAGAGTTTCCTTGGAGCGGAGTTAGAGATTCTGAGATGGAGATGCTGAGCAGTGTTGTTATGGTTATGTAGTATGTACAGTAGTGTGTAGTGCGTATCAGTAGACTTTTGAGTTGTATTTATAGACTAGCGATGCTGACTAGTGAGTAGGTTGTTGTACCCTTTTTGCTTTTACTTTCGAAGCGTCTTTACGCTTGTACTACCTAAAACTTTTGATCTATATATCAGTACCTTTTTCCTTTCCAACACTGTCATTTACTTTATTGCACCTGTTTTACTTTACCTTATTTATTGCACCAGTATACCCTGTGATACCATGTACCCTGTTTTCCATAACTGTTTATATTCTGTAAAGAAGCATGCAATTTACTTAGTTACAACTGTTTTCAAAAAGAGATATTCCTATTTTACAAAACTTTTCTTTTATACAAAAATTTGATTCAAAAGCTAAATAAATTGATTGATTCTTTACAGAAAATGCCTCCCAGAAGAAATACCCGCACCAACACCCAGAATGAAGAAACCAATAACAACAACAATAACAACCAAGATGATACAAATTAGAATGTGAACCCAGGACCCATGGACCCAGAAATAGCCTAGATTCTTCAAATCTTGGCCCAACAAACAGTTCACCTGGCACAACAACATCAGAGACAAACCAATCCCCAGGTAACTTTCAAAACTTTTCAGGCAGTAAACCCACCAGAATTCAAGGGTTCCTTAGAGCTAATTGAAGCAAATGTGTGGTTAAAGGAAATAGAGAAGGCATTTGCCTTGGTAAAAGTGAAAGAGGAGCAGAAGGTTGAATTTGCAAGTTACTATCTGAAGAATGAGGCCACCTATTGGTGGGAGATGGTGAAGATATTGGAAAGCACAGATGTTATTACTTGGGAAAGGTTTAAGGAATTTTTTTTAGAAAAGTATTTTCCTCAGTTTGTTCAGGATCAAATGGAGCTGAAGTTTTTAGAATTAAAGCAAGGGAACATGTCGGTAACAGATTATGAGGGGAAGTTTGAGGAATTATCAAGGTATGTGCCGTCGTATGTTGACACTGATAGAAAGAAAGCTAAGAGATTCCAACAAGGCTTGAAGCCATGGATCAGAGGGAAGGTAGCTATTTTTGAATTGGATACCTATGTCGGGGTTGTACAGAAGGCTATGATCGCAGAGATAGAGAGTGAGATGTTCCAGAAAGATAAGGAAAGTAAGAAAAGGAAAGTTATGCAACAAAAGGAGTTAATGGCTCAAATTGAAGCTGAAGCAAACACTTCTAAAGGAAGAAGAAAAAGAGGTGGGAGATCTACAAGAGCTAAAGGAAGAGGAGGAAGAGGAAGAACTTATAAATCAAGTCAAGTGACTTCATTTAACTCTACTTTTCTGAATTTTCTATCCATAGAAGGTTATGTTCCTGTACAAGGACATGAAGGAGATGAAAAAGTTCAGAAGTCAGAAGAGTTAATTATACAAAGAAAGAAAAGATCAGCCATTGACATTGATCAAGCTGATACATCAAATACGAATGTAACTCCTGATGCAGACACAAATCCTGGGGTAAAAGCAGATCCTGATACTATGAACCTGATAACTGATTTTGACTCTGATGAAAAATTGATCGAAGCATTAAATGAGTCATCCCTTACTACAGTACTCACTCCTCATATTTCAGAGGTTGATGAAAAAGAAAAGGTTGATAGAAGGAAAGTTGATCAAGCATGAAAAGTGTAATATCTGGGTTATATCGTGTAATTATTTTGGTTAATAAATAACTATTTTGTTCACTCATTTTTACATTTTTATAACCTGAAACTCTTCCGAGAACACCTTCCTAACCTAACTGCAATATTTCGAGCATTTTCCATGTTTTGACTTTTTCTATCCGGTGTACGGTTTATCCTGTGCGGGTCCCTGCACAATATTTTCAATACAAAATTTGTTTCGGTAAATCAATAAAACTCGTATTTTCGATAAACAGGATCTTTTTATTAAACTATTATAATTATCACCTCGTAATACGTGTAACCAGGCGCTGAGACCAAGACCGCAGTACATATTGTACAGATTTGGATAATTATCCCGAAAACCAGTACCGTTTTGGATCTGATTTTATAAATTAACGTACTATCTTATATCCGGAATGATCCAACGGGGTACTAATTTTCTGTAAATATAAATAGCCCTTACCGCATTTTATTTCGTACCGAAAATCATTTGCAAACAGTAATTATAGAAATTTCCAGAGAAAAACCCCAATTTCATAAAACCTTCTGAGAATCAAACTACAGTTTCAAGGTGTTATTGGAATCGGTTGGGAAAGTTGGAGTAACCAAAACGAAGTTTTTGGAGTGTACTTTCAGATTCCAGGACTCGTTTTACTGCAGAAATCAAGGTTTAATTTCTATATTTTTAATTATTTTCGAATTATTTTGATTAAAATTATGAATTTTTGTTCGGATGATTGTTTGGAGGATTTGATGATTGCATGTTGTAGAGCTTTTTTTCCTGATGATTTTGATATATTATTTGACTGATTTGGAGTTCAATAACATGTTCAAAATTGGGTTTAATTCTCGAATTTCAAAATTAAGGTTTATAACCCGTATGTATGTTCTTAATTGAAATTTGGGGCTTTTTGTTCTAGGGGTTATTAGACGTTTTTGTTGATTGTATCGTGTTCCTTGTTGAACTTTCAATCGATTCATGTATATTACAACAACTGACGATTCCTGGTTTGCTCAAATCGAAGCAAACAAAGTTCGCTGTAACCGGCAAACTTCTCGGCTAATTTCCAGCCAACTCTGGGGTTATTGGACTGATTTGATTGTTGGCTTATGTTCCTGGTAAGTAGTAGATGATATCTGGAGGTGGTGGTGGTGTGAGGATGCCGGAATCGTCTTCTCCGGCGAGACAGGGGAATTTTCCGGCGAGGGGTTAAAAAATTACAGTTTAGTCCCTGAACTTTTGGGGACGATGAAGTTTAGTCCCTATAGTTTCCAGAAGTTTCAAAAATAGGATTCCTGTTTTGAAAATATTTAAAAATCAAATTTTCTATTTATTTTAATTATAGAAAATCATTTTTAATTATTAAAAATTTTAAAACTTATTATTTTAATTCCAAAAATTATTTTTAATTCAAAAATAAATTTGAATTAATTAGTTAATTAATTTTAGTTAATAATTAATTAGTTAATTGGTCAATTAATTCGAAAATTAATTGATAATTGATTTAATTAATTATTAATTGATTTTAATTAATTATTTAATTAGATTTAATTTTTTATTTTTTATTTAAAATTTCCAAAAAATAGTTTCGAGCTTTAAAATATTATTCTAAAATGTTTTCAAGGCTCGATAATTATTATAAAATTATTTTGAAGCCAGAATCGGCCAACCGAACCCTGTTTATTGTTTCAAAAATGGTTCAACGGCCCGTTTAAATTCCGCAAAATGTTTAAAAATCCATATTAAGTATCTGAAAAATCCTTTTAACATTAAACCTTCTTTGAAAAGTATATTCAATCAAATATCTTACATGTTATGTGTTATATATGCATTGATTAACGTGTTAAATGTGTATGCGTACGTTATATGACTGTTTTGATCATATCTTTCAATCTGTTAATCAGATTTGTGTAAAACGAAGGGTAGATAGAAGTTTATATCGAGTAGAATCATATGAGTTGAGTATTGATAGATACTTATACTATGTGAGCAGACGAGGCAAGGCGTAGGAAAGGGAAGCAAGTAGTCGAGGAATAAGAGGTTGTGATTTAAAGCTAGTAGAGTGTAGCAAGCTAATACAAGGCAAATGTTCTGAACTTTCTCGAGATATACTGTGAATAGTTGATAGTTCTGTTTTGTATTGCAAGTGCTTTGAAGCACTGAACCCTAAACCTTGATTCCAGTTATTGATCTTTGAGTCGTAAACCTTATTCTTTCTGAACCATTGATTATTGAATACCCGAATGCGAACCACAGATATACGATACTACTTCACAAATATATACAAAATAAATACTGAACAATGAACCAGGATTACTTACATACTTAAACCATTGTACCTTATACGTTGGAAGACCAAATCCTTGTAACTCTGAAACTTTGATTCTTTTGTTATCCAATTCTTGCACCACTTGATAGCCATTCTTTGTCATTGCCATATTGTTTCCTTGTGAAGATTAAAACCATGTTATGATTGGAAATCCAGTGTTATTTATGAATCTATTTATTGCTTTATATTGTTTATTCTGTTATTGTGATAGAATTGGATTGTTTTATAAAATTGTGGACCAGATTCGTGGTCAGACCAGATTGGTGGTCAAGTTAGGCTAATGTATGCCTTGGATCCAGTAATTAGAGTAGAGCTGTGTGCCTTGCTCGGGGTTAGTGCGTGACTGATCAGCAGCCTAACCTTGGTTTTTGAAATGAAAATCTAATATCCAATTCTAAATCATTATTCATTGTTCACTTGATATCTTAACTCATTTCACTTTATCACTATTTATTCTCAATATTGTCAATGTGACTTGCCGAGCTAGTTAGCTCATTTGTACAATTTTTGTTCATATTCTTTTCCAGTTAAGAAGGAATCTGTTGGTAGCGAGGATCCCCAATCCAGTGCGAGAACTAAGATTCTAGGTTGATCGGAATAAGCTAGCTAAAGGCTTTTGGAATAGTTTAAGTTTTTGAAGTTTTTAATAATGACTATTATTCAGTTGTAAGTTTAAATAGTTGGGATTTGGGCATTTATAATATAAGTGTGTGTGTGTGTGGCTTGTGTTCATACTTTAACTTGTTACGATCCGTGTTAGTTGGTAAGTAGGGGCACTGCATATTATTATTACCTTTATTATTGTTATAAGCAGGTTATAAATAAGGTGTGTGTATTTGTAGACCCCAAACTTCTGACCCGGGTTTGGAGGGCGCCACAGGTTTGATATCAGAGCTACAGGTTATAAGTCACTGACACAAGCCTAGATTGATGGGAATGGGTAGAGGGTTAGGATTATAAATAAGAAATAGAAAGATAGAACGTTGGGAGGTTGTGTGCAACGGTATAACAGGTATTAGTATGATTTGCGTTGTGGTTCAAGATTCTTATTTTGCGATATGATTTCAGATAACAGCAATGTCCGACTCTTTCATCCCAGTACCAGCTGACCACTCTGAGCCCTCAGTTGGAGGACCATCTTTAGATCCACGTCGTGTTGCCCCACCAGTGTTGGCTATTTTACCCCCAGCCGTGTTGCAGCCTGTACCACTGCAGGCCATTCCACCCCTAGGCATGAGGCCACCTATCAGAGGACCCCCACCTGCTGATTCAAATTCCACTAGACATTCAGTTTTGGGTGCCCCATTTCAGTCTACATTGCATCTTGTTCCTTATTACCGATTTGAGGCTCTTCTTCTAGAGCGTGATTCCCTGTTGGCACAGATTCGAGAGCTGCAATATATAATCAGGACCACAGATGTTGATCGTAGTGTGAGGGAGCTTCGAGAGGAGATCCATGTGACATGAAGGATTCTTGAGGCCGAACTGCATGGAGCTACATTAGCCGGCCCTGATGCATTTATGGGATGTGCTAGGGAGGTGATGGAGGACCTCGTGAGGCTAGGCGGACCAGAATTGCCTTGGAGTTAGAGATAGAGATACAGAGATGGAGATGTTGAGCGGTGTTGTTGTGGTTGATTAGTTTGTACAGTGGTGTGTAGTATGTATCAATAGACTTTTAGTTTGTATTTATAGACTAGATCTGCTGACTAGTGAGTAGGTTTGTTGTACCCTTTTGCTTTTACTTCTAAAGCATTTTTATGCTTGTACTACCTAAAACTTTTGATCTATATATATATCAATACCTTTTCATTTCCAGTATTATCATTTACATTACTGCACCTGTTTTACTTTACTTTACTTATTGTACCAGTTATACCTCTTGTGATACCATGTACCCTAACCCCTTAATTGTTTACATTCTGTAAAGAAGCATGCAATTTACTTAGTTCAACTGTTACAACTGTTTTCAAAAAGGGATATTTTTGTTTTACAAAACTTATCTTTTATGCAATGAATTTGATTTAAAAGCTAAATAAGTTGTTCGATTCTTTACAGAAAATGCCTCCTAGAAGAAATAATTATTCCAACACCTAGAATGAAGAAACCAACAATGACAACCAAGATAATACCAACCAGAATGCAAACCCAGGACCTATAGACCCAGCAGTAGCCCAGATTCTTCAGATATTGGCTCAACAAATGGTTCACCTGACTCAACAGTAACAAAGATAGACCAACCCCTAGGTAACTTTCAAAACTTTTCAGGCGGTAAATCCACCGGAATTCAAGGGTTCCTTAGATCCAATTGAAGCGAATGTTTGGTTAAAGGAAATAGAGAAGTCATTTGCCTTAGTCAAGGTAAAGGAAGAACAGAAGGTTGAGGCCACCTATTGGTGGGAAACTGTGAAGACATTGGAAGGTACATATGCTATTACTTGGGAAAGGTTCAAAGAATTGATTTTAGAAAAATATTTTCCCCAGTTGTTCAGGACCAGATGGAGTTAAAGTTTTGGAGCTAAAGCAATGAAGTATGTCGATAGCTGAAAATGAAAGTAAGTTTGAAGAATTGTCAAGGTATGTGCCATCATATGTGGATACTGACAGGAAGAAATCCAAGCGATTCCAGCAAGGTCTGAAGCCATGGATCAGAGGGAAGGTAACCATATTTGAATTGGATACCTATGCAGGAGTTGTATAGAAGGCCATGATTGCAGAAACAGAGAGTGAGATGTCACAGAAAGAGAAGGAAAGCAAGAAAAGGAAGTTTGACGGGAATGAAGGACAGTCACAGCCAGGGAAGTTTCCAAATTTTAAGAAGGGCAAGTTTCAGCCATGAAGGAATTCTAATTATAAGAAGAAGAATGCAGGCGACGGAGGTCAAGGCAATCGTCCAGCCAATATGAATCAGCCAAATCAGTTGAGGCTAACTTTTCCAGATTGTCAGGTATGTGGGAAGAAACACGGAGGAGTTTGTAATAAGTTGAGTGTGGTTTGTTTCAAGTGTAATCAGAAAGGGCACTATTCGAGGGAGTGTCGCAACCAGCCAGCAAGAGAGCAAGTGAGGAAGGATCAGCCTACCTGGAATCTAACAGTTAAGGTTCCAGCCATTGGATTTACATGCTTTAAATGTGGGAAGCCAGGACAAATAACCAGGGATCGCAAGACACTAGCCCCAGTTAGTAATGCATTGAAAATTATGGGATCTACCCCAGTAGTGAATGAGACTCCGAGGGCTAGAGTTTTTGATATGTCTATGAAGGACGCCATTTAGAACACTGATGTCGTGGCAAGTACGCTTAATGTGAATTCTTTATGTGCCAGAGTGTTAATAGATTCGGGAGCAACTCGATCGTTTATTTCTCAAGATTTTGTTAGTAAGTTAAATTGTCCAGTGGAGTATTTAAATGAAATAATGACTGTGAAATTAGCAAATCAAGAACGTTTATCTGTTAATCAAGTTTATGGAAATTGTGAAATTGAGATTTCTGGTAATAAGTTCTCTGTAGATTTGATACCATATAAGCTAGGAGAGTTTGACGTTATCTTAGGAATGGATTGGTTATCTAAGCACGAGGCCCAGATAGACTGTCGTAATAAGAAGGTAATTGTAAAGACACCAGACAAAAGGATAGTCATGTTTAAGGGCCAGAAGTAAGCAAAGAAGTTCTTAACGATGGTCCAAGCAAAAAGGTTGATACGACAAGGATGCGAGCATTTCATTGTATATGTAATTGACAGAAGTCAGGAGCCAGCAAAACTTGAAGATATTCCGGTAGTCGATGAATTTCCAGACGTATTTCCCGATGAGTTACCAGGACTTCCTCCAAACAGAGATATTGAGTTTGTAATCAACTTAGCACTTGGAACGGAACCAGTATCCAAGGCTCCGTACATAATGGCGCTCATCGAAATGAAGGAATTAGCAAAGCAATTGCAAGAGTTGTTAGGGAAAGAAGTAATCAGACTCAATATATCCCCGTGGGGTGTACCGGTATTATTTGTCAAGAAGAAGGATGGGAGCATGAGACTGTGCATCGACTATTGAGAGCTCAACAAGCTAACAATCAAGAACAAGTATCTGTTACCTCGAATTGATGATTTGTTCGACCAGTTGAAAGGAGCCAAGTACTTCTCCAAGATTGATTTGAGATCGGGATATCACCAACTAAAGATTAAGCCAGAGGATATACCAAAGACAGCTTTCAGAACAAGGTACGGACATTAAAATTTTTTAGTGATGTCTTTTCGATTAACCAATGCCCCGGCAACATTTATGGACCTGATGAATAGAATTTTTAAGCAATACTTGGACAAGTTTGTTATTGTGTTTATAGATGATATTTTGATTTATTCAAAGACAGAAGAGGATCATGCAGAACATTTGAGGACAGCTTTGGAGATTTTGAGGAAGAAAAAGTTATATGCTAAATTCTTGAAGTGTGAGTTTTGGCTACAGGAAGTTCAGTTCTTAGGACACATAGTCAGTAATGAAGTGATCAAAGTGGACACGACAAAAATTGAAGCTATTATAAATTGGGAAAGGCCGAAAACACCGACAAAAGTAACAAGTTTCTTGCAATTAGCGGGATATCAACACCATTGATGAAGCTTACACGGAAGCATGAAAAGTTTATATAGAACGACAAATGTGAAGAAAGCTTTCAGGAATTGAAGCAAAGATTAATTACAGCACCTGTTTTGTCACTTCCAGATGACCAAGGGAATTTCGTAATCTATAGCGATGCTTCTCATAAAGGACTAGGATGTGTTCTGATGCAGCACGATAAGGTTATTGCATATGTGTCAAGGCAACTGAAACCACACGAACAAAAGTATCATGCTCATGATTTGGAGCTAGCAGCCATAGTATTCACTTTGAAGGTTTGGAGAAATTAATTATATGGAGAAAAATGTGAGATTTATTCAGATCACAAAAGTTTGAAGTACATATTCACACAAAAAGAGCTTAACATGAGACAAAGAAGATGGTTAGAGTTGATTAAGGATTACGATTGCACGATTAACTACCATCCCGACAAAGCAAATATTGTGGCGGACGTGTTAAGCTGAAAAGAGAAATTTAATGTGTTATCAGTACCCGAGGAGATATACAAGGAATTTCAGAATTTGGAATTGGAGATCAGAGTTTGCAAACCTGATGAAGCAAAAGTGTATAGTATGACTTTCCGGCCAGAGTTGTTAGAAAATATAAGGAAGTGTCAAGAGGAGATAATGGATCACGAAAGTAATCTTTTGGTAGGTGAAGAGTAGAGCACCCAAAAGGATGATCAAGGTATTCTTAGGTTTTCTTCTAGAATTTGGATTCCTCCAGTAACGGAATTGAAGAATGAAATTTTGCAGGAAGCTCATAATTCAAGGTATTTAATCCATCCAGGGAGTACAAAGATGTACAGAGATTTAAAGGAAAATTATTGGTGGCCCGATATGAAGAGAGAGATTGTTGAATGGGTTAGCAGATGTTATACATGTCAGAGAGTTAAGGAAGAGCACCAGAGACCAAGTGGATTATTGCAGCCATTAGAGATTCTAGAATGGAAGTGAGAGCACATTGCCAAGTCAGCTCATTTTCTTCCTATAAATGAAAGATTTTTACTAGACAAGTTGGTCCATATGTACCTGAAAGAGATCGTAGTTCGTCATGGAGTTCCTGTGTCTATTGTATCCGATCGAGATCCGAGATTTAATTCAAGATTTTGGAAGAGTTTTCAAGAATGTTTGGGAACGAGACTGAATATGAGTACGGCCTACCATCCACAGATGGACGGCCAAAGTGAATGAACAATCCAGACAATTAAAGACATGTTACGCGTTTATACTATTGATTTCAAAGGAAGTTGGGATGAGCATTTACCCTTGGTAGAGTTTGCTTACAACAACAGTTATCATGCCAGTATTGGGATGCCACCATATGAAGCTCTTTATGGACGCAAATATCGATCTCCAGTATATTGGGATGAAGTAGGAGAATGCAAGATACTTGGGCCTGAATTGGTGCAACATACAAAGGAAGTTGTTGAAGTTATCCAGAAGAGATTAATAACAACACAAGACCGTCAGAGGAAGTATGCAGACCAATCAAGGAAAGATATGGAATTCGAAGAAGGAAATCTAGTATTTCTGAAAGTGTCACCGTGGAAGGGATTGACAAGATTTGGGAAGAAAGGAAAACTGAGCCCTAGATATGTTGGACCTTTTGGGATTCTAAAGCATGTTGGCAAAGTAGCTTATGAGTTGGTGTTATCCCGCATATGGAGCACATTCATAATGCTTTTCACATATCAATGCTTAAGAAGTATAATCCAGACTCCAGGCATGTAATTGAGTACGAGCTAATAGAACTTCAAGCAGATTTGGCGTATGTAGAGAGTCTGATTGAGATTCTAGAAGAAAGAGAGAAAGTGTTAAGAAATAAAGTGGTAAAGTTAGTAAGAGTATTGTGGAGAAACCCAAAGGTTGAAGAGTCAACCTGGGAGTTAGAGAGTGATATGAGAGAAAAGTACCCTCATTTGTTTTCTTAGGAGATTCTGAGGACAGAATCCTTTTAAGGGGAAGGATGTAATATCTGGGTTATATCGTGTAATTATTTTGGTTAATAAATAAATATTATGCATGTTCAATATGTATTATGTGAATTATTTATTAAGTGGTATATGTGTTTGGGTGATTAAAAATAAAATAATTTAAGTATTTTAATTTTTATATGTCCAAAATAAAATATAGATAATTGTCATATCTTTCTATTTATTTTTATATTGATTTATGATTTTATAGAAAGTTTATGGATTTAATAAATTCTTTTTCCGAGTATTTTTAAATCATTTTATATAATCGGGAACCAGCCGACTTCACCCGTTTTTACATTTTTACAACCCGAAACTCTTCCGAGAACTCCTTCCTAACCTAATTGTAATGTTCCGAGCATTTTCCATGTTTTCACTTTTTCAATCCGGTGCGAGTCCCTGTGCAATATTTTCGATACAAAATTTGTTTCGGTAAATCAATAAAACTCGTATGTTTGATAAACGGGATCTTTTTATTAAACTATTATAATTATCACCTCATAATACGTGTAACTAGGCGCTGAGACCAAGTCCGCAGTACAAATTGTACAGATTTCGATAATTATCCCGAAAACTGGTACCGTTTTGGATCTGTTTTTAAAAATAAACGTACTATCTTATATCCGGAATGATCCAATGGGGTACTAATTTTCTGTAAATATAAATAGCCCTTATCGCATTTTATTTTGTACCGAAAATCATTTGCAAACAATAATTATAGAATTTTCCAGAGAAAAACCCTAATTTCATAAAACCTTTTGAGAATCAAACTACAATTTCAAGGTGTTATTGGAATCGGTTGGGAAAGTTGAAGTAACCAAAATGAAGGATTTGGAGTGTACTTTCAGATTCCAAGACTCATTTTACTACAGAAATCAAGGTTTAATTTCTATATTTTTATTATTTTCGAATTATTTTGATTAAAATTATGAATTTTTATTCGGATGATTGTTTGGATGATTTGCTGATTGCATGTTGTAGAGCTTTTTTTCCTGATGATTTTGATATATTATATGACTGATTTGGAGTTCAATAACATGTTCAAAATTGGGTTTAATTCTCGAATTTCAAAATTAGGGTTTATAACCC